>NC_025689.1:7449226-7549779 GCF_000633955.1 Camelina sativa | reverse complement strand
AATAACACCTCTCACACAAAGGGGAAATCAGACAAGTCGAAGGGAGAAGCAATGTCTAATAAGCTGCTTGAAGAGCTGGATAAGCTTGATGGGTCATATGAGAAGGAAGCAAACTGTGACCGGGAATGTTTGATCTGCATGAAAGATGAGGTTTCTGTTATGTTTCTCCCTTGTGCACACCAAGTTGTTTGTGCGAGCTGCAGCGATAGCTTCATGGGTGGTAGCAACGCGACCTGTCCGTGTTGCAGAGCTCCGGTTCAGCAGAGAATCCGTGTCTTTGGAGCGAGTTCTTAGTATTATAAAAAAAAACCGTTATCTGGGTTTCCACGATTAATCACAGCACAGGTTTCATATTGTCTCTTATCTTCAATTTGAGGGTTTTGGACTATTTTGCATTTGCTTAAAAATATTTGTTTTGAGTTGTTGAAAGAAGATGTTGCCTGGTTTATGATCTTCCCAGGATTCACAGTGTAAGTAAATAAAATTCCACTTTCCCTAACCCAACCCTGAGACGCCGTCGTTAAACTCAATGAGGCATATGAATATTTTCCTTACCGGTGAACCTAAAATAAGTTAAGGCGCTTGAGCTTATCAATCAATCTAGTTTCATTTGTTATCACAATACCAAGTTTGTCTAGAAGAATTTTGGAAAGAAATCTCTAGATATTTTCAATAACCTTAAACCGGACCGGTTTAGACCGGTACACCAATTAAAATTATGGAAATTCAAATGTACGATATTAAAAAAAACAAAAAAGGCTTCAGAGTCACGTATAAATAGACGTTGGTACATTAAAACGGAAAAAAAAAACACATTCGACGCAGAATCCGTTTGTCTTCGGAGAAGAGACTTGAGTCGCCGCCGGTGAATACTTTTCGATACATCCCGCCGTACGATTTCTCTTAATTGGCGTCCTTTGGTAAGCCTCATAAACCTACCATCACTTTCCTTCTCCATCTCTGCGAGTTTAAGAAAACCCTAGATCTCTTAAGTGTTAGCCCTAATCTTTTAGGGTTTTTCTACCTTGTTCGATCATTCTGAAATTATTTGTCTCTCCTGGTTACTGCCTTCGCTTGGTTTTCGATTCCTGGGATTTTCCCCTTTTTAGTCGGAGTGGTTTATGTGTATACTCACTAGCTATACTTCTCTGTGAACAAGTGATTTTGACAAATTTGGCTCTTCTGATCATCGAAATTTGTGTTGATTTCGTGGTGTTGGTTTGTTATTGCAGTGCAGTGAGAATGGGGAGCAATGATTTGAACACCTGGGTTTCGGATAAATTGATGGTTCTGCTTGGCTATTCAGAAACTGCTGTTGTCAAGTATCTAATTGCCAAGGGTAAATCTTTGGTGTTTCGTTTTGGACCATTAAAGCTAAATGAAGAACTTTTGGTTATTTTGATTTGTATCTGACAAAGTGGGATTTTATTTTATTTTGTGCAGCTAAAAAATCAGAATCACCAGATGAACTCGTGGGTGAGTTGGTAGATTACGGGTTTTCTTTGTCTGGTGATACCCGTGCTTTTGCAGAAGAAATTTATGCCAGAGTTCCCCGGAAAACCGCTGGTGTGAATGTGAGTTCCTCTATGCTCTTTTTTTTTAGTGGGAAAAGAATGTAATGATGACATATCTATAGAGTTATAATTTGGTTGATGTACTTGGTTTCTTTCAGCTCTACCAGCAACAAGAAGCAGAGGCAGCGCTGCTGTTGAAGAAGCAGAAAACTTTTTCCCTTTTAGAGGCTGATCATGATGAAGATGAAGGCAATGCAGCGAAACAATCTGGTTTGCAATCAGGAAAGTCAGATAAAGGAAAAAAGAGGTTCAGGAAGAAAATTGAGGATTCGGAAGACTACGACGATGATGAGGCAAATTGTTTTCTATTCAATGACAGACTTCCTTTTTTTCCTTTATGGTAAGATATAACACCATAGCTCTTCTAATAATGTGATACCCTTTCTGACTAAACAACAATGCAGGTGGTGATTACTAGAGAGGACAAAAGGAATGTTAGGCCAAAGGTGTCCGAAGGCGAGGATGATGGAACTGAGGTATATTTGGCTTGTGGCTGCTCTTAGGGTGTTTGCATTTCAGCTTTGTTTTGAATAGTTAGGAAAATATTTCTTATTTAGTAGTGTGTAGTTATGTGTGGACAATACCTGCTTTCATAAACGATTTGCTGACAATCTGCTTCAATCGTGTACATTTGCCACAGTCTGAAGAGGAAAGATTACGTGACCAAAGGGAGAGAGAAGAGCTAGAGCAGCACCTAAGAGAACGTGATACTGCACGGACACGAAAGGTATTTCTTATCTGTTATGTGCACCGAAAAGATCCCTGTTTTTAGTCCTTCTATGTGTTATTTGCATACCTCAGAAGAAACAATCTATCCTTTCTCATCTTGACATCCTCTTTTAGCCAACCAGCTGCGTTGTTTTGCGGAAACAATATACACGATTAACTAGTTATCTCATCAAATTTGGTTTAAGTTAGAAAACAGAACTGCCAAATCTCTAAATTTAATATGCCATTCAATCCTATATGCTTAGATGCTTTTGCTAATCGAAGAAAAGTATGTAGGGATTCATTAATTGATCCATTTGTTATAACCTGGTATCTGATTTTTTTGTTACTAACCTGTCTCTTTATTTTCTTTAATGAACAGCTAACAGAGCCAAAAATGTCAAAGAAAGAGCAAGGTACGGCCTATTATAGTTCATACATGAACATTTATAAGCATCTTCTTGTTAAATTATGGGTGAAACCAGAATTTTGTTTCTGCTGGACTCGTTTAGAAATTCTTATATTCTAAAACAGAAGAGGTTGTTCGAAGAGATAGTGCTGTCGAGAAGGGTGATACACAATCCGAAAGGTACTTCTGGAGTTTCTCTAGCGAATATTTTCTTCCCTGCATCTATGGTCTGTGATAATTCTTTTTTGAGAGAGACATAAACAAATGCATCCATATTGAAATACAGTAACAGGTCATGATTGAAAATGTAAAGTACTTATGGGTTGAATGTCATACTATGTAAAGTTGCCAAGTTGATTTCCAGTTAAGGACTATTCACATCGTCAACTGTCTCCTCATAAACAATCATTAACAGTCGTCCTATTGTTTGAAAATTATATCTTTAATGACTTTATACTCATTCATTGTTATTGGTTATGTTTTGTTGGTTTTGATTCAGGAATTTCTCACGGCAAGAATATTTGAAGAAAAGGGAACTGCAGAAACTGGAAGAGCTAAAGTACTTTTAAGAGTTCTTTTTTTTCACTTTGGAATTTCTGTACCTATTTTACTGTTGATCCTGAATTGACTTCTCCTTTCTCCTCTTTTCTTCACAGGGATTATCTGGAAGATGAATCATACCTTTTTGGAGATGAAAAGCTCACTGAAGCAGAAATTCAGGATTTTAGGTAATTATGACATCTTTTGTACCAAGGTGGAGCTTGGTTGCTTTGGTGATTATAAAAAGTCACAGTAGTGGTTTACTTTGGGAATTTTTTTGTAATAATCTGAAAGCTCTATGGTATTATTCAGATTTGCTAGGATTTGTTAGTTACTGGCTAATATAATTGAGCATTGGTTAATCTGATACCTTGACAGATACAAGAAGGCAATCTACGAGCTCATAAAGAAAAGGACACAAGAAGAAGATAATGTAGGAGAGGTAATTGCATCTTACTTGACCTTACTTAAGTTTTGACTATAAAAAGAAGTGTGTTAATGGTTTTAGTTTTTCTTTCTTCTGAATTATTTGTACTTCTCTCTTTTTTCAACCTCTTTGGAGTTCAGTATAGAATGCCGGATGCATATGATCAAGATGGAAGTGTTGACCAGGAGAAGAGATTTGCTGTTTCTGTACAACGTTACAGGTGAGAAAGGATGCATGACTTGGAATCCATAACATTCTACTTTGCTTACACTTTAAACATCGCTGGGTTTCGTGTTGTCAAAGTCTTATGGATGCTCTGTATTATCTTATTTGATTAGGGACACGGGTTCCACGGAGAAAATGAACCCCTTTGCAGAGCAAGAAGCTTGGGAGGACCATCAGATTGGTAATTTTCTAAATTAGCGCTTTTATTATCGACCAGTCTTGTTTTAAATGTATGCTCTCTTTAAATGTATCGTTTTTGACACATGTATGCTCTGTATGCTCTTCTTTTAAATGTACGCTCTGTTTTACTAAATGACATTGTCATGCAGGAAATGCAACATTAAAATTTGGTGCCAAGAATAAGCAGGTCTCAGACAATTACGAGTAAGATTTGTTACTTTTTTGTCATAGTCTTATCTTATCTTAATTTCGAATTTTACGTTTGACTAATTATGCTTGCTATCTTTTTGACCAAGAGTATATAATTATTTTTGCAGGTTTGTATTTGAAGACCAAATAGACTTCATAAAAGCATCTGTGTTGGCTGGTGATAATGTATTGACTATGACACCTATTAGGTCTGTAGTATATCTTTTTATGCAGTGATTTTTAGCTGACTAGTACTACTCGTTTTTTCATTACAGTATGAAGATGCAATGCCTGCTAAACCATCTCAAGAGTCTACTGGGAAATCGGCTTTTGATATGCTTCAGGTGCTCCTCTTTTATCCACTTACCCTGTTTGAAGTTTTCCTTTTCAGGAGTTAAAAGATTTTCTGACTTGTTTATATGTTATTCGTTAATGAATCAGGAGGAGAGAAAAAATCTGCCAATTTATTCATATCGTGAACAACTTCTTAATGCTGTGAAAGATCATCAGGTGATTCTTCCTTTTTCACTTGTTTTTTTGTTTAAGTTATTGTTTCTTACTCTTAAATTTTAAAATGATCCCTAATGACAAAATCATTTCATCAAATACAAGAGAAGCTTTCTCTAGCAAATATCATCATGACGTAGCATTTGAGTGTATGACATAGAATTAACAAAGAAGAAATTTATTAGAAAAGCCTAGCATATCTTATTATTGATGTGTTTTTCATTATGAAATTGTGCATATAGTTTTTCTTTTATTTGGATAACAATTTCTTTTTTTACATGTATGATTCTAACCCTTTTTCCTCATTTTTAATTGACCAGGTTCTTATCATTGTGGGAGAAACGGGTTCTGGCAAGACCACACAGATACCCCAATATCTTCACGAAGCTGGTTACACAAAGCATGGAAAGGTACACTTGACCTTAAGCACACAATCAAATGAATTATTAGCCTTGAAAGCATAAAAGAGGAATTTAAGTGTCATCAATAAATTTCTGTGTTATTTGTTCTTTAGATGAGCTTTAGCATGTCCAAGTTGCCACAAGCAAGTCTAGCTATTTAAGTTGCTTTTCAGAAGCTAGCTTATTAGAGTTTCACGAGGACTGCCTTTGTTTGTAATCTTTCTGGCCAGAATTTTGAAAGTATAGAAACAAGAAAGACAGACGTTAGGTACACGATTTACTTTTAAGCACCCTAATTATTTTTTGTCACACGGCAGGTTGGTTGTACGCAGCCTCGAAGAGTTGCGGCTATGAGTGTGTCTGCTCGTGTTGCTCAAGAGATGGGTGTCAAACTTGGACATGAGGTATGTTTTCTTTTTGTTTATCTTAACATTTTTCCTTTGGCAATTGTTTGTTACACAATTTCGGACTAGACACTGCAAGAAACTAAATCTTTGGTGGTGCTTGTCACAGGTTGGCTATTCCATTCGATTTGAGGATTGTACGTCTGAGAAAACAATTCTGAAGTATATGACTGATGGAATGCTTTTGCGTGAGTTGCTTGGTGAACCAGATCTGGGCAGTTACAGGTAATTAACTTTCCTTGCCAATTTGTTTTAGCATGGGGCATGTGAAATATTCTTTACTTACTATTAGCTGATCCTTTCAGTGTTATCATCGTGGATGAGGCGCATGAAAGAACTTTGCACACCGACATACTATTTGGATTAGTTAAGGCAAGTAGATACCAATCTTTTTACTTCACTCAGTTAAAGTTACATCTTTGGATATGTTACTGATCTCTCTTCTTATGGCAGGATATAGCACGGGCTCGACCTGATCTGAAGTTATTGATATCCAGTGCAACCATGGATGCAGAGAAGTTTTCTGATTTCTTTGACCACGCCCCTATCTTCAGTTTCCCAGGACGAAGGTATCCAGTTGACATTTGCTTTACTACTGCACCTGAAGCTGATTACATGGACGCAGCAATAGCTACTGTGCTTACAATACATGTGAAGGAGCCACTTGGGGATGTTTTGGTCTTCCTCCCAGGTCAAGAGGAAATTGAGGCCGTAGAAGAGAACTTGAAGAACAAGATTAGAGGTTTGGGTACAAAGATCCGCGAACTCATTATATGCCCAATTTATGCTAACCTTCCAAGCGAACTCCAAGCAAAAATATTTGAACCAACTCCTGAAGGGGCACGAAAAGTGGTGCTAGCGACAAATATTGCTGAAACATCATTGACCATCGATGGTATAAAGTATGTCGTTGATCCAGGCTTTAGCAAGATGAAATCCTATAACCCTAGAACAGGGATGGAATCTTTGCTTGTAACGCCTATCTCTAAGGCTTCAGCGACTCAGCGAGCTGGTCGAGCTGGAAGAACAAGTGCTGGGAAGTGTTACCGCTTATACACTGCGTATAATTACTACCATGACTTGGAGGACAACACCATACCTGAAATTCAAAGGACTAATCTCGCTAGTGTGGTGCTTTCTTTGAAGAGTCTTGGAATTCATAATCTGCTGAACTTTGACTTCATGGACCCTCCACCTTCTGAAGCGCTTATAAAGTCCTTAGAGCTTCTC
The DNA here is from genome assembly GCF_000633955.1 of Camelina sativa. Taxonomy (NCBI): domain Eukaryota; kingdom Viridiplantae; phylum Streptophyta; class Magnoliopsida; order Brassicales; family Brassicaceae; genus Camelina; species Camelina sativa. Next base: position 7,542,985 of record NC_025689.1, on the reverse strand, counting down.
TTTGCTCTAGGTGCTCTCAATCAGCTCGGCGAATTGACCAAAGCTGGTAGGCGGATGGCAGAATTTCCCCTTGATCCAATGTTATCGAAGATGATTGTTGTTTCTGACAAATACAAATGCTCCGATGAGATCATATCAATTGCTGCTATGTTGTCCATCGGGCCTTCTATCTTTTACCGTCCCAAGGACAAGCAGGTTCATGCTGACAATGCAATGATGAATTATCACGTTGGAAATGTCGGTGATCACATTGCTTTGCTCAAGGTCTGTAAATTTTTCCCCACCAGTCTTTGTTTCTTTGCAATCTCACTGTTTATTGAAATCTTTTTTGTTTTGTGGAAGATTTACAATTCGTGGAAGGAAACAAACTACTCAACACAATGGTGCTACGAGAACTATATTCAGGTACATAAGTAAATATATACTATATTTCATCATCCTATGTTCTAATTATCTGGTTTTATATGTAACATTTGGTTTTGAATCCTATGTGTATAGGTTCGGAGTATGAAAAGAGCCAGAGATATCCGTGATCAGTTGGAGGGTCTTCTTGAGAGAGTTGAAATAGAAGTTAGCTCAAACTCGAACGAGTTGGATTCAATAAGAAAATCCATCGTAGCTGGTAAATATCTTTAATCTCTAATTTTATCAAAAGCTATATTAGCTGTTTCTAAAGAAGCTGAATACTTATGCTCAGGTTTCTTTCCACACACTGCCAAACTACAGAAGAATGGATCATATCGAACAGTGAAGCATCCCCAAACCGTGCACATACATCCAGCCTCTGGTTTATCTCAGGTTCAGTGTAAATTCTCACTTACTAAAGAATATAAAGTAAAAGTCGATAAATTTTAAAATGCTGGATACTGATGAAATGAATCCTTCTTCGATAATATCGTTAGGTATTGCCGAGATGGGTTGTATATCATCAACTAGTTCTTACCTCTAAGGAGTACATGCGACAGGTAAAAAACATGCTCTCTTCTTCTCTTTCTAAACCACATTTTGGAGGGTTTTGTATTTCAATAGCTTTAGGTTGATTCTTCTTCTGTTTTTCATTCATCGGGCTTATTCTTTGACCTCTGGAATTGCAGGTAACAGAGGTAAAACCCGAGTGGTTGATTGAGATAGCTCCACATTATTATCAGCTCAAGGATGTTGAAGATGGTCTTATTTCTCTACTTTCTCTTTGGTCTAATAAGACTTTCATTTTTTCTAACACCAAATCATCATCTCTCACTGACTACTATGTTTCTTTTTGCAGCTGCATCCAAGAAAATGCCCAAAACCACTGGCCCAGCTGTGGTGTAGGCGGTCTCCAATCCATATAACATTTTGTATTTTCTAACTGTAATAACGTTGTCATTAGTATCTAACAAAAAGGTTCATTACATTCGACAATAGATATGTAAGAGAATAAAATAAACCATCACAAATTTTAAGCCAAAGACGTATAACAAGATAGAACAACGATCACAATTTTAAGTGCTCTCTTGATTGAGGGCCTGACTGGTTCAAACGCTGCGGTTGCGGTTGCGGTTGCGGGAGATTGCAGAAGCAGACGATTGCGGTTTCAAGCGTTATTAAGCGTTTTGAACAACTGGTTTAGCGGTTTAAAATTGGTGTGTTTGCAGGAAGTTTACGACTGGTTGACCAGCGGGTGCAATAGCGGTTGGAACATAATAAATGTGATATATAATATATAAATATTTTAAAAAACCAAAATTTTTATTAAACTTAATTTATAATTAAAATTTATTAAAAAAGACTAAAATAATTATTCAAAAACAAATAAATTTCATATTGAAATACTTATTCCTTTATGCATTTGACTTTTCACCAAAAATTTAATCTGAGTAATTTGATAAATGACAAAACATATGCTTTAGATTGTAGATCTTTTCTCTTTTCTCTTAGATCGTAGGTCAGTAGTTGCATAGGTAGGAATGGTCAAGTGAAAGTTGAGAAGAGTTACTGGTGATTTGTTTTAATACTTTTCACAAATAATCTTATTTTCTTAAATTTCTGATGAAATTTTATATTTATTTATTTTTTTTAAAACTTATGTGCGATGTGCCATTAAATTTACATCAAGTTTTCCGGATTATTGTTAATTGGAATATTATTTTCTTCTAATTGTTTATTTTATAATCTCTGCATTCGTATCCGTACTTCATTTTATTTCATCTTTAATGAGTAAAATGGTTAGATAGAAGATATAACAAAAAAAAAATCCTTATAATTGATTTCTTTTAAGTTTTTTACAAAAAAAAAAAAAAATTCAAACCGTAATCGCGGGAAGCAGCTTTTGGAATTCAGTGGTTTGGAGCGATTGGGAGCGATTAGGAGCGATTGGAAGCATTTTGTGTGATTGGTTTCAATCGCTAGCAACCGCTACCAGCCGCAAACGCAGCGTTTACGGGAGGTAGCGGGAGAACCAGTCAACACCTGAATAACTACGAATTTTTTTAGAGCAAAGGTTCAACTAGAAATGAAAAAATAGAAAAGTAAAGAATATTTATAAGATTTTTTTTTTTTTCTTATATATTTCTTTCCCAGGAGGAAAATGTTCTATGTATTACCCTTTTGCCCCCACCCCCCAAATTACATATCCAATTTTTTTTTTTTTTTTTTGGTTTTCACCTCTATTCCAATCCCCTACCCTGTTCAACAAAGGAAACAAAAAACCCCACCCTAATCTGACCCAAAATTTCTAAGAAACATGAGAAGGAAACAAAAAGCAAGAAAACTAGGCACCCTTTTGATCTTCTGCTGCATTAATGTCAAAAGAGGCTAATCTATAAGGATAGTCTTTTTTTTTTTTTATCTGCTGCCTTCAAATTGTGGTTTATGGTCTCAAAGGTACTTTCCTGATGACTTCCAGATCCTACTTCCTCCAAGTGCTATCACTAGTACAGTGCAGTCGTCGTGATACTTTCTTCTATCTCCTTGCGGGATATCGAGAAGCTCATGAAAATCCATTCCTGTTTTTAAACATTATCATATACCCCCAAAAATGTTAATACTCCTCCAAAACCTTAAAAGATTATACCAAAAGGAAAAAAAATAAAGAGGTTTTTTTTTACCAGCTTTCTTGGCTGCACGGACTAGAAGTTCCTGTATAACATGTTGAGCGGGATCTCCATCTGGAAACTTCTCCATGGCAAGAGAAACAACTTCCTCATTGCTCAGGTATTGGTACAATCCATCAGATGACAGAACCATAAACTGATCATTCTCTGCTAGCCGGTAGTGACGAAGGGAAGGTGTGCATGATATGTATGGATCCGTACCAATGTACTCATTTCGAAACATTTCCAGTAAAGCATCGTTCAGTTTAGGCTGCAAATTCACTTTCTTTGTCAGAATTACGGAATGATAATAAAAAAAACTCTTGAATTCTAAAATGAAGAGATTTTTGCCAAACCTGCTTTAAGAACCCTGCTCCAAACGCTCTGGTCACCTTAAGCCGTCCTTTTNATCTCCTTGCGGGATATCGAGAAGCTCATGAAAATCCATTCCTGTTTTTAAACATTATCATATACCCCCAAAAATGTTAATACTCCTCCAAAACCTTAAAAGATTATACCAAAAGGAAAAAAAATAAAGAGGTTTTTTTTTACCAGCTTTCTTGGCTGCACGGACTAGAAGTTCCTGTATAACATGTTGAGCGGGATCTCCATCTGGAAACTTCTCCATGGCAAGAGAAACAACTTCCTCATTGCTCAGGTATTGGTACAATCCATCAGATGACAGAACCATAAACTGATCATTCTCTGCTAGCCGGTAGTGACGAAGGGAAGGTGTGCATGATATGTATGGATCCGTACCAATGTACTCATTTCGAAACATTTCCAGTAAAGCATCGTTCAGTTTAGGCTGCAAATTCACTTTCTTTGTCAGAATTACGGAATGATAATAAAAAAAACTCTTGAATTCTAAAATGAAGAGATTTTTGCCAAACCTGCTTTAAGAACCCTGCTCCAAACGCTCTGGTCACCTTAAGCCGTCCTTTTACTCTGTCATTCACTATGCAATGGTTGTCATCGGGGTGCTCGTTTTTTATTCTTGTTACTTCCTGAGTTCATCAATCGAAATTATCATGTAACAAGAACATTAAGCAACATTAGCAAATGCATATAAGATGACTAATACAGAAACAACAATATGGTCAAGAGGACATCAATTAGACTGTATATTTCTAGATAGGAAAAACGATTAAGATATTTCGAAAGGTCAGACTTACATCCTCGATGCTCGTGCTGTGATCTGTTGTTAGCTGCAGGGCAACCAGCTTTGTTTGCTGCGAAGGAGCTTCGTTGTTCACTGTACTATCGCTACCATCCACCACCAAAGACTCATTGTTTTCATCGTCTTTCTCTAAATCACTGCGTCTCTCTTCTACTCTTCCCGTTTCTTCTACCTGATATTGTGCAACAAGAGCCCTACTATCCCCTATGTTCATTATATACACATCATCATCTCTCATCAGCGCAACCAGTAAGCACGAACCCATCAATGCAAGCTCAGGATTCGTTTCGAGAACCTTCTCAGTCATTTCCAAGAATGCTTGCTCTGTAGCTTCAAGACCATTTGACATTGCCTTTAAAACCAGCTCATGATCCACCGTACCCGCCTTTCGTCTCTTCCTTCTCTTATCAACACGTTCTTCCAAACCAACATTATCTACCTCCTCCGTTTCATTTTCCTCCACACCAGACTTCCATGGGAACAACTTCCTCCCAGAGATTCCCTGTTTAGACAATCCCTGCTTCAGTTTTGACAAAAGCAACCATCTCTTACTTCCCACAGACACACCATTGCCTCCACTGACAGCATCGTCAACCGAGAATGCAAACCTATCAGAACCTGAAAGATCTAACGCATCTTCTGCTTGAGCCTCAGCAAGAAGCTCCCATAGCCGTTTCCTCTCCTTAACTTCTACCACCTCTGTTACTGGACAGCTCGAACTTGCTATTTCCTCTACTTTACCTCGTTGCTCTAATACTAGACTGCCACCACTAGCTAACCTACTCTCATCTGATGAGTTTGGTATTGTTGTTGGATTAGTATCATCTTCTTCCTCCAATTCCCAGAACAAACCTTGTAACTCACCATGAACAGCTCGGTAGAGATTAGCCATCAAAAACTCAGGAGCATCAGGTCCATTGAAACCGTCGTAGATCCCAGCGAAGAGCCATCCTTGCTTCTCAAAAACAGCTAACTGCACTCTATCCTCTCCTGCTTTACCCAATGCCCACTGCAAATCATTTTCTCCGGCAGACGCCACCATAGCTCCGACGTCAGGTCTCACAACGTTCTCTTTCTTAGCGCCGACGACGAAATTGGAAACCGGAAGAACCCACGGCCGTTGCTTCCTCTCTCCGCCGAAAATAGGATGCCACGAGAGGCTCTTCTTCTTCTTCTTCCGTCTCTTCTTCGGGTACGCACCACCGAGCGGAGCCGAGAAATGCACGCCGGCGGAATTAGATCTCGAAATCTCACCGGCGGCGTGGGGTTCCAACGGACCTGAAGTGGCTCCTCTCTCGATCGGACCCGACATGAAGAGACCCGACCGATCCGGACCGGGCTGAAGAGGGAGAGCGCTAAACGAGGACGTTCCTTCGAAGCCATTGGCATTCACAACACCACTGCACCTAAAACCGCCGCCGCCGAAACTGCTCTCAGTGGCATCGTCGTAAATATCTTCAAGCTGAAGGACAGTTTTGGAATTGGAAGTGTTGGCACTAACGGAAGCGCCAGAAATAGCTCTAAACCCGGTGTGAAGAAGCTGGTCGGAGGAGGATCCGGAACCACGGATCCGACCCGGTGGTTCATGATGGGAAGGAGATAACCGGAAAGAACCGGAAGGAGAAACAAATCGATCGGAAGGAAAAGGAGAAACGAAACGATTAGAAGAAGAAGGGACGTAACAGTAAGAATGGCCTAAAGTCTCATCCAAGGAAGAAGGCTCACAGAGAGACTCAATCGGATCGGAATGAGTAGTAGGATGATTCGCCGCGCGACGGTTACGGTTACGGTTACGGTGACCATGACCTCCTTGGTTGTTAAAGCAAGAAGGTAAGAAGACGGATGAGAATCCACTTCCCATCACATTTGAATTTCCCAAACACTCTCTTTTTTTTTTTTTTTTTGATTTTGAATTTGAAAGAAAGAAAGAAATAACTTAAAATTGAAAAGAAGAGTGTGAAGAAAGAAGGAAGGAAGAGGAATGAAGTAGTAGAGACCTTTTTTGTCGTTTTCTTTTTGGGATTTAAATATGTTTTTTTTTTTTTTTTAAGCTGAGACGACGACTTTAGTGGGTTTTTTGAATTAGCAGTACAAGAAACATTTTGACTCTTTTTTTTTTTTTCACTTTTTTCCGCTTTTTCTTGGGCTCTATTTACGTAATTACCACCAACATTCTCTCTTAATTACTAATTCACCCTTGTGTTTTATTCTTCTCTTAAACCCCCTTTTTATAAAAAAAAAAACAAATCAAGTTGTTCATCAAATATAATTAGCAAGAAATACAAAACGCATTCTTCTTACCAATAACCATAGTTACTTCTCTAGACTTATTTTGTTACATTACGAGGAAACATACATAATTAGAGATTATTAGAAATTAAATTTTGACTTTTTGTAATCAAACCTTGCTATAATTAGAATAACTAGATGTGATGTGTTCACGTTATTAACTTTTTTACTCCACGAGGCGTCGTGTTAATAAAGTGTTCTGAACTACTAATAATTACTTGGATCTATATAATACAGTTTCTTTAATCATTAATTGAACTAAAAATTAATCTCAAGTAAAGAATATTCATCACACTTTTGTTTTTGGTTTGGGTCATAGAGAGAAAAAGAAAAGGTGGAAGGAAGGAAGGGTCAAAATGGGGAAATCGAGGCTCGGGTTTAAAGGATTCTTGTATTAAGAAAAGCTTTTTTCTCATTTGCTTTGTTCGCGCTCATTGGGCTCTGCGACACTCTTCAATTGACATCTATGCCCTTCACATTGTTTTCTTCCAAATCATCCACCAGAAAAATTATACTAAGATTTCATACAAACTCCAAAACTAAAAACACTCGGGTTTTAACACACAGATTTGTCTAAAAAGAACTTGAGATAATAGACTATCATATTCACAACATGAAAATTTGAAATAACAAAATTCTAATTTTAAATACAAAATTCTTTAATATGTTTTAGTATATCCACCATTTTTTTACAATAATAACTCATACTATAATATATTTTGTCAAAATTTTGTAACATATTTTCTCTAACACATTCAATATTTTCAGTCAATTAAAATTATTTCCACTAAATTAATCTACTTAAAAACTACACCTAACTCCACCAAAAAAATCATTAAGTTAACCAAATTAATGTTACTAATTTTGAACGTTATATTCAAATGTAACGCCTACACAAACACAATTTTTTCGTTTCGTGTTAGTCTGCATACGTTACACATTGTTGTTTGGCATCCAAATTTTTTTTGTTTTTATGTTGTTAAATATATCGTTGTATATCTTATTATTATTATCAACATATCACGTTGAAGACATGACATATTAATAAAATTACGGTTTTTGAGAAAAATAAGGAAAAAAGTGAAAGAAGACAAGTCCGCAAACGTTACTTATTGTTTCAGTTCGCACACGTTACCTAGTGTTTCAGTCCGCATATGTTACTTATTATTGTTTTCATACAAAATTTGGTTGTATCTTGCTATTATTATTTACATATCACGTTGAAGACATGACTTGTTAATAAAATTTACCTTACTTAAAAGAAAAAACAAGATGCAAAGAAAAAAATAGTCTAATTATCAAACGTAATTCAGTTTTTGTGTCAGTCGATATACGTTATATATTGTTGTTTTAGCCCAAATTTTGGTTTTACGTGAAGAAATTTTTAGCTATTAATAATAAATTACTTTAATAATATGATATGTTAATAAAAATTATGTTTCTTAAAAGAAGAAAAATAATAATCAAAGAAAGATTAAGAGAGTATCCCAATTCACAACCCAACGACACTTTACAGCTAATAAAATTGTAGAAGTTGTATTTTACTATTCTTGGCAAACCCCATTGACAGTTTTCTTCCTTGATATAACTTTTAAATGAAATTTGTATTTTGTCATTAAGGATAGCATATACTAATCTGGTTTTTGTTATCGATGATAACGTAAAATCTTGGTATATGGACATATAGAATCCTAAGCTTTGTCATTTATCTAAGAGTAGCACGCAAAAATACCACAACTAAAAATCATTTATTATTCATCTCACTTTGTTTTTTTCTTTCTTCTGAATAGCATATCTCAATGCAAAAATTAATTTTACACTATGTTGAACTGGAACCAAAAAACATATTAATCTTACCGTCGTTAGTTTCTCTTAAGTTGAATATAGCACAGCAATTTAGCTATTTATAAATTTTCTTTCAAACTATAATCTATATTAACATTTTTGAAGACATTTTATGTTATCTCCTTTAAATTTTGTTTATTTAAAAAGTTATTTACAACATTAATCCCTAAAAAATTTCTAAAACTAACATTACTCTAAATTTTGTTTCCTAAATAGTTTACATTTCATTCCAACTAAAAAATAACAATAATCAATATGGAAATAAAAACTCTCATATATTTAACTACATATTCTGTTGTGTTTTGAGATGTTCTATATCTAAATCATTCGCAAACAAAGAAAACAACAATTTGATTCCTATTTTGTTTTCCAAAACCTGTGAGCTTTGATTATTAACGTAAGAAAAACTTCGATTGACATTTATTTAAATATTATAATTAACATTTATAAACTTAATAAAAAATTTAACTATTATGAATATGTAAAAATTAAAAAGTCTAAAATACTATATAATGTGGTTATATAGTAGATGAGTTATAAAGAGGACATGTTAGAATTAATAAAATATCATTAAATTTGTATTAACACGGGTTAAATCCTCATTTAGTTATTTATCAACACTACTAATATTATAATATTTGACATAAAATCAATTTGATTTAACTAAGATTGTGTAAAATAATTAAATCATTAGGAAAAATGTGACTTAATCACAACGTATAAATTACTGATTATGTATTTAGATCCCTTATTTTTGTTATAATAATTAAAAATCAAATTAAAATCTCAAACACTAAACAAAACAAACTAAATATAACAAACAAATGGTCATGAAGTATATTGTGGGTTAAAAAAACAATATAAATATTTAGCCGCACAACAACCAAAAAATTTATTATTTTTTTATTTACAAAACATCTAATATTTAACAGATAGATACAACATAAATATAAATTATAATAAAAATAATAATTCTGCAGGTTAAAATCTAGTACTTTTTTATTATTCATACCTTTTCAATTTGATAGATTTTTAAACATAGTTACGTCAATATCACATATTGTAACCAATATTTAAGAAGACTGAAATCTATAACACATGGAAAAGAGTAAAAAAATATTCGCTACTGGACTTATCAAATCTTTAAAACCACTACAAAAGATCACGTCTAACATACTTCATCTCAAAACTTTTGCTTGGATTAATTTAACAAATCGATACAAGCCAAAAGAGCATTTTGGACCAAAACTGTTGTTTCTCTTCTATGATGACAAAAGGATTCGACCAGTTTCACAATCCTATAGTGTTCTCTTACGTCCATGCAATATTGCTATGATACTTGGTACTTACAAGTTACAACACCTTCCGAAAGGGAACCAATATCGCTCAGCTTAAAAAAACCTTAGTGTTGTTTTTGGTCCGAGTTACACAAAGAGTCAGAAGAAGAATCTCCACATCTCTACATTCAAAATGAAAAATTATGAATTTGGACTATATCGAACATTTTATTTTACGTACGTGATTTGAGACAACCGTTTTGATCGTTAGTCATAGTGATCTAGTTTTGATGATCGATCGACTAGTTTTCTTTTTTATCTATCTTAATAGAAGAGTGCAGTGGTCTCATTTTTCATCGTGTTTAGTTAGTTATAAACCATAGATACTGTTTAGATCAATCGAACAAGCACGGAAAAATAGAAGTAAGGTCAGTATTAACGCTTTTTGATATTATTAAATGATTATTAAATTGTTAAAGTGGTGTTAAACTTTAAATCCTAAATCGTAACTTTTAAAGGGGCATAGTAATATTTATCAATCAAAGCATATGATTATGGAAAGAAAACAAGTTCAATCTATTGATTCCCTAACTCTTAACGCAATCTCTGCTTTATAAACTTTGATGAAGTCGTAATAAACTAATAATGGTGACTTAATTAAGGATTAGGGAACGTAGGAGGGGTCCACGGAGGGGATGATGAAGATCAAATTAAAGAAATAGTCAACGAGGTTTTGACAAGTGGGACCTACCTCGTAGACTCCTTCACTGAAACGACGTCATACTTGTCGGATTCCCTTTCCCGCTAAGACTTCTTGTCTTGTCCCCTCCCCTTTGCCTTAATCTTATTACTATATTTTATTTATTTTTGTCTATTACTTTAATACTTTTGTTTTTTTTTTTGTTCATCAAGTAAGAGATTTCAGGCTTTTGTTTCGATTTAGGTTACACATATTCAAACTTATCCATACTTCAGTGTCTAATTTAAAAAGTGTTTGCTCATTTGTTTGCTGATGTTGTCCTACACTCTTTTAGTTAGACATGTACTCCATGTAAATTTGCTGAAATTTTTGTTTATCTTCTGATGAGATACAAAAAAATTATCATCTGATATACTCATACTTGCTCTTCTAATTTTCTAAATTATACCCCAAAAAAAAATTCACGTTTTAATTAACATATATATAGACACAATCTTGTAGATAACCGAGAAGTTTGACATTTCCTTAAAAGTTAAAACGTTACGTGCCGTCAAGAATTGGCAAAGCCACTCTCCAACTACCACTCACAAATCACAATCCATAAGTCATAAGTCATAAGTCATAACCAATAAACCCCTTTCTGAAAGACATAATCATTCAGGAAAATGCAGTTTTAAATACTACAATTTCCCACGAAAGGAACTTATTTTATAGGTTTTTTTTTTCTTCACCAAATCTGTAAAAAGCAAAAGTGATTTGAAAATTTAAATCAGAATCCGCGTTTAGAAGGTGTATACTAATGTTAGTTAAAGGGCATACATACCTTTTTTTCAATTTTATTTTAATATTAATTTTCATTCCATACTTCATAGTTCATAGACTTTTGAATTAGTTTTATTTTTTTCTTGAATTTATTGTCAAAGGTAAATAAAGTGTCAGCCACCCACTTAACCACTAGAAAAGCAGATTTGGTTACTGAATTTTTTTCACACCTAAGGCTCAATCAAGTTTTGATGGGACCTAAGTTGACCTAGAACTCATTTTCACACACATGATAATACTAATATGACAAAACTTATAATATAACCTTTTTATTTATTTTATACATATTGGAATCTCAATATTCGAGTACAACACGGACCATTGATCATGGAACTAAAAAGATTAGATCATGTACATCAATAGGAATTTTGGTCTCAAGTACTGTCATGCTCTGTGTTGTGTCTCAATCGGACAGGACAAAAAACTGATCTTTTGGTTTGCACATTGGATGTCTGTTGTGTGAATCTTACCAAGCAATGGCTTTGATCATATTCATATCTGGCCTGCTCGTATGTCCCGATCTATACGATCTGCATTGTACGTACCCGGAAGCTCTCTAAAGTCCTCGTTGAATATGGAATATGCACTGCGAAAGAAAGCATTAAAAAAGACCGAACTTATTCAGTTCTAACAGTCAAAAGTGAAGATTTTTCACAGCTCGAAACTCATGAGGATTCCACTTTCCAGCTAATAAGAATACTAGCAGAATCTTATGCTTCCAGACTTTTTTTTTCCCACATTCTCCACGTTACCAAGGATATTAACGTTTAGTGTATATATTTCCTCAAATAAGCAAGACTTTCCTCTACTTTATGTTCTGAATTTGGTATCTAATATTGCAGCAAACTTTAACCAGAGTCATTAAAAACCACAGTCCTAATCGAATGAGTTGCTATGTCAGTCAGATCAACGGAGGGTAGAGTTTCTTATAAGGAAATGTACATACCTAACATCACCAGGCTGTCGTTTACCAAGATTGAGTAAGATGATTGAAAAGCCAGTCCCTAGTAACTGAAACCCATAACAAAGAAAAAAACCAGTCAGAGGAAGTAAAACAGAAACGACTTGTTAGGGAGATCTGTAAACAGATACTCCTTACAAGATCAAGTTAAATGATAACAAGATATCTCATGAACGCATATCCAATGGCATTTCGAAAAAATGAGATATTGTCAGTAATCCAGACATTGTAGATGAAGATGACTTACAAATATAGGGCCAAGTTCCCACCGATGGGCAATAGGTGCCAAGATAAACCATAAGGTGATAATAACCCACATCTTCAGACTTAAAGAGAAAAGTCCCATAAGAATGATATCTACAGTCATCACACAACACAGATCAATCAACTTTTGTTTCATACTTTCTTGGAAATTGTAGACAATGCATGTGAAATATTAAAGAACTCACCTGGCAGCTTCAGCTTGTTACGCAGAAAGTAATAAAGCTTCCTCTTCCACCGGTTTGCTGATGGTGGGAGCTTAAACTTCTGCAATGCCAAAAATAACCAAAACAGATTTAAGAACGACAGAAACAAGAAACCAATCCTTTAAGAATTAAACATCAGATCAAACATAATAAATTTTACCAAATCATCATCATCATCATCATCCTCAAAGGTCTGAGCTCCAGCAGGTTGCTTTGGTATTACAGCAACGATCAAGGAATCTACACAAGAGACTTATGCATAATCTAAAGACCCATTCAAGAAACACAGATAAATGCTTATAACATTTACAGCAGAATCTGTGTTACCTTTGTCCTTGAGGGTAACGTATAAATCATCTCCATCTTCTTCGTCTTGCAGTGCCTTTCCACGAAGAATCATCCTCAAATTTTCCACGGGAAATTTACCCTTTTCCGCAATTACATTTCTCAAATCACCAACCTAAAATCAGCTCTGGGATCAATCCTCTTCGTACACACAAGCCACTCACCGAGATTTAAAAAAAAAAAGAAAAGAAGAAAAGTCTATACTTTGATATGAGACGCCACTCGAATTTGAGACGGCCGAGCTGGGCCGATGGTTTTGTACGTGATCTCGACGGTGCCATTGTTGGTTGAATCAGAGCTCATCATCTCTTCGATTGAATTCACTATTCCACCACCACGAATCGTGTGCAATTTTACTATAATACCTTCTTAACTTCTCAGACAATCAACGAGAGATTAAGGATTAGGACTTCTTCAAATTGGGGATTGAAAAACAGAGTTTGCTTTTCTCACTTGCTCTGCTCCTTCTCTGATGACGGAGACGGTGACTTGAGTTTTCAATTTTGCATATCTGCCCGAACATATTTATTATTTCTATTTTAACCCCCAAAGTTTCAGAAAGCTTAAGAGCTCCAAAACTTATATGAGATCATATAGATCATAGATAATTTGTGAAAAAACATTTGTCCTATATATGTTTGTTGCTTTATTTTTTAACATGATTCAAGCAAATCAATCTGATTGAAAAGACAAAAAAATTAACTGAAAAAATTCCATTTAATCTATAGTTTTACAAAAATAAAGCAATTTTGAAAAAAATAACTACACAGTTCCCTTTTTATTTAGCATTTTAATCTCCATTACATGAAAAGTATAGGATGCTAGGAGCCATTACTTTGTTCCTTGGAAAAGCTAATAAAAGGAACCCAAAAAAGTAATTACGAGAGCTTCTGTGTCATTGAGAAGGTTTGGGTTACACTTTTGATACACACCATAGGCAAAGAGGATGAGGCCTTCAATTTCTGCCTTACATATTAAAGATAGAGCACTCACACAGCACAAATAATAAAGCAAAGAAAGAGAATATCTTTGAGATCTCCACTATATTTGGAGAAGACAAAACACAGAGCAAGATAAAGAAGGGAGAGAACGCTAACCAAAAATGGCACTGAGAATGTGGGCTTCTTCTACAGCAAACGCTCTCAAGCTTTCTACTTCTGTCTCCAAGTCTCATCTCTCTCCAGCTTTCTCCATCTCTAGATGCTTCTCCACAGGTTTGTTTGTTATTTGTGGTTGTTGTTTGTGTTACATAGCTTTTTTTTTCTTTTTCTTTTTTTGACAATATGTTACATAGCACTTCTTGAAACTGTTGATGAGTATCTGTGCTCTTTTTTGTAGTGTTGGAGGGTTTGAAGTATGCAAATTCACACGAGTGGGTTAAACATGAAGGCTCTGTTGCCACCATTGGCATCACTGCCCATGCTCAGGTAACAAAGGCTCTCAGGTTCCTGTTTTTGTTATCTAAGTGTTAGATCGAAGTAACTCTGTCCCATTGGAACTGGATTAGATAGTTTGTCTCTTTGGAGAATGGTTATAAAGATGATGATAGATTTGTAAGAGGAGACATGACATTGATGTTGCAGGACCATTTAGGTGAAGTAGTGTTTGTGGAACTGCCAGAGGAAAATAGCACGGTGAGCAAAGAGAAAAGCTTTGGAGCAGTGGAGAGTGTGAAGGCCACAAGTGAGATCTTATCACCCATCTCAGGTGAAGTCATTGAGGTTAACAAGAATCTCACGGGCTCACCAGGCTTGGTATGGTTTTAAAAGTCTTGAATGAAATAAAGTTAAGTTACCACTCATGTGACAAAACATATAAGCAATGATTTTGGCAATTGTGTTTGTGTGCTATGTAGATTAACACAAGCCCTTACGAAGATGGCTGGATGATCAAAGTGAAGCCGAGCAGCCCCGCGGAGTTGGAATCTTTGATGGGTGCAAAGGAATACACCAAGTTCTGCGAGGATGAAGACGCTGCTCACTAGGAGTGGTTTCTTTTCCTGTCTTTTATGTTCCAATATCTTCTATCAAATTGTCATGCTTATTTCCTAAATTGGCATACTTTCTATGAGACTATGACCAACATCACAAAATAAAGAGTTCAAGAAGATGAAGCAGAGATCTAATTAACAAACACACAGATATTTTTTTCCCATCATAGAACATATCTTAATAACTTGTTATCCTTAAAATGTATCTGACATCTCGACTAAGCTAGTCCAAAAGAAATCGTGATCCGAATCAAAAATTAGGTAACCTTAAAGATAAAATAAACAAGTGGGCATAAGAATTGTAGTATCTTAAGGGTTACCATCATGGATATGAATCTTATATTAATCCTAGTTCCGGTCAGTTCTGTCCAACTTCTGTTTTTAAATATTACAATCTGCCACCATTATATTATAATCACGTATTCAAGCTCATAACGCAAGTTAGGTCCCTATTGGTTGTATCTACCGTTGACAAAACTGTAACATCCTTTGTGGTAAAAATTGGGCATGAAAACACACATAACGACATATGATAACATACAATGAACATTAAAACACGAAGCACACAAATATAGTCACACACACACAGAGATGAACAGAAACATATGACATAACTTTCCAATGGAGATCAAGCAGAAGAAGCTATGGTTTTCTTTAATTCTGCTCTCTGTAATTACTACAACGGCTTTGGGGGAATTTGGTGGACCATTACTGAAGGGTTTCTACAAAGAGAGTTGCCCTTTAGCAGAGGAAATCGTGAAGCATAACGTTGAGGTTGCTGTTCTCAAAGATCCTCGTATGGCGGCTTCTCTTCTTCGTCTTCAGTTCCACGATTGCTTCGTCTTGGTTAGAAAATCTTCCCTGTCTACTCATTTTTGATTTTGTTCCCTCTTAGATCATAACTTTTTCAAGTAGTTTTAAGGCTCTGATTCTAGCATACTTCTTGAATGGTCTGTGAATTTGCGTGTGCAAGAGTGAGATTGTTGTGCGTCGCTTTGATGTTCAATTGTGGGATTTTATCGTGGGTTTAGGGTTGTGATGCATCTGTGCTCTTGGACACACATGGAGATATGGTGAGTGAGAAACAAGCAACTCCAAATGTGAACTCTTTGCGTGGATTTGAAGTAATTGACTACATTAAGTACCTCCTCGAAGATGCTTGTCCTCTAACCGTCTCCTGTTCCGATATCCTCACCATGGCCGCTCGTGACTCAGTCTTCCTGGTAATTCCCCCTTACTACTACTCTTTAGAATTCTTCCTAATTAAATCGAAACCTATTGGGTCAAAATATCCTTAAGACACAAATATTGTTTGGTATCAACAGAGAGGTGGACCATGGTGGGAAGTTTTGCTAGGGAGAAGAGACTCATTAAAGGCAAGCTTCGCAGGCGCAAACCAATTTATTCCGGCACCAAACTCCTCCCTCGATAGCCTCATCGTCAATTTCAAGCAACAAGGCCTCAACGTTCAAGATCTCATCGCACTTTCGGGAGCTCATACAATAGGTAAAGCGAGATGCGTGAGCTTCAAGCAACGCATAGTTCAACCAAACATGGAACAAACGTTCTACGTCGATGAGTTCAAGAGACAGAGCACATTCAGACGAGTTCTACGGTCACAATGCAAAGATTCAAGCCGGGACAACGAACTCTCTCCATTGGATATCAAGACGCCAGCTTACTTTGACAACCATTATTTCATCAATCTGTTAGAGGGGAAAGGGCTGTTGATATCGGATAACGTTCTGGTCACAGAAGATCATGAGGGAGAGATCTTTAGGAAGGTATGGGAATATGCGGTTGATCAAGATATTTTCTTCATGGATTTTGTGGAATCCATGTTGAAAATGGGTAGCATTAATGTCCTTACAGGTGTTGAAGGTGAAATCAGGGAGAACTGTAGATTTGTCAATGTCTGAATTCAAAGAGTATTATCATTACAAATTGTTTTCACTTTACAATTATTCAACCAAGATTTATGTTATGAGTTTTGCCGGTTTATCAACAATTAAAATGGTCTGTACATTGGAATATACTGCTTCAGCCAAGTGTGTTTAATTAAACTCAGTGTCGTTCAGAGTTGCAATGGTCAATGTTCACAACCTCAAATTATCAGTGCAATGTTAACATTTCACATGCTCAAATTATTAGTGCAATGGTCAATGTTCAAGCAGACAACGTTAGTGAACCTGTGTCCAATCAAAATTGAAAATTCCTTGTGAACACATAAAAATTGATTGTAAAACTAATAAAAATCACGTTTATTTTATTAGAAGGGCATCAGATAATCATAAAAGTTAGCATCACATACAATCAGACGCAAATTACCCATGAAATATAATTTCATCATCTGCCCAGTAAATTTTTTCAAACAAGAAAACCAAAATCTTAAAATCTAACCAAACAAATAAAAAAACTAAAGAATCTTGAGTATCAGTTCTCCAAGGTGAATAAAACATCAATGTAATTCAGTCTCAAATAACATCAATATATGAGATTCATCCTTTACTCAGATTCCAAAAAAAAAAATCAAAATTGAAAAGAAGATTCAAGGAGTCGATCAGAACCTGTCGAGAACACAATTACATCACATGATTCAGTGGATTGACAGACCTGTGAATTTCTATCGTCACTTCGACTCCTCAAAACAAAAATATCTTAAAACTAATCTGAAAAAAGGTTTTATAATTTGACTCGAAATCCGGAGAAAAACATAACAAAAGATCTGGAAAAAGCTCAGAACTTCTTAGAGGGTTGTGTTTTACCGTCAGCGATGAGCAGATCATCTCTGGCACACGATATTTTCATCACAGCTCATCTATTAAAAATTCGTAAGCTCAAAATCAAAAACCAAACAGAACTAAACAAAATCAAAGAGATGACCAAACCCTAAAACTAATAATGAGACGGAACACGAACTATAGAGAGGCTTGTCTTAAAAAGTTGATATGGCTGCTGTCTATATATACTTATTGAAACTATACATATAGATGCCCTAATTTGCCTCCTTCTTTTGGGCTTTTTTTTTGGTTATCTATTGGACTTGGCCGTGGACTGTACAATACAATGCATAGATTTTATCTGATTTTATTTTATAATTCGACTAAGTAATTGTTTCTTTAGATAAAATATTAATTTTTATCAAATTGTGAACTAGATTTTGAGCCAATTTGCACCATGGTAAAAAAAGTATGTAGTTTGATAATATTAACTGAGAAGCTTGTGTATACCATAATCAAAAATAAGTTCAAGACAATGAGATGTGGAGCAAATAAGAAGAAAGTCCTAAGCTATCAAAAAAAGACAAAGCAATTAAATTTGGTGAAGCTCGCCGGTTAGAGCATAAACCGGGATAAATTTTCTAAACCAACCCTTCACCCGACTAACAAAAACCAAGAACCGTTCAAATGGTTGGCAATGAGAGGTCAGAGGAAGATGCTACTGACGGAACTATCATCATGGACACGCCAAATGGTCTCACCCAAAAGATTAGCCACTGATAGAATTGTCAACTGTGGGAAGTAATTCTTTTCTGCTACTGGTAATGTGTTTGTCACTATCACTTCTTGAAGCAATCCCCCTGATAATCGCTCTATTGCAGGCGGGCTTCCCATTGATTCATTCGAAACCAAACCAAAACCAAAAAAATGCTTCAGAAAATTTAATGGTGTTGAGACTTGTTCAAAAGAACAAAATGTAGGTTAATGGTTACCTGAAAACAGCGTGTGTGCAGCACGCATAGACCTCCCGAGCACCCTCCTGGTGTAACAAGGCTGCTCCTTTCACAATGGTTCCTGAGATAAAACAGAACAAGATTGGTTCTAAGAAGTTTCAGCCTGAAAAAGGAGAAGGGGGGTTTAGTGATCTTGATAGGGGTACTCCATGCCGTTTTACTAACCAGCGGTATCAATCATATCATCCACCATTATTGCCACCTTCCCTTTTACATCACCAATTAGGTTCATGACCTGGAAGGAAAGTATAACAAATATAAACTTGAGGGGAATCAAGTGGTGTTGGTGAGATAAACTCAAGACTTTGAAAGAAAGGGATACCTCAGCAACATTGTGTCCAGAACGCCTTTTATCGACAATGGCAAGTGGTGCATCTGATAATTTCTTTGCAAAAGCGCGTGCCCTGGCTACTCCACCAACATCAGGAGATACCACTACCAAATCCTCTGAGGGAATTGACTTGCTAGCAAGATAATCAAGTATCACAGGCTGCAAAAATTGAACACACAAAGGGTTAAAAGGCATTATACCAATTACGAGCATACACACACAATCATAAGAAGGGACCGTAGGTATCAAGAACATGGCTTTAAAGGTGTACCTGGCAATACACATGGTCGACTGGAATGTCAAAATAACCCATGGACTGTCCTGAATGAAGATCACATGCAAGAACTCGATCTGCACCAGCTTCGGTGATAAGATTTGCAACCAATTTGGCAGCAATAGATTCACGCCCTTGTGTCTGCAAGCAGCAAAACACATACAATTCAACCCTCCATCTCATGTCAAAGCAGCTAAACTAGAAAAGGCTGTAAACACACAAAAAAAAAGAGACTTTACCTTCCTATCAGCTCTTGCATATCCAAAATACGGAATCACAGCAGTTACTTTCTTGGCTGATGCTCTGCGGCAAGCATCTACCATAATCAAAAGCTCCATGAGGTTCTCATTTGTGGGAGTGCAAGTAGGCTGCACCAAATACACGTCGCACCCCCTAACGCTCTCTTGTAGCTGAACATAGATCTCTCCATCAGCAAATCTCTTAATATTAATCTTCCCAAGATCCAATCCCATATACCAAGCAATTTCCTGAGAAAGTGCAGGATTTGCAGTACCAGAGAACAACTTCAGCCTTGTATTGGTTCTACTGACTGATTTCTCCATCCTTGCAGATTCCAAGAACTTTGGAAGTGTCCTCTCGTTAATAATTGGGATACTTGGATTCCCATTTCCCACATTCAATGACTCTGGCATATCACATTTCTAGCAACAACAACAACAACAATAAGAAGATATAATCAGAGATTCATATGCATCAAACGAACGTATACTGAAGAAAGAGACAACCTTTTGTATAGCTATATTCGCATAATCAAAAAAAGAGACAACCTTTGTAGCTAATGCACAAATTAAAACCTCAGATATTCAAAACTAGACAAGATGGGCAATAGGGTCCACTCAATCTAGGAACCTCAAATCCGGAAAATGTAATATAGCGTAACATAAGGGATTGAAGACGACTGCTTACAACAAGAGAAGCGAAGACAGAGTTGCGGGAGCGAGACAGAGAGGTCCTGAGGGATAGAGAAGAGTTAGAGAAGAAAGTAGAAGAAGAAGAGGCCAGATACGTCGACGTTTTGGAGGCGGGAGGAAACGACAGACCCAGAGACGCCATTTTTGTTTGTATATATGTCAGAGCAATACACTCACATAAACCACCTCTTGACTCACTCAAAGCAGTAAGTATCTCCCAACAACGAATTCGAGGAAATTAGGGTTTAGGGGATTTGAGGATGTCACAGAGTAAAGAAGGAAGAAGGAAGGAATGGTTCTCTTCTTCTTCTTCTCCGAGTTTTGTGTGTTCTCGAATTTGGATTTTCAGTTCCGTTTAGTAAATAGGAAATGGTTTTTGGTTTGGTTTGGTTGGTGGTGTGTACAAGTTGTTTAGTAAACGACATCGTTTTTTATGAGGCATCACAAGCATGTCCTTTGGATTAATGGATTGGAGACGTCTGGCTGGACTTTTCTTGAAATAACTTTCCAATAACTCTTTTTACTTATTGGATTTACTTGGTCAATACATTTTGCATATACGAATTTCTCAAAAGACTTTTTATTTATTTATTTAGAATGTTTGACTTTAAACTTGTATTTGCATTTTATTTGTTAATGATTATGCATGTGTGTTTTATTAGTGTCAAATTTCTTAACCGATACAAATTAATAGTAAAACATCAGTTTGTTTAATCGATATAAAACAAGTAAATAGTTATATCAGTTCTTATAATGAGAAATCATATAATTAACATCACTTTTTATTGATGTAAATTTGTATCAGTTTTTTTAAGTAATATTAGTATAAATCCATATAAATTATAAATTATATCGATTGTTTAAGTGATGTGTAAAAATTATATTTTGTATCAATATTTTAAAGTGATGCAAATTAATATAAACTTATACTAATTATTCTGAATTGATGTAAGTCAGATTACTGATGGCATCAATTATTTGAATTGATGTTAAATTTTATTTTTTTTGTATCATTCATAAAAAAGTAATTCAAATTTAAATCATTCATTTATTTGACACAAATTAACTGATGCAACATGCCTTTTTCGTAGTGATATTCTTGCTTAGATCTTGATTCCGTCGGCGGTCAGCATCTGAGTGGACTGAGATTTTGAAAGCTTTCAATGAGCTGAAAAACTCAAATTCCATGTTTTCGATGTAGCGATCGTTAATTTATGACACCGGCGACTCCAATGTAATCTCCGACACCGACAACTTTGATGTAAACGCCTACACCGGCAACTCCGACGTAACCACATCTGATGTAATATATGACATCGGCGACGTGAACTCTTTAGAGTTTCACATGAATTCTTTAGAGCTTCGAACACATTTGGTTCAGATGAATATGTGGAATCTTTGCAAAAGTTTGGTGAATAAATGTTTAGTTATCAATGTCAGTACTTTTTTTTTAACCTCTAAAAGACTAGAATGTTGAATAAACAAATAGCTATATATGGTTGATAAAAAAATTCAAAAATACCTTATTTGTAGATGATTTATATAATAGCTTTATGGAATAATCTGGAATAATATAGAATTAAATTGTGTATTGTAATTTTAGAAAGAAAGAAAATTAAATGAAATAAATAATCTAAGAATAGATAAAAATATTACTATAATATTTTAGGTGGTTATAATTTTGCATTCATATCATGTTTTCAGGTGGTTAATTCGATTTTGTACTCAAATGCATCTTGATGGAGTGTATTTTTTGTTGATTATTTACAAAATAATGGAACTGTGTATTTTTGTTTTGTTTTAATATCAAATATGCAACGAGAATCTTGATAAAGTGTAATTTTTGACCCTTTCCACTTTAAATTGATGGTGTTGATGTGTAAGACTTATATACTAGGAGGGGGTATGCATTGTTCGGCTCTTAAGTAATTTCTAAATTGCAAAACATGTAATGATCAAAGACTTATATACTGATGTCCTATGCATAGTTAGCCTAAAAATTGATACTCTAATAATAAAAAATGTTTTCTCATCAATAGCCTAATAATCTTTGATTATTTGAGTAATAACTGATGTCCTATGCTTTCGAGTAAACAATGTCGTTGCAAATCATTATTATTATTATATATAATTTTAAGTATATGATTTTAAACTAGCTAATAATCTTATTATGGGTAAAGAAAAGTTATTATGTTATTGTCTTATTGAGTTAGTCATCATATGCTTGGAAAAATATTTTATTCGTAGGATACAAGAAACCAATCAAGTCTTAGTTTTAATAGTCAGAGTTTTGGCTTTGAAAGAGATAAAACATGAAATTTCAGTGTTTCCAGTTCCTACCACTTTGACTGCAATGATGGATTGGAATTTATTGGTATACCAAAAACAAATGTGATATACGGTTAATTCCTCGTGCCAATTAAGTATTTAACCCTTCGGAACCGGAGTGGGTAGATTCGGTTCACAATTGGAATTTTCAAAAAAAACCAAACCGGTTTTAATTCCTTATGTTTCGGTCTAATCCATTTCTCTCTTGCGCCAAATCTAAAACAATGGCGGTTCTGGAAGCTGCTCTCTCCGTCCTCTCACTCTCTTCCTCTTCTTCTTCTTCTTTCTCTAAACCTTATCTCTTTCCTCAACGGTCTAAACCTACCGCCTTTAGTCTTCGGATTCCCAGTAATATATCTCCCGTTTTCTCTCTCAATTTCCCTCTAAGTTCCGGCGGCGATAATAACTCGCGGCGGCTCGTCTCCGTACTATGTTCCGTCGCGGAGAAAGAAACATCGGCGGAGGAAGAAACGTCGCAGGATGAGAAGACTGACGAAACCCAGAAGTCAAATCTAAAAAGGAAGCTTTTTGTATTCAATCTTCCTTGGTCTATGAGTGTTCATGACATCTCCGACCTCTTTCGACAATGCGGGACTGTGAACAATGTCGAGGTCTTTTCTTCTTTCTCTAAAAGCATTTCAATTTCTTTTGTGTTATTATGAATTTGTTTCACCTCAATTTTGAATTTTACAGATTATAAGGCAAAAAGATGGGAAGAATCGAGGGTTTGCTTTTGTAACAATGGCATCTGGAGAAGAAGCTCAAGCTGCTGTTGATAAGTTCGATGCTTTTGTAAGCTTCAACCTTTTACATTCTTCTATCACCTAAGTTTATTTCATTGTCCTTCTTTAATGTCCTGTGTTCTTAGTTTCGGAATCCTTTAGTTTAAGTCATTGAGTGCGGTTTGGTTAATTTCATTCAGTATCATAGAGAGAAATAAGAAGTTATTGTAAGTACTTAAAACATATATTATGTTGAATTGTTAACTGATCCTTGATGTTAAACAAGCTTCTATGTTGTTTGTTTTTTAGGAAGTCTCAGGGAGGATCATAAGAGTGAACTTTGCTAGAAGGTTCAAGAAGCCTACTCCAAAACAACCAAATGCTCTTCCTTCTCCTCCCGCTGGAGAGACTCGTCACAAACTCTACATATCTAATCTCGCTTGGAAAGCAAGGTCAACCCATCTCCGTGAGCTTTTCACTGCTGCAGATTTCAACCCGGTCTCAGCTCGGGTTGTTTTCGCTGACCCTGAAGGAAGATCTTCCGGCTATGGCTTTGTCTCTTTCGCTACTAGAGAAGAAGCTGAGGATGCAATCACCAAACTCGATGGGAAGGTATAATTATAAACTTCTCGTTTTTCATACTTTAATTTCCGAACTGCTATTTGCTTCTTTAGCTCTTGAGCATGTAAAGGGTTTTCATCACAGTTTGGTTTTTTCTATAGGAGATAATGGGCAGACCTATCATTCTGAAGTTTAGCTTGAGAACGGCCAGTGAATCTGAAGGTGTAGAAGACAACAACACTTCTGAAGATAGTGACAATGTAGAAGACGACAGTTCTGAAGATGGAGACACTGCAGAAGACAACAACAACACGTCTGAAGAAAAACCGGTGGAGTGACTCTTATTATTTTCTCGGTTATCCGATAAGAGCATGAAAACCTGACTAGAGATCTTATTACAATTTTGAAATTTCTACTGCTACTACAAAGAACACAAAATTGAAGATGTAATAGAATTTATCAGTAAACTAGACTTCAATCCTGCTAATGTATGATGAATCACCTAGCCATAATGCTTCATTATACCGAGTAAGTTCGTCGAATGAGACACAGCTTCCTGTTTGGTAATGCCTTCTTTTCATCTTCACATTGACATCTGTCGTCTTAACCATGAAATGTCCAGTAGAATGTGACCTCGAGAATCGCCAAGCCGATGCTTCCACTATCCTTTTGCTTGAACCAGTGGTAGGAAGACTTTCTTCTTCATGGTTTATGTCCTCAATAGTAATCGTGATTGTGTTGTGCAAAGATTCATGGCTTCCAGATCCGACAAGGCCAGGGTCTAGCTCACACCGGCAAACAGGACAAGTCTTGTGTAACTCGAACCAAAGATCAATGCAATTTGAATGAAAGGGATGGCGACAAACCGTTATCAGCCTAACTGTGTCTTCATCTGTAAACTCTGACAAGCAAATAGCACATTCTGTCCCGTGATTCTTCATTGTTGCAGATGAATATCGGAACATGGGAAATGATCGGATGATAAATGGGTCTAGGCCGGTATTTTCAGGTGGAGTGGCTACATGGATTAAGTCAGCGTAAGGTGTTCGCTGAAGGTTCCAAGTTGAAAATAATCGGTTCAGGAGAAACTGCCAGAAGAAAAGAGAAAAGAAACCGGCAAAAATCACAAAGAGAAGCACGCCAGTCAAAATTGCGGTGACTGGCATGGAAACGCTAGGAAAAACATCAGCATCTGGTATTAATGTTGTTGCCGACATTTGAAGGTTGGAAAGCTCCCCCCAGCTTCTCTACCAGTTTCGTAGATTGCTTGGGAAATAAGGAAGGTTTGTTATAAGAACTCTTTGCAAGTGAAGACATAAAGTTCAATTTAATAGAGAGAAATGAGGAGAAAGAAGTGGCTATGTCTGAGAGACAGAAGTGTCTTTGCTTAGCATTTTGAGCGAGTCTTCTGTGACAGTTTTTTTTATATAAAAATCATTGTCTTAAAAATAATACATAGTCAAAACGAAAAAACAGTTTTTAAAACAAAAATATTGACCGATGGAATAGGAAATAGAGGAAAAAAAAGTTACCAATAATGGTCCGGTTTACAAGTACGAAACATGATTAAAGTTCGGTTTGATCTGCTACAAGTTCAGATTTAGTCATTTAGAATTGGCATAGAAAGAGAATTAAGATGATTCCACAAGAAAGAGAAGAGCGAGTTGTTGTCTTTGTTAAGTCACAATCTACAACAACAAAAGAGAGGATGCTAATATGTCAACATAGTTACAACTCTAAAAATGCTAATCCCTTGGTCAACATTATTCAATATCATCGATCCAATCACCATAAACCCGACTGATCTTATCCGGTCCTTTCCATTTCCGTTGAGTTCTGACCCCTTTTGGTTTCTGCATAACAGCACTCAATGTCCGTTGAGACGGGACTCCAGGAGAAACAAGGTTAGTCACTGTACTTCCTTGTCCCGTCTGCTTTGTGGCCGGAGTGGTGGATGTTCCGATCTTACCTTCTCCTTCAACAAGGCCTCCTCCAAAATTGTGCAACTCTGCAAAAAAATATCATAAAGACTCAAACTTTTAGCTAGCTACGGTTGAAACTTTCTGCATTACCATGGCCAATTATGTTAACAAGCAAATCAAGAACCTATTCCAATCAGAAACTGATTGACATAAACCACACTGAAACATTTCAACCGTCCTACTCGATTTACACTAAGTCCATAGTGTTCAAGGCTTCAAGCTAATTTTTCATCAATCATTCAAAGCTAACAAAGCCAGTTCTAGTGTTCAAGCATTATCTCTCAGTCAATTCAGCATCCATTACCCTGTGGTGACACTCTAAGTCTAATCACACAATCCATCAAGCAACACTGATTGAAACTCATTTCTATTATTCTGTACTAACATTTTGAAGCACATTAGGGTTGCTGATAGATGAAAAAGGCCAAAACTTTACCTGAAGCTCCATGAGCAAAATGACAGTTAGTACCAAAAGGACAATAGCCAGTAATCTCCCACTTATTGCAAATCCTTGTCTTCCAATTTGGAGGCTTCAAAGTCTGAGCAACATTGCCACCACCATCACTAGCAGCAGCACCACCATAACCACGAGGGCCTAAACTAATCGCAAAGCTCTCTCTGTTCCTTAAAGCTTCCGTCGCAGCAGTCTCCTGCCGATTAGGCGGCGGCGGTGGACGACGGAGCTCTTCCGAGCTGTGAGCAAAGTGGCAAGAGCTGGCGGCGTAAGGGCAAGTTCCGGTGCGGAATTTGAAGCAGAGCTTCGTCTTGAAGAACGATTTCCCAATCTCGGAGGAGGAAGATCGTGTCTTCTTGCTCGGAGACTCAGCATCGTCGGGGTGCATTGCCCAGACACGGTTGTAATCATCCTCAGTGGCCCAGACGGAACTGTCGCTGCCGGAATTTGGAAACCTATTCTCCGGCGGAAGGTCGTTGGTGGTTTTCACGTGAACTACATCGCTGCCGGAAGCTCGACGGTGACTCATCACGTCGGAACCCTAAAACCCTAATTTAGTAAAACAGGAGCACAAAAATGTAAAATCTCTCGATTTCTTGACAAGAAAAATGGATCGAACAAGAAATGGGAGAGAGCAAGAGATGAAGTACAAAAGACGAGTGTCGGATGAAGAAGAGGGAAGTAGAAAGTAAAGAGTGATCCCACTGACTAAATCCATTACTTAAGTTAATCATTTTAATACAAGGTTCAAAAAGGTGATTAGCTTAAATTAATGGTCATTAACACAAAGAATGTTCTGAAAGCGAAATCCAAATATTGGTGGATTAGGCTATTTCTTACAGTATTCACTTGGATTGGTTGTTTAATCAATTCAACTTTACTTAAACAACCAATATTCCAAGTGAATACTGTAAGAAATAGCCTAATCCATCAATATTTGGTTTAATAGCGAAATTAAGCTCTATTTAAGTTCCAGTTCCTTGAAGATTATATATGGTTTTACTGGCTTAAAATCGTTTCATTATGTTATTATTATATGCGGAATCCAAAGCAATCTTCACAGTGTTGTTGAGTAGCAATTATAAAGCATGCATAGCTCCAAAAGATTGTGAATTCATCGTAATAGATGTACTAGTGAAATTTATAGATGATTCATAATTAATTTGATACTAAACACTTTCAATACTATATTACAAGAAATTTTAGCTTATCGGTTTTGATGGATGCACGTTTATGACGCGCATATTGCACTAAGAATTTCAAATAGTATATTACGCGCATAATGGAACTCCACGTAGTAATTTAACAACCTGTAGCCAGTTTAGTCATAAGTTATGCATGATTGATTAGTGCAATTTCTTTACTATACTTAAAAATGATTAGTAAACAAAATGACATTTATAATTGAACACGATAATCTCGAATCTTTTATATAAAAAGACAATCATCACGTTTTAAATCAACAGTAGTATATTATTGTAAAATAGTCAACTGACAACAATAACGAGACCGGATCCGGTTTAGATGGGATCCTGATCGCATTTGCTGATGGCAAATGTGCTACTGCTATATAAATGAAGCTTACAGTTTACATGCAGGAGCAACAAACTCACAAAGACGTCCTTTCAAACTTGCTTTGCTGAGCTCTTCATTTTTTTTTACTAACTTCATATAAATGGCTTCTCTCTCTGCTTCATCAGCTAAAACAGAGGAGGAGACAGAGATCATTACCAGGTTCCAGACCTATCTCCGAATCAACACAGTACATCCGACTCCTGATTACATCGCAGCTGCAAGATTCATAATCTCCGAGGCCAAATCAATCTCTCTCGAAACTCAACCAATCGAGCTCGTTCTAGGAAAGCCTATAGTTCTACTGAAATGGATTGGTTCAGATCCTTCTTTACCTGCCATTCTCTTGAACTCTCACGTCGATGTCGTCGCCTTTGAGGAAGACAAGTGGGATCATCCTCCGCTCGGAGCAGAGATCGACGAACAAGGCAGAATCTACGCAAGAGGAACTCAGGATATGAAGAGCGTTGGGATGCAGTACTTAGAAGCCATTCGTAAACTCAAAGCCTCTGGTTTTGAGCCCGTTCGTTCTGTTTACGTCACGTTCGTTCCCGATGAAGAGATCGGTGGCACTGATGGGGTTGCTAAGTTCGTGGAGTCGGACACCTTCAAGAGCTTGAACATTGCCATCGTGCTCGACGAAGGTATAAAAAATAGTCAACTGTAACTGAAATGTTGTAGAAACGTAAGAAACAAGAAACTAAACTAATTTTGTGGTGATGAAAATTGGAACAGGGTTACCATCTCCGACTGAGAGCTACAAGGTGTTTAAGGGAGAGAGGATTCCGTGGTGGATTCAGATAAAAGCTGTAGGACAACCTGGCCATGGCTCAAAGCTCTATGATGATTCAGCCATGGAGAATCTCACTAAAAGCATTGACAGTGTAATGAGATTCAGAGCTTCTCAGTTTGATCAGCTCAAAGCTGGTTTAAAAGCTGAAGGCGATGTCGTCTCTGTCAACATGGTTTTCCTCAAAGCTGGCACTCCTTCTCCTGATGTATTCTTCTCTCTCCTTCTTTTTTTTCTCACAGTTGGTGGCCAAAGTTGATTTCTGTGATAATTTGGACCTCATTTTGATAAAAAGGGCTTTGTTATGAATCTGCAACCATCTGAGGCAGAAGCTGGTTTCGACATGCGTGTCCCACCTGTTGTTGATCCTGTTGCGCTAGAAAAACGTTTGGTGGAGGAATGGGCACCTGTATCCCGGAACATGTCCTTTGACGTAATTTTCTTATTACTACTCTAGCTAGAGATTTTAGAGAAAGCCTGTGTATCTGAAGAGTTCTCTTGGTATATATATGTCAGCTTTGGCGGTTCAATCAGGATATTGAAGAGAAGCACTTGGTTACAGCTAAAGATGATGCAAATCCATGGTTGGAGCTCTTAGGAAATGCTGTGAAAGAAGCTGGAGGGAAGACTAGTGAGCCTGAGATTTTCCCTGCATCAACTGATTCTCGATATTTCAGAAGAGCAGGCTTGCCTGCGATTGGGTTCTCTCCTATATCAAACACCCCGAGTTTGCTTCATGATCACAACGAGGTACCTGTCTCATTTGAAAATGTTACATCCTTCGCTTTGCTTATTATTTGTGTAGACCATCATCACACACACCCAAGAGCAATTTCTAACACCTTTCTATCATCTTACCTTTTTTACAGTATCTGAGTCAATACGAGTACTTGAAGGGAATCGATATGTATGTCTCAATCCTCAAGGTTTACACATCATATGCTTCACCTGAATGAGAGTGTTAAAAAGATAAGCTACAAGGGTCTGTGTATTACACAACAGTTCCCTCTTTACTCAGCACACTTGTGCTATATCATCAATACAAATAAAACTCAGTATGCTACCACCTGAATTCTGAAGTAATCAAACTTGCATTTGTATGTTATCAGTTATCACTATCATAATAAAGAGTTTTCAGAAACAGCTTTGCAGAAAACTTCCTCTTCTTGTTACTTAGTTTTTCTTAACCATCCGAATGCAAACAGTAGTCACCGCAAGTGCACAACCTCCATCCTTCAAATTTCAATATAAATTTAAAAAGACATGATAGGCAAGTTCATAATCTCAGATTCTAAATAATCATCATCTAGCCATCTAGTTAAGGGTCATCAAGCCAAAAGCAATAATCAGTTTCTCGTTTGGTATCACAGCGAATCCTTCATATAATCTGTCACAAAGTATTGAGGTGATCTAATACATGCCTTCAAGATACTAGCTAACCAAGGCTTAGCAGCAGAGAACCAGCTTTATCCTGCATCTCAAAGACCCCTAACCCTCATAAATGTTCCAACAAAGCCACCAATGATCAAGTTATAAATTATCATGTCACCTCATTGAACACGCTAAGGGGATCCTTGCAGCTGTGAAAGACATTTCCGATTAGAGCACTCCTAATTAGACACTTTCAATCATTTCACGATGAATTATAATGATATCAACCAGCTACATGTCTCAGACTTTCAACACATAAGAGTTATATCTATTTACTAAATTGTGGAGAGTGTAACCATAGTTGTTTGGTTGGTGAGTTTTGTGTCTATGGGTTGTGTAATTACGCGTGATATATATGTTAGTTTCTATATTTAAACTTTGGTACTTTTATTGGTACTCCAATATGGTTTTATAATACAATATTATTGTTTGTGTTTGTTGATTAATGATTCAGAAATTTGAATCGAGAAATTAATACGGATAGATTTTTTGTTGTTGTTGTTGTTGTTGTTGTGATTTTTGGGTTTGATATTACGAAAAGATTCAAAGAAATGGATAACATAATCACTGTTGGTGGTTTATACGTCGAACTAGGTCAATAGTCCACGTCCTATAAAAGTTTCAACGTGGACTATAACTTTTGGAATGTAGTGTCGTGAAAAAAGTTATGTAATTGTAAAGGTCAAGATATATTATGATTTACTACGTTAATAATGTGTGTGTGTGTGTTATGGTCGTATATATGGATAGATGAACGAATAACATTAAAGTTTATTGATGAAATTAAACAAATATAAATGTCATTTACTCATTTTAAGATCAACAACAATTTCTACAAACTTAATTATCTCTTTAATATTAGTTAAAATGTATATTAGACCTTGTGCTTGTGTAAACGATGCATGAAGTTAAAATGAAGATCTTGAAGTAAGTCTTATTTTTTTTGGGACAAAAAAAAATTATTATTGGAATTAATAATGGATTCTCGAGCAAAAGGGTATAAAAAAAACACATGCAAATGCATAATAAGTCAACAAATAAGTTAATGGATATAGTTAAGTAGTAATAAATTAATGTAGTTAAGTAATAAATTAGATGATGCTTAATAAGTTAATGGATGTAATTTAGTAATAATCTAGATAATGTATCATGTTGCGTAGGTTTGAAGTTAATATAACAAAATATAATTATATATTTTTAAAGGAGTTTAATAACTTATTGAATAAATTGATTATTTAATAGTTTATATTACATAAATATTCTTTTAAATACGTATCTTTCAAAACTTGTATAAAAGTGCATAAAATACATAAATACATAAATATTCTTTTAAATACGTAGCTTTCAAAACTTGTACAAGCTATTTTGTCTGTTTTTTTTTTGTATTTTTGAATTGATTGAATTGATCTAACCTCTCAGGTTGATAAGCATGTCTCTCCGATCGATGCTTCCTTTGTTTCTCACTACACTACACAAGTTCTTGCATCTTTTTTCCCAACCAAGACAATACAAGAAGTTACGAGATTCGTGTCTCAGCTTTTGTAACGCCGTCCCGCCTTAACGGCCAAGACAACGTGTTTATATTTTTTATGTTCATCGATTTATATTCTTTTCTATTGATTTGTTTATTCATTGTTGACTTATTACATTTTACATCGATTTATTAATAAGGTAGATATTTTGAATGGTTGATTTAATTTTAATTTTTATCGACTTATTAATTTTTCCATCGATTTATTTTAAAATTCTCGAATTTTTTTGTTTGATTGCTTTTATACATAGTCGACTTTTGATGATGTTGACTTATTTGTTTTGTTTGTTGACTTATAATTTTTTCTCATCGATTTGTTTGGTCTTAGTAGACTTATTTCATTTTACGTTGATTTATTAATATGTTTGACTTTTTGAACTGTCGACTTATATTTTATTCATGTTGATCTATGTTTTATCTTTGTTGACTTATATTAAAAAAACCGATTTTTTTTTTATTAATTGATTTGTTATATAGTCGATTTTTTGAACTATTGATTTATTTTCTAAAAGCTCATAATATTTGATTATTTTATTAAACTTAATAATTTTAAAATAAATTAAAATTATGTAACTTATACTCAAATTTTCAGTAACATATTTAATATATCGAAAAATATATTTATTTTTCAAAAATATTTATTGATTGAAAAAATAAAAGAATTATTTGTGACTTATATATAGATATATTTTAAAAACTATTATTATCTGAAATTTTACTAAACATAAATCCAAAAAGAATAATTCTAACTAATTTAATTTTATTTTTATATAATAAAATTTTGAAATTAATTTACTAAATAATATCAGATATTTTAATTAATACTTAAAGGATATTTTATTTATTTTATCTGAATTGTAATCTTTGAATTATTGATTAATATTATATATAATAAATTAATTTATCATTTTCTTTAAAAAAATTAACAAAATTTCAAATATTTTGTTTAGGCGATGTTTTTAGAAATAATTTTGTCTAATGAATTAATTTAGTTATATTGTAGTTATTTTTAATTTTTTAATTAAGGATAAAATAGTCATTTGTGCAATATATTAGGTATATTTCAAAGACTTAAAAAATTTAGTATAGATTTCAAATTTCCTACTAAGATTAAGGTATGTATTCAAATTTTTTCTTGTATATATCACGCGCATAATGGAACTGCACGTAGTAATTTAACAAATATGGATAGATGAACGAATAACATTAAAGTTTATTGATGAAATTAAAACAAATATAAATGTCATTTACTCATTTTAACATCAATAACAATTTCTACAAACTTAATTATCTCTTTAATATTAGTTAAAATGTATATTGGACCTTGTGCTTGTGTAAACGATGCATGAAGTTAAATGAAGATTTTGAAGTATTTTTTTGGGATAAAAAGAATTATTATTGGAATGAATAATGGATTCTCGAGCAAAGAGGGTATTAAAAAAACACATGCAAATGATTAATAAGTTAATAAGTTAACAAATAAGTTAATGGATGTAGTTTAGTAATAAACTAGATGATGCTTAATAAGTTAATGTATGTAATTTAGTAATAAACTAGATAATATCTCACGCGTTGCATAGGTTTGAATTTAATATAACAAAATATAATTATATACTTTTTAAGTAGTTTAATAATTAATTGAATAAATTAGTTATTTAATAATTTATATTACATAAATATTATTTTAAATACGCATCTTTCAAAACTTGTATAAAAGTGCAATATTCATTTTAAAGGGCCATTTTATTCCTGTACAATTTTGAAAGTGTCAATTTCTACCTGTACAAACACATGGTGCTAATTTATACCTATACTAATATAAAATTTAAATTTCATACCCAATTAGTATAAATTATGCTGATTTCTGAGTCAAAATTAATAAATATTAGTCAATGCTGACTCAGATGACACGTAATTTACTGAGGTGGCTAAAACGACGTCGTTTTAATTTCTGAGTTTAAAATTTTCTTACAAAAACGTAATACTCAAGACTCGAACCCGGATTTACCTTCACAAACAAAGATGCCTTAACCAACTGATCTAGTGACGATATTTGAAATAATATAGAACTTTATATGTTTATAATATGTCTTTACGTCTCCTCCCCCTCTCAACCTCTTCGTCTTCTCCTTCTTCTCCGCTCTAATCGTCTCCAAGTCTCAGATCTCTGACTCCGTCATTGCTTGGTGACCAACAAAACTCCGTCCATCATCATACATGTTTAACGATTTCATAAACTTTCTGATCTTTATACTTTACATCTTCCATTAAGAATTTAAGAGGTAAAGCTCCATTGTTCAATTCGATTTTGATAAATTGCGTCTCTTAAATTGCTGCGTAAATTACCTGGGTTTTTTTTGGAAAATTGTTAATTGCTGCAGAAAATGCTTTGTGCGTGGAGACATATTTATAAGTGTAATAGATTTACATATTCCCGAATATTGTAACTGGATCAGTTGGTTGTGGCAGGTTTGTTATTGACAACGGAGACCTGGGTTCGATCCTCGAGTGTCACATATTTTTTGAGAAAATTTTGAACTTAGCATTAAACGACCTCGTTTTAGCCACCTCAGTAAATTACGTGTCATCTGAGTCAGCATTGACTAATATTTGTTAATTTTGACTCTGAAATCGGCACAATTTATACTAATTGGGTATAAAATTTGAATTTTATATGAGTATAGGTATAAATTAGCACTGTGTGTTTATACAGGTAGAAATTGACACTTCCAAAATTGTACAGGTAGAAAATGGCCCTTTTCCCCTTTTCGAGGTTATTAAACTGTTAATACCTTGCCCAAAAAAAACACATTAGTCAACTAACGGAAAAGTAAAGGCAACGTTAACACTTAACAGCATACGAAACGATGACGTTTTTGTATTTTTTGTTTTAATTCACGAAACAGGGCTTTGAAACGATGTCGTTTGGTATTTTTTGTTTTAATTAACGAAACAGGACTTTGAACCCGTCACCTATGGGGATAACAACAGGTCACTTAACCACTGGACTAGAATACTTTACTGATGTTTTTACACCAACACATATACTTAACTCGTTTACTTTCTCTTTCTTCTTCTTTCCATTTCTCACCACCACCCTGTTCGTACGACAGATCCATCCAAGGCGGTAACACTCTCCTCCCCACCACCGCCCCTTCTCTGACAGCAGTTGATGTCGAAGCTCTTTCCTTTTCCGAAACCCGNTTAATGTATGTAATTTAGTAATAAACTAGATAATATCTCACGCGTTGCATAGGTTTGAATTTAATATAACAAAATATAATTATATACTTTTTAAGTAGTTTAATAATTAATTGAATAAATTAGTTATTTAATAATTTATATTACATAAATATTATTTTAAATACGCATCTTTCAAAACTTGTATAAAAGTGCAATATTCATTTTAAAGGGCCATTTTATTCCTGTACAATTTTGAAAGTGTCAATTTCTACCTGTACAAACACATGGTGCTAATTTATACCTATACTAATATAAAATTTAAATTTCATACCCAATTAGTATAAATTATGCTGATTTCTGAGTCAAAATTAATAAATATTAGTCAATGCTGACTCAGATGACACGTAATTTACTGAGGTGGCTAAAACGACGTCGTTTTAATTTCTGAGTTTAAAATTTTCTTACAAAAACGTAATACTCAAGACTCGAACCCGGATTTACCTTCACAAACAAAGATGCCTTAACCAACTGATCTAGTGACGATATTTGAAATAATATAGAACTTTATATGTTTATAATATGTCTTTACGTCTCCTCCCCCTCTCAACCTCTTCGTCTTCTCCTTCTTCTCCGCTCTAATCGTCTCCAAGTCTCAGATCTCTGACTCCATCATTGCTTGGTGACCAACAAAACTCCGTCCATCATCATACATGTTTAACGATTTCATAAACTTTCTGATCTTTATACTTTACATCTTCCATTAAGAATTTAAGAGGTAAAGCTCCATTGTTCAATTCGATTTTGATAAATTGCGTCTCTTAAATTGCTGCGTAAATTACCTGGGTTTTTTTTGGAAAATTGTTAATTGCTGCAGAAAATGCTTTGTGCGTGGAGACATATTTATAAGTGTAATAGATTTACATATTCCCGAATATTGTAACTGGATCAGTTGGTTGTGGCAGGTTTGTTATTGACAACGGAGACCTGGGTTCGATCCTCGAGTGTCACATATTTTTTGAGAAAATTTTGAACTTAGCATTAAACGACCTCGTTTTAGCCACCTCAGTAAATTACGTGTCATCTGAGTCAGCATTGACTAATATTTGTTAATTTTGACTCTGAAATCGGCACAATTTATACTAATTGGGTATAAAATTTGAATTTTATATGAGTATAGGTATAAATTAGCACTGTGTGTTTATACAGGTAGAAATTGACACTTCCAAAATTGTACAGGTAGAAAATGGCCCTTTTCCCCTTTTCGAGGTTATTAAACTGTTAATACCTTGCCCAAAAAAAACACATTAGTCAACTAACGGAAAAGTAAAGGCAACGTTAACACTTAACAGCATACGAAACGATGACGTTTTTGTATTTTTTGTTTTAATTCACGAAACAGGGCTTTGAAACGATGTCGTTTGGTATTTTTTGTTTTAATTAACGAAACAGGACTTTGAACCCGTCACCTATGGGGATAACAACAGGTCACTTAACCACTGGACTAGAATACTTTACTGATGTTTTTACACCAACACATATACTTAACTCGTTTACTTTCTCTTTCTTCTTCTTTCCATTTCTCACCACCACCCTGTTCGTACGACAGATCCATCCAAGGCGGTAACACTCTCCTCCCCACCACCGCCCCTTCTCTGACAGCAGTTGATGTCGAAGCTCTTTCCTTTTCCGAAACCCGAGATTCGATCTCGCATCTCCGGCCAAAATTAGATGTAGAGATTAAACGAAAGTAGATGTTTCCGACTAAAAACTTGGGCCAAAAAAAAACAAGATTCATATTCAGTTAATCACATCGACAACCAAATCTCTCAAATCCCAGAAAATGGAGTAGTTCAAGATTCATATTCAATTAACCACATCGACAACCTCGACTCAACTCTCTCTCTTCTCAACCGTCACCACCTCTCTCAGTCAACTCGTTTATATCAGAAGCTCTTTTACGAGCCGATTCGTTTCGATCAGCTCTTTCCCAAATCATTTAGTTTAAATTATATTTAACTTTTGTGCCCATTGAATTGTTTAATCGTTATAGCTCAGTTGGTTAAGTATTCTAAATTTTCTATCAAAGGCTTAGATAAGAGATGACTCCAACCTAGTGTAATTGAATTCACACATAAGAGATGAGTTTGGTCTTGATGTAGATTTCCAAAAAAATTGTAAAAAAATAAACATATATGCAGTTCTAAAGTTAAATATAAATACAACTTCATAGAGTTAAAGCGTTTTAATGATATAACTTCCTTTTCTTGCTTCATTATCTCATCCTCATGCAACTTATTACTTCTCACAAGCCTCTCAAGGAAGAATCCATTGTCCAGGGAAGAGCTGCATAAGAGTCTTACCCAGAATCCAGTCCATCTCAGAACTAGACAAGGATGCTTCTTTTGCAATAATAGTCACAGCTTCTTTGGCTTCTTTGTATCCACATTCAAGAACAACAAATGGGAAGTCACTGCAGCAGATGGAAAGCAGTCAATCCATATATGATCTTGTATTGTTAGTTCATCAATTAGAAGTTTTCTTTGTGGTTTTTATTCGGGAAAGCGTGGTAAAAAAAAGTATGTTTACCTGCCCCACATGACACGATTAGCCCCAAAATGGGAAACAAGTTGAGATAGGAGAGGCGATAGGTCCTTATACGGGAAGCCGGTTCTTGAGATCCTGAATAGAGCACTGAATTTCACATATACCTGCTTGTTTCAATATTCTTCCCTCAGATTTGTATAATAATATGTGACTGTGAGCTAGTGAGAGAATTCGAATTCTAAAATTAATGTTTTTGCTTTTTCACCTCTGGAAATCTAGAGAGCTTCATGAGTTGAGTATAAGCAAGCTTTGCCTCACCATCTCTGCAGGTTGATAAAACCATGAATATCAGTAATATATTCATAGGAATTGCAGGGGACCGAATTTTTTTTTTTTTTCACAAATAGCAAAGAACATCTCACTCTGGTACTTTGCAGAATCCAGCGTGATCTAGTAAAACAGTAGTCTTTGGAAATTCTGTGCACAGTTCCTCAATTTCTGCAAT
The DNA here is from genome assembly GCF_000633955.1 of Camelina sativa. Lineage (NCBI taxonomy): Eukaryota > Viridiplantae > Streptophyta > Magnoliopsida > Brassicales > Brassicaceae > Camelina > Camelina sativa. The sequence goes on along the minus strand of NC_025689.1, from coordinate 7,505,165 downwards.
GTGCAGATCCAGACCCTGAATAAAGAAAACAAATTTTTAAAGAAAGAACTTCGCGTAAACCCCACAAATTTGGAGAACAACAAAGGTTAGAATACTACTACCAGACCTTCATACACATGAAGCCAACAGGCACACCAAGCTCCCCTGCTTTAGAGAACAAGGCTTTGCCAACAGCATTTGTCATCTGTGTTGTGAAAGTCATTGACAATCCTAAAGAGTACGATGAAAACTTGATCTAAGGTCATTGGAATCATTAAACTGGTACCTTCTGACCCGATGGCCACAAATAGGGATTAAACCGAACAGCACGATAATTACTCTACAAAACAACAGATTAAAACTCTTGAGAAATGTGATGCATATATGTTATTTTGAGATGCTTTGAGAAACGGTGAAAAGGAAGACCTCTAAAACAAGATTCTCAAAGTGCTTAATTCCACTGCCATCTTCTGCAGGATTAGCAAGGCAACAACCAACAAACTTGGATGGGTATTTCTTCAGAACACTGTCAATCACAAACTAAAATCATCTTGAAAGGAAACTTGAACTAAATCACTGACATGGCATGAATTAAAAGTCTTAACATGATTGGAGAATCACTTAAAAACTTTGAATTTCACACAAAACCAAGACCAACCTTATGCCCCAGTAATGCATCCCATAGTCATATACATACTCACAAAAAAAGAACCATAACGAAAACAAAACGAGAGGAGCATAAATTTTGAAAGAAGTAGAGTAGCTTCTGTTAAGAAAACAAAAACTTATTTTTTTTAGGAAAATGCAGATTAAGGTATAAGAAAAGGAAGATACCTTGTTACTAAAGAATGATCAAACTTGTGATTGATGGGTTGCACAATGAGAGCTCCATCAACACTTGCCTCTTCCATGTTCTAAATTAAGACAACAAACAAACAACATCAAAACAGTAAACAGAGGAGGAATAGCACAACAAGAGAATGAATCTTTTTCTCAAAAACCCATGAGGATAGTTTGAGTAACTGCAAGAGCTGAGCATAAACCTTGAGCAAGAAATCGACATCACCAGTCAAAGTAGGTTCTTGGCCGGGACAATAAGGATATGTCGCTGCCTGAAAACACGTATTTGGGGACCGTTCATCAGGTTACTTAATCAAATCATAATCATCTCACTATAATCAATTTCAATTCCAAAAAAAAGTATACTCATTGCTTCAATTGCATAACTTAGCGATCCAAATTTCAACAATTGGAGAGCTTAATACATAACCCGAATTCTATAAACTGCAAAAGCCTAAAAGAACAAAAAGATTGCGTAGATTCGAATAAGATTCAAGTGTAAAAGAGCACACGACCTCTTGAGGAGAAGCCCAAATGTGGAGATGAGAATCGATGACCCTCGATGTCGTTTCAGAGTCAGACACAGCAAAATTCGCCATTTTTACCTTCCTGACCGATAATGATGCTATATTGCTTACACGGAACAGTACGGACGGCGTTAAAGGATGACTGGAAATTGCAAAAGTAGTATTCGTTAATCTCAGTGTCACAGCCATATATCCCACCGTGGTCGCGGATATCATCAATTCAATTCACGTGATACCCATTATACACTATTTTAATATAGGATAGATTTAAAGAAGATAGCTAATAATATAGGTCTAATTCTGTAAATCTATATAATAATAATAATCTAAATAAATGCGAAGAACTTGTGATTTTTCATTGTACTTTTTTGTAAAAAAAAATTGTATTTATATATTTTTAAAAATTATACGATTATATCGATTTATTGTAGAATTGTATATTTTCATTATATTTTATTTATATTTTTTCATCACAACTTTTGTTACTAATAGGTGTGTTTATTTAAATAGTCATGTCTTTTGAACTCTCTATATATTCGTTTCATAATCAATAACTAATAAATCGTTGTTCGTTTAAACAAATTTTTGGTTTTATGTTGAATATAGCTTATTGATTTGGTACCATGCATGTACTTTGTAAAGAGATGCATCAGCTTCGGCAACAGTTGCATGATTACCGATTCCAATATTTTGGCCGTATTTTCTTTATTGGCTGTGGTGGTTACTGCAGTATTCACGTGGAGATTTTGGTTTACTATTTTGAGTGTGTTCCACTGATTGTCTCATTGGTTAGAAATTGGGGACTATTTTCTGTGGGCTAAATATGACTTATGTTTTCGTTGAGCCATGAGTGGTCGGTAAGGTTCTTAGGGTCCCTCATTGTCTTCTAGCTTTCTTATGAATTTAGATGACTTTAGTGTGATTGTTAGACTCGGAAGCAGATCACATATGGGTACCTTGGACTTATTTAAGTGTCTACAAAGATAGGCTTTCATGGTACTGTTCGTTTTTTTGCGTGCGAAACAAAAATTGTGGACGAATCACAAGCATGTGCTCATTAGGAGAGAGAACATGTAATCAAAAATTGTAAAATCAAATAGCAATGTGAAACTCCTTATATAATTGAAAGTAATCAAATTATAAAAAAAATATCCAAATTGGTAAGAACTAACAAAGGGTTTATTAAATTGAGAGATCTCAGAGAGCTTCATATAAGATCTTTTGATAGGCTTCCCTCAAACGACGTCACTATAGTCCTCTAAATATTCATCACGAGAGAATTGTGAGAATATCATTTGGTCGTAGAGGTTCAAACCACCAGATTCTTCTGTTGATTTGGTCTTACTATATACCAAATCAGCAAGCCCATTCTCCAAAGCTTTCACTAGATTTTCGAAGTAGGTTTTAGTTACTGTAGTCAAACCAATTAATTTCACTTGGAACTCAGTAAATTTTTTCGGTGGGACTTCAGTTCTACCGATAAACTGTTTCAACTCCTCTTCTGCACAATGGTGAAGTCTCTCCAAACCAGTTTCCGCCTCCCCTGAATAACAACACAAAACGAAAATTATACTAAAAAAATGGAAAAATTAAGATTACACAAAAACTAAGTACTTCCATACCAAAAACTGATCTTGCAAATACTCGAAAAAAAGTCGCTTGTCAGGTTCATGATCAAGTAGGTAGTATCCATATGCATAAGTCCATTTCAAGACCCTCCTACATTCAACGATCTATAACAGCGAAATCAATTACATATCAATAACAATGTTGTAGTCAAGAAAAGTTTTAACTTAGAGTCTCATTGGTACTTTTCATAATGGTGGAATTATTTCACTGTTTCTAAAAATTTAATTCGTCATTAAGAAGTTTTTCAATTTAATAAAGCTTTTCTCATATTTTTCAAGGATGTAGTGATATTCCTAGATTCTATTCCGCTAGCTGTTACCAATTACATTAATCCACATACTTATTTTTATTTTTGTGTAATCAACCAAAATCTAACTTAAGAGTATCATTGGTCTTCAAAGTGGGGTTTTCCAATATAATATAAGGCTTTTATTGTTTAATCTACAATGTAAATAATTCAATTCTGTACCGCAGCTGTTATATTCCACATACTTTTCCAACAGTTTCGTAATGTTACTAAAATTAAGGAATCATTATATACATAATAACCTGAAGCCATGCCTCTACGGTGAATTGGAGCTGAGTTTCTGGTGTGCCCAATATTGCACTAAGCTCCTTTAGCTGCACCGATTGCCATTTCTCCAGATCACTTATAGCCTTCAGCCTCGACGATTTATTAGATTCCCATCTTTCGAAGTAATGGTGGTATCTATCGATGGCATCTTTAGCCCTTTTTCTCTTAGTTTCACTCTCATTGTCTTCTTTAAAGGCATTGCAAGCAGTATGACCGCTCAATGGTTTAAGGCAATTCCAACAAAAATGCAATTTACACGGAGCAGAGCATGACATATGGTTACATCCTTTGTTCTTCTCGATCGGACGCTTGCATTTAGGACAAGGCTTTGTCTTAGCAAGTATCCAATTCGTGTTCTCGGACTCATCCCTGTTCTTTAGTAACCACTTTGACACTGTATCACAATCCACAGGACTGTGAGCGTCTTCACAGCAATCCCAGCAAAACTTAAACGAACACAAACAAGAAACATCGTAATTACTAGTACTACTTCCACCAAAATCAACCGCGTATTCGCATCCCGGTGATGGACACCATTTAAACTTCTTCCCTTCTTCGACATAAGACCTAAGAAAGTACGTATAATACTTCTCCTTATGTTCTTTCTTAGCGATCTTATCGATCAGGTCTTGACCAACAGCAGCGGAACAAGAAGGCTCGGGACATGCAAATCTCAAACATCCCGAACCGTCTTCGATTTTTGTAGTGATGTAACCAGTCCAGCAAGTAATGCAATAAGGATGACCACAAGAAACCCTTTCGATTTCCCCTCCAGTGTATGACTCGAAGCAAATCCCACATTCGATTTCTTTTTCACCATTAACATCAACGACAGGCTCCTTCAGTATACCAACGGTTTCACGGGTTTTCTCTTCGTCCGTAAACCATTCATCTTCGACTTTACTAACACTCCATTGATAGTGAAGAAGCAGAGCGATCGCTTCGACTTGGCTTATAGAGAGAGCCGTGGAAACTCGTTCGATATCGTCTCTTTGATGCTTGCGGATGTCTTCTTCCTTGAGAACTACGTAACTTTTCTCAGATCGTTTCATGTGATCGTCCTGATCAGCTAATTCGTCGTAGTTTTCATCAGTTTCTCTATCTTCATCATCGCCGAGAAGATTCTCCTCTTCCGAGTCGATATACATTATCTCATCATCCGAATGATCCATGGTTGGCTGAAAGAAAAAACCCTAAAACGATGTTGAGGTTAATTAATGTATAGGGATTAACTCCTCGGATATATAGAAGGGCTGCTCTCTTTTATTTCTCGCAGCTCCTCTTCTAGTATAGAAAAAATTAAAATAAAATAAAAATGGAAAAAGACGGAATTTCCTTTTATTACCTGCAGAGAAAGAAAAAGAAAAAAAAATGGAAAAATCAAAAACAAACATATGTAATCAAGTCTATAAATAAAGAGGTTTACACGCATCGATGGATCGATCACCAAACCAAACAGATCAAACTTTGTTCTTTGGCTTGACTATATATATCTCTCTCTCTGTCTCCAATGGCGCTCGAACATTCGATCACTTTGGACTATTATGAATCAAAAACATCCCCCAATACCGACATCTTCAAAGATACAATATCGTTAGTAATAAGATTCCGTGGAATCAAGCGCACTTTTACGCGGGGTGCTAATAGTTGTCTTGAAACCCTAATTCAACAAACAACCATCGGCACGAAGGGAGTTTTAGAACTGCTAACCAAGATCCCGCGTGACATAGTTGATGAAAACTTTTGTGGTTCATGGTTGGCCCGCAGTACTACTACCACGAAATTGTTATGTTCCCACCGTTTTCACAGGGACTGTGTTCTTCGGTGGCTGCAAGGCAACAACAATATTTCATGTCCTGTTTGTCGTTACAACGTTACCTAGCCATCTCCCGATCCTAGAAAAAGCTCAAGCCTTTTAGATCTCATCTTCTCTCTCTCTTTCTTTTTTTTTTTTTTGATAACCAATATTGTATATATCATCTTAAATAAAAGAACAATTTAATCATATCAATTTCAAAGCTTATTCTTTTCTTTTTGCTCATTGGTTTGATGCTTTTGTCTTTCTTGTTCTTAGTTTCTTTTTCTTTTCTTTTTTCCTTCTTCTTCTTTTCCATTGTTGCTGAACCTTACCCCGTGAAACACAAGCTTCAGTTCCTTGGACAACAAGTTACAGTCATACAATATTGCTCCCAACCATACCATCCTCTCTGTTTTGTATAGAAAGGCTGCTACTATACTAAAACTGTCAAACCAAATATGTCTACGAAGAGAGCCGCCCATCAAATTGGTAAATCTCTTCCATTGATGTTAAACTTACTAGAATTATCTAACAAGTTAAAGGTTGATCGTTTGTAGAAAATTCAAAGTCACCAGATCTTGACCTCTACGTGTAAGGCGTCCCAATTCATCTTCACAAACTACGCGTTTCGATCCAAGTTCGCCGAGATTTGTCTCTTTTTAGGAGTTTTTTTTTTGTGTTGATGTTTGTATAGGAGACTATTAGACTAGGATATATATGTTAATATTCTATATCCCTAGATACGATCATATTCCTAGATATGCTATAGGAAAGCTCTCTTGTATAAACACGTTACATCTTTGATTGGAATACACAGGAGATTTTATATTACAGAGACTTTTTAACTATGAGATCGGCGCAAGTGACGACATTACTCGAGTGTATGAACTACGTTGGATCGTTATAAGGGACATGGACATCGATTGCCATGAGAACCTTCCACCTCGTGGCTAGTTTCTGCTAGATCCATCTTCACAAACTTTGAATTTTACAAAGTACCAAGACCAACCTATGCCCGAGTAATGCATCCCATAGTCATATACATACTCACAAAAAAAAGGACAGCGAGACAGATAAACCATAACGAAAACAAAATGAGAGGAGTATTGAGATAATAGAATATCCCTGTTGTTAGAGTATCGTATCTCTCATATTCTTAGCATATATTTATTGTTAACATGTACAACTGTTAGAGATCTTTCTGTAGATCCTCTTCCTAGCCTTATATATTGTTTTACGATTGTATTATATTTCCTAAGGAATCATATTGATCTTCCTCTATATGGTATCAGAGCTCGCCTTCTAAAGGACCTCCATTAAACATTCTTTTTTTTTTCTCTCCTTATCTCCCCCTCATGTCGACTTCTTCTTCTGTTGAGTCCTCTCTCGCCGATGTTCTTCAATCTGGCTCTTCCTTTGTTTCTGTTGTGTCCGTTAACATGGTTAATGTGACAAAGCTTTCCTCCCTCAACTACATCACGTGGAGTGCTCAGATCAGATCCCTTTTCCGTGGATATGATCTCCTCAAGTACATCGATCCCACCACCATCATCCCGCCGAAGACTGTTACTAAGTCTGGTAATGAGGAACATAATCCAGAGTACATCTCATGGCTGCGTTAAGACAGCTTACTGTTCAGTGCTCTCATGGGCTCGATTGAGCTTGCCAATCAGCCACTTATCGCCATGTCCGAATCCTCGCTCCAAGCCTGGACCACTTTGTCGGACACTTATGCCAAACCGTCACGGGGTCACATTCGCCAGCTTCAGACACAATTGAAGCAGTGTGTCAAAGGCACCGCCACCATTGATGCCTACATGCAGCACATCAAGGTCAAAGCAGATGCTCTCACCTTGCTTGGCAGTCCCATGCCTCATGAAGATCTTACAGATCTCATTCTTGCTGGTTTTAGTGATGACTATAAACCACTTATTGAAGGGGTTCATAGTCGTGATACACCCATTTCGTTCACTGAGCTTCATGAGAAGCTCATCAATCGTGACCTTGCTCTTGATGCGGTCATTCCACCATCTCAGTCGTTTCCCATAACGGCGAATCATGTTCAGCACCGCTCCAATCCTGGTCGTCATAACAACAACAACAACAACAAGCACAACACGGGTCACAACTCCTCCTCTCGTCAACATGGATCTGACCAAAGTGTCTCTCGTCCGTATCTCGGCAAATGTCAGGCTTGTGGGATGCAGGGTCACAGTGTGAAACGATGCCCTCACTATCGTATCATGTCTAACCAGCAGTCTCCTACTCCGCAACAATACCAGTACCTTGTTCCTCCACAAGCGTACAATGCCATGATCCCACAACCTGGAACTCCCTCTTGGTTGCTTGACTCTGGCTCCACGCACCATCTCACGTCGGATCTAGCAAATCTTGCTCTTCATTCTCCTTATACAGGTGGTGAGGATGTTCAAGTGGCGAATGGTGCAGTCCTAAAAATAGCCAATACGGGTTCCGGTCTCCTTCCCTCTCCCAAACGTTCTTTTAAACTTAATAATGTTCTTCATGTTCCTCATATTGCTCGGAACTTATTATCGGTTAAAAGACTGTGTAATGACAATTGGGTTTCTGTTGAATTTTTCCTGAACTTGTTTCAGGTGAAGGATCTTCAAACGGGGGCGCCAATGGTGACAGGGGGATCTAATGATGGAGGATATGAGTGGCCACGTCGAGACTTTCCCACATCTTTTGCTTATTCGACATCCACAAAAAGTCTGTTATCTATCTGGCATTCGAGATTAGGACATCCAGCTATTTCTGTTTTAAAGTCAGCAGTTTCACCTCTGTTGTTTTATGATTCTCAAAATTCTTCTTCCTTTCATTGTACGGATTGTTCTATCAATAAAACCCATAAAATGCCTTTTTCTCAATCATCTTCCCTCTCGTCCACTAAACGGTTAGAACTTGTCTTTCCAGATGTTTGGACTTCACCTGTTTGGTCTATTGATGGTTACAAATATTATGTAATTTTTGTTGATCATTTCACTCACTATGTTTGGTTTTATCAGCTACGTCGCAAGTCTGATGTTCGTGAGACGTTTATTCGGTGGAAGGTGTTGGTTGAAAACAGATTTCAGCATAAACTGATCACCTTTTATTCAGATAATGGTGGGGAATTCATGGCGTTGGCAAGCTTTCTTGTCTCTAATGGTGTCTCTCATCTCACTACTCTACCACACACTCCCGAACATAATGGTTTTGCTGAGCGTCGTCACTGTCATATCGTGGAAACAGGCCTTACTTTGCTAACGCATGCTTTGATGCCAAGTAACTATTGGACATATGCACTGGCTGCGGCAGTGTACTCCATCAACAGACAATCGACACCAACGCTTGCTATGTCCTCTGCATATCAGAAGTTATTTGGCGTTGCTCCAAACTACTTGAAGATGAGAGTGTTCGGATGTCTCTGCTTTCCATGGCTCAAGCCATACATGAATCACAAGCTTGATCCTCGTTCCAAACCATGCATTTTTCTTGGCTATTCACTTAGTCAGAGTGCATTCCTCTGTCTTGAACCCAGTTCTTCTCGCATCTATGCCTCTCGTCATGTGCATTTTGTTGAAACAAACTTTCCATTCCAAACACTTTCTTCTCCTAGCCCAAACACAGATTTTCCAGCTCCTATGTGGTGCCCGCCAGTCACCATTGTCTCGGTGCCGTCACTCGCCTCTCCATTGATTCCTACTGCTCCTGCGCCTCCAGTTTTGAATTCTTCACCCCCTGCTGCTCCTGTTCAAAATGCATCTTCACTGCCTGCAGGTTCTGATAATATGCAGGAAGTATAGAGTAACACGTCACCTAAGAGTACTGCTTCGGTCACTACTCAAGTCTCTGTTCCGCCTGTCACTAATGTTCATCCGATGCAGACAAAATCGAAGAACAACATCAGCAAGCGGGTGAACAAGTTTTCCATGGCAGCTCATACTGCACCGACTTCAGATGATGAACCGTCCACAGTGGCACAGGCTATGAAAGATGAGAGATGGCGAGCCTCTATGTCAAAGGAGTTTAACTCACAGATACAACTTCGCACATGGGATCTTGTCCCACCTTCACTGCAATATAATTTGGTTGACAACAAGTGGGTCTTTCGGACCAAACGACATCTTGATGGCTCTGTTGACAAGTTCAAATCGTGTTTGGTTGCAAAAGGGTTTCACCAACGTCCTGGTATTGATTTCACTGACACCTTCAGCCCTGTTGTCAAGCAAACCACCATTATCGCTGTCTTAGGTGTTGCGGTCTCTCGTGATTGGCTCTTACGGCAACTGGATATCAACAATGCATTTCTGCAGGGTAGTCTCAGTGAAGAAGTGTATATGGCTCAACCGGCTGGTTTTGTGGATCGTGACAAGCCAGATTATGTCTACAAATTACGCAAAGCAATTTATGGGCTGAAACAAGCTCCAAGAGCGTGGTATTTGGAGCTCCGTACGTTTCTTCTTCAGTCTGGCTTCAAGAACTCTCTTGCTGATGCTTCTCTGTTTATACTTCGTTCTGGTTCCATTTCCATGTACGTTCTTGTCTACGTTGATGATATTATCATCATTGGCAATGACTCTGCTAGAGTTCGACAGTTCATTGATCTTTTGAGTAATCGATTTTCATTGAAAGATTTGGATGAACTCAGTTATTTCTTGGGTGTTGAGGCTCACTGATCACAGGCTGGTCTGTTGTTAAATCAGAGGAAGTACATTGTCGATCTCCTCTCCCGCACTAAGATGCTTGGTGCAAAACCAGTTGCATCTCCGATGGTGCCCACGGATCGTTTGCAACTCACTTCTGGCACACTGTTTGCTGATGGTTCTGCATATCGTCAGATTGTTGGAAGCTTGCAGTACTTGCATTTTATGAGACCAGACATTGCCTTTGCAGTCAACAAGCTCTCGCAATTCATGCATAAACCTACGGACATTCATTGGATGGCGGTTAAGCGAGTTCTTCGTTATCTTGCGGGGACTAAAGATCGAGGTATCTTCCTCCGTCGCAACAACACTATTGCCCTTCATGCCTTCTCCGATGCAGACTGGAGAGGCAACAAAGATGATTACACTTCAACAGGTGCCTACATTATTTATCTTGGCACTCATCCTGTTGCTTGGTCTTCAAAGAAGCAGAAATCAGTTTCTCGGTCCTCCACAGAGGCCGAGTATCGAGCTGTTGCAGACACAGCTTCAGAGCTTTGTTGGGTTGTGTCCTTGTTACACGAGTTAGGTCTCAAGTCAGTTACTCAGCCTGTTATCTACTGTGATAATGTTGGCGCCACATACCTTGCTGCTAACCCTATATTCCACTCACGTATGAAGCATGTGGCCTTTGATTATCACTTCATTCGGGAGTTGGTTCAGTCTGGTTTTCTCCGAGTTGCTCATGTGTCTACCAAGGATCAGCTGGCTGATGCGTTAACAAAACCGGTCTCTCGTTCTCTTCTAAACGTCAACTTGTCCAAGATTGGTCTTTCTTCTGGTCGTCCATCTTGAGGAGGCGTATTGAGATAATAGAATATCCATGTTGTTAGAGTATTGTATCTCTCATATTCTTAGCATATATCTTATTGTTAACATGTACAGCTGTTAGAGATCTTTCTGTAGATCCTCTTCCTAGCCTTTATATATTGTTGTACGATTGTATCATATTTCTTAAGGAATCATATTGATCTTCCTCTATAAGGAGCACAAATTTTGAAAGAAGTAGAGTAGCTTCTGTAAATAAATACAAAATGAAAGAGACCATGTCACTAAAGAATGATCAAACTTGTGATTGATGGGTTGCACAATGAGAGATCCATCTACTCGTGCCTCTTCCATATTCTAAACTAAGACAACATCAAAACAGTAAACAGGGGAGGAATAGCACAACAAACATCAAAGTGTGAGACTTTTTCCATTTTTTTCTCAAAACCCGTCATACATTAAGTAACTGACAGAGCTGAGCTTAAACCTTGAGCAAGAAATCGACATCATCAGTCAAAGTAGGTTCTTGGCCCGGAAAATAAGGATATGTCGCTGCCTGAAAACACCTATGTGGGGGTTCATCATGTTACTTAATCAAAACATTATCATCTTAGTAGAATTAATTCCAGTTCCAAAAAAAAAAGTATATTCTCATTGCTTTGCTTAGCGATCCAAATTTCAACAATTGGACTGCTTAATGCATAACCCGAATTCTATAAACTGTAAAACCTAACAAAAATAATTTCCGTAAAGATTCGAATAATTAAACAAAGTGTAAAAGAGCACACGGCCTCTTGAGGAGAGAGAAGCCCAAATGTGGATAGGATACATTTTAAGCAAATTAGTCAAAAATATAGGGTTTAAATCTGTAAATGACCATGAATTTTATTCACTTCGTAGAACAATGGAATTGTTTGATAACAACCGAATATAGAATCTTCCAAACTTTATTAACAGTGTAATCCTATTTGTCTTTAGCTTTCTTTAGTTTATTACTATTAGTTTTTTTTTTTTGGAATGATAAGATCAAAACCACACATGAACAACCTCTTAGTTTCCTACAAAAACAAGAATTAACCGGCAAAATATATTTATTGAATCAGGAATTATTATTTGCACATATCTATATATATACATAATTCACACGTAATCTACTTCTTCACATAAATTAACTCATTGCCTTGCAAAACAATCTTATATATAATCTCTTTCATACTTCTCTATTCAATTCTATCAAATTAACTACATGGCGACCGGAAACTACAACTTAAATGGCGCTAACTACGGTCCAGCAATCCAGCCTCCTCCTGTTAAAACATACTACAGCCAAGGTCGACGCGGCGCCGACGTAGGTTGCGGCATCTGTGGTTGCTTCTACAGCTGTCTCCTTTGCTGTGGTAGTTGTCTCGTGAACATCATCTGTACCATTCTCTTATGTGTAGCTATTTGCCTTGGATTCGTAGCTTTAATCCTCTATTTTATACTCCAACCCAAGGTCGTGAACATCCATGTCACGGACGCTAACTTAACGCGTTTTGAGCTTGACCCGCGAAGCCATAACCTTCATTACAACCTCTCGTTGAACTTCGCAATACGTAACCCTAACCAACGTCTTGGGATCCACTATGATCAGTTAGAGGCGAGGGGTTACTACGGTGATAAGCGTTTTGCTGCCGTGAATATGACGTCGTTTTTTCAAGGGCATAAGAATACGACGGTGGTTGGAACGGAGTTGAAAGGACAGAAGCTGGTTTTGTTAGGCGCCGGTGGCCGGAAGGACCTGAAGGAGGATCGGAACTCTGGGATTTACAGGATTGACGTAAAGCTGAGGTTTAAGATCAGGTTTAAGTTTGGGGTTTTGAACTCATGGGCCATTAAGCCCAAGATTAAGTGTCATCTCAAGGTTCCGTTGAGCACCTCTAATTCAGCCGCAGGGTTCCAGTTTCTTCCCACCAAGTGCCACGTCGACCTCTGATTTTAATTTTTTTTATCTCTCTTTTTAGATGTTTTTGGTTTATTATTATTTTTCTTCTCCAGTTTCTTCTATTTGGTAGAAACAACATCTTTTTTCTAACTTCAAGTGTGATTTTAAACAATCTTTGGGTTATTGATCATATCTTGAAAGAGTTAAGAGCCTTGGGTTGTCTTTTTTACCAAAACTCAAATTTGTGAGGTTTACTTGTTATTATTATTCACTAGAAAAAGGTAAAAAAGTGTCCGTCATATTAAGCACGTCTCTCACATGTGATGAACTATACATAATGCGTAGTGGTAGATGAGACTTGAGACAAACTCCACGACGATCGAATCTCATAGAAGTCACATACATACGTCAACGTCATTTGGATAAAGATTATAAAGACTATCCTAGATAAGATAATTACATATCATGCTTAAATAAATATCTATAAAGAAAGCGAATCCTATGACAAGTAAAGACACTGTTTGCAAACTTAGGCTTCAAGTCATACAACTCCACTTGAAAGAACAACAAATAATAAGAGGAAACTGCTTCAACAAGATTAAAAAGTGAAAGGTAATCTATGGAAACAGCCAATGATTAATTGACACGTACACAGAAATATAGAGGGGGGAGAGCGTCACGGTGATGATGGTGGGGCTAAAGTGACAGTCGTCATTATGACAGACCGCGTGGCATCACTTGTCTCACCAAATGGCCTTTTTCCATTAATATTTTCGTAATCAAGTTTTAGATAATCAAGTGGACCCTAATTAACACGTCGATATGTCTAACCGGATACATTAACACCTGCCATTACGTTTTAGATTTTGACTCCTTCTCTCAGCTTATTTTGGATTTTAGTTGAGCAATAATGTGATCGAAATGGATATTTATTGAACCGAGGATGGTACTTCAGTACTACTAGTTTTCAATCATACTATTGTTTTACCATGCAAGTTCAGTTGTACATCAGTACATGTATACTTGTAATGTATGATTTACAAAACATCAACTTGGGGTTTTGGAGAAATTCTTGTATAACCGGTCAGATTTTGAATAATCCCACCTACCAATAATATGAAAATGTTAGTAGGATTAATATTTTTTTCCTTAAATAATTCGAGTTGGTTAATTTGTACTCCTGAGTCCTTTCATAAGAAATCATTTGATTAAACACATATAGAATTTTATCTAAAAGAAGAAGGCAGGTATCTGAAATAGTACTAAACCATACATATATGGCTGATTATAGGAATTTGATACTATTTCATAGATAGAATATAGTAAAAAATTATTGAATAGAGGGAGGTTTGGTCGCGCACTAGGCTAGCTAGCTAGGAGCTAGTAATATTAGTTTTTGATTTGATTACACTGACTCCTATAGTAAACAAGTGAATAAATGCGTAATTGCCTAGAGCAACGATGAGGACTCTTTTTTTTCTCCAACTGGGAATATAAATCCGAAGCACGAGGCTCTGTAACGGTCCAAAAATTCCAGCTGGATTGCATAACTACTCTCTACTCCCCCTTTTAGTAATAGCATAGGCGCACTTTAACTGACTCTCACACTCCATTCTACTCTAAACCTACGCCTCTCAAGCGCAATCTAGCATGACGGTTATATACTTATTCTCTCATCGTCGGCGACGCGAGGCTTTTTTTATTCGATTTGATGTTTTCTTCTATCCATTCAGTTATAACAGAAAAATATTTTTTAAAATCGGAATTACGAAATCCACATGCAAATGCGACGGATTAAAAATAAAATAAAATTTAAAAAATTGAGATAAATTAGCTAGAAGTCTGCGGTTTTCCGGTGAGAAGTCCGGCGACGGGGAAGTGATTTCGTCGGGAAGCTTTCCGTCTCTTGAAGATTCCTTACACTCGTACGGATAGCTAGTGTATCTCCTCTTACATATCCTGAGATTTCATCGTCGCCTGATTCTTCTAATAGAGATCAAAAACACAATCCAAAATCAGTAAAACTCGATTAAGTTCAATGAGTAATTGTGAGATTGATCAATCGAATCTGCAATGTTGTACCTAGATGTTTCGAAGTACGCATGAATCCATTAAACTGAGCCAAATCTGAAGAAAAAAAAATTCGAAATCGAATCACCGATCAGAAATCGAAGAAGATCAAAACAAACTGAATCGATGTGACTATGTGAGAGACGGAACCTGATTGGGACGGAGGGTGAGAAGTGAGGTAGAGGATGATAAAGCAGAGGAGAGTGAGAATCGGAATGAAGTGAACGAGCTTCTCTCGTTTCTGATTCGTCGTCACCGCGAAAGGTGATTGCAGCGACGATAACCGTCGCGGCTTTAACTCCTTTTTGAGCTCGTGATCGTCGTAATCCGCGGCGGCTGATGACGACGAAGAAGGAGTGGATGAAGAGACTGGTTTCAAATCATCGATGTCGTAGGCGTCGTCTTTTCTTCCTCCATAGCTATGATGATGGAGCTTCGAAGCTGATGACTCTAGCGATAGCCTCTGCATCGCCGACAGAGAGAGAGAGAGAGAAAAGGAAGATGATGGTTCGTCGTAGAGAGAGAAAGGTTAATGAAGGAAGGTTATAGTTTCGTATCAAATCAAATATATTGGTGAGAATTTATTCACTTATCCCAAAACTAAATAAAAAAGCAAATTAGTATATTTCGTTTTAAAAAAGGAAATAATTATTGTGAGATTACTATCTCTATTTAATAATTTAAGAGTTGTCGTATTCGCTACTCATTAACTTTGGTAAAAAATTAACTAGTTTTACAATTAGGAATAAAATAATACTTAAATATTATGTACGTTAAAAAGCAAAATACATATAAATAAATTGCCAGTTGAGTGTAACACCAACGGATTAGATTCGGATTAATCTGTTTGCTGAATATTTATTATTCTATTTTTAGAGTTAATAACATATTAGTTGTAGACCAGGTTTATAAGGAAAAAAAATTATTGTGGAGAAGAGAAAAGGTAATATTTCTTTTTTTCTGTATGCAAAAAATTATAATTGGAGAATAAATACAAAAAATTATAATTGGAGAATAAACAAAAATTCAGTATTTTTTATACCAATATGGGCATTTCAATCAGGGCTTCAAAACACCAGCCCATTAAAACTTCTAAACTAAAATCTTGACGAACAAGTAAAATGAACGGTGGCGATTGAATCGCAGATCAAGAAACCCAGGTACTAAAAACCCGAAGGCGACGATCTGTGATTCCGACGGGAATGAGATTGAAATTTTTGGCGGCTCTCGACGGAATAGTATAGATTTAATTCGATCACTTTGAGGAAGAAGAAGAAGGTGACGAAGTGGAAGAAGAAGATAGCTGTAGAGAGTAATAATGGTGTTGTGGGAGTTAGCTCTGGGAACAGCCTACTTCTTGGGGATTAGGCGGACTTACCGGCTTGCATTGAAGACCCAGCGTCGTATTATTAGCCCTAATCATCCCAGGATTCGAGATTTTATGCATCGGTGAAGTTTCTTCCGTCTTTTTCTTTCTTTTTATTTTGGGGATTTCGCGATTTGGTTGTCTCTGATGTAGGTTTGATATTGTGTTTGTGCTTCAATCTCATTGAGAGTGAAACGGTGTGGCGAATTACTTTAGGTTAGAATCCTTAGATGAACAATGCTGATTTATATTGGTGTTTGCTCGATTGTAGTCATACTTATGCAATTTGTAAGTGTTATTGTTGCTAGGAAAGGATCATTTTGTTGCTAATTAAGGCCATAACAGTTAGTAGATAATGATATTGTTAAACCAGTCTTGAGTTGTGTATTTGATAGCATTGGTATGTTAACTATCTCTCTTTCACCTTCCTTTTGATGCAGGAGGACTCATCAAATCTTTGATGTGGCTCTTAGGGTCCACAAGAACATACAACAGAGAGACATGGAAATTGGTCGGAATTTAGGAAACTGGATTCTCCGTGGCCTTGACCGGATGAAGCCATCGGCTCAGGTGATACTACCAAAACACAAAGAGCCAAGCATAGACAAGGCGAAGAGAGTATTGGAATCAACCCGTTTCAAACCGCATGTTAACACGCAGACTCCTCAGAACCGTGAGGTCGATAGGCACTTGTTCATGTCCTTGAGGAACTTTCGGTCTAAATACCCCATTGCTTCGATGATGATGATCAAGCCGCCAAGAACAACTGGAACTACCACTCAGTACAGGCCTTACACTGCTGGTGTATCCAGTATGATTCAGCCGATTTATGCTAGGAACGGGTTCAACGGTGTCATCAGGAAGGATATTTTGCAGTGGATGGTGCAGAAGACATGAAGCCGTCAAACTTCATCATAGGCCTTTCTGTTTCTCATATAATAGCATGCTCAGAAGGAAACACTTCTTAACTGTTTCACTTTATATGAGCTTTTTAATAACCAGTTGAACGATTGGAGAATCTCCTGGATAACTTAGACTTCTGACTAATATTACGTGACTAACCTGTCTTTCTGTTTTTCTTCAAAACCAAAACCAGTAATGTCCTGTGAGTAATCATTAACAAAAAAGCAGGTTTAGTTTCGGGGTTTTCCAATTTATGATATATGGTCACTCTCGATTGGATCCAATTCATTGCTCATATGAGTCCTCCAATTGACCAAAACTATTTCTACTATTGGCCAAAACTCAACTTATTTAATTTTGTGACAACCAAATGAGTACATGTCTGTCTGGTCCAATAATTTGCATATTCAGCATTATTATGATGATGTACGTCTCTAGTGGAGTGATTATGGTTTTTTACAACAAAGTCTGCTATATATACATTCTCAAGTGTTTCAGAATTCAAGCAGGGAGCTTCCCTCTCTGGCAAGCACGAAAAGCCCACCGTCTCCTCTTGAAATCCTGAGATCCTTGTCGAGGTAAGTGGTCAAGAGCCAAGAGCTGCCTCGGTTTCCTGGAAAGGGAAGCTTGAGAGGTGGCTGACCAGACAGTGCCCGTGAAATGTTTGCTGCCACGTCTTGTAAAGGGTTCAAAGATTGCTTCAGCAACGCAAGACTAATCTGCTGCCCAAAGACACCTACACTCTCTGGGAGATCCACACTTGACTTGATCTCCGGAGGTTTTAACGTACCTTCTTTGAAAGAAACCTGACATTTACCAAATATTAAGACAAACAGATGATGATACCAATAAATTTTCAATCTTTAAAGAAACCCTTTTTTAACGTTTCGATTGACCGAGGGAATATAATTTTCAAAAAGCAAACTGTTAATGGTCAGTGATTCAAGTTCAGTTACCTCAACTCTTGAAGGGCTTCGAACTTCAAATGAAGCAGTAGCACTGAATGAGAAGTCAGCAAATGGGCTGGAGAGTGTAGTGGAGTTGTCGATGGTGAGATTGTTTGAGTCTATTGACTGACTTATGCTTTTCACTTTCAGCAAAGGTGTCGAACCAGCAGCTAGTAGAGGAATCAACTCAGAGAAAGCAGTGTACCTGTTTCATAGCCCAAGAAGATACACAAAATTGAAACAACATCATAATGAGAAACTCTTCCTGGATCTTAGAATCAGAAACTAGTCTAAATCTACAGTGTTGCAATTCTCAACCACAGTTTAAGGTTTATACGACATCAAAACAAGACCTTTGGAGTAATGAGACTTACAGCAAAACCCAGTTGCCGTCGAGAAGCTCCGGATTCTCCAACGGAGCCGGAGTAGGATTCAGAGCTTCCAATTGATTCACGAGCTCCAACACCTCAGCACGAACTTCTGAACCAGCCCGGAACCCTAATTCAGTTCCGTAAACCGTATCCGCCAAACACCTTTTCAGCTCCCAAGTATTGTCGTCGGACACCGCACTTCCATTTCCGGCGTCGGCTTCAGCTCCTCCGACAATTTCCTCCTCCCACTCATCCTCGTTCGTCGGAGGATCCGATTCCGCAAACCGGGAACCCGATTCCTCGATTTCGGGTCCGGATTTCTCGCCCCATTCGTCCGTAACCACATTGACGGACACAATATCTGGCTGAGATTGGGGCGGCTCATTTGCATTAACCGCTTTCTCACCCCATTCATCTGTAACACCAGACGAATCTAAATCGGAGTTAGATTCGGATTCCGACGGCAGAGAAGATCGGATTTTAGAAAACCGGAGTGGTTTGGGACGATGACCAAAAGTGAAAGAGAGAGAATTGGGTTTAAGGGAGACAGAAGGAGAAAATCTCTTGCTTGGGTTTACGGAGAGAAGTGAAGAACGAGCGGTGGTGGTGAAGAGCGTAGCCATGGCCGATCTCTGTGTTTTTTTTTGAGCTTTTTGAGAAAATTTGGGACAACAGGATTACTTACGTCTTACAAATCACACGAAATTTAGATGACCCCGAAAAAAAGGAAAATTTAAACTTTTTTTTTTTTTAATAAAACTTAAAAAAAAGTAATATAAACATGCGTTATAATATCGTGGGCTCATCACCGTAATAAATGGGCCTAAATATATGACTAAGGCCCATTATAACGATTGGTATTCGTCTCTTTCCCCTTATCCGCGTAATACTTTTTGGTCTGGGGAGAGTTTGAAATCATCAGCCATGGCTGCTTTTGCTTCTGGTTTGGCTTCGACAATCTTCTACTCTCCTTCCTTACACACTACCACCGGTCAAGCGTCTCTCTCTTCTCCCACTCGGATTCGTTCCTCACCTCACGTTTTCAGGGGAATTCAAAGCTTCCGGCGATTCTCTCAGAATGTTACCGCCGATCGATTCAATAGCTTCTCGTGTAACTGCTTATCCGCCGTATCCACTAGCACAATCGATTATGAGGTCAGTTTCTGCATTCACGTCTCGGTTTGTATTCCAGATTCGAGTGGTTTCTGAATCAATCAATCTGGTTTTACATTTCAACTGCTTCACTAGTTGCTGTCTTGCTCGTGTATAATGATGGTCTTTATACCACGATCATGTGATTATTGTACGTTTCAGTAGAATTTGGGAGAGTGAAATAGAATCAATTTTGAGAGTTATAATATGATGTGCAGTTCACGGATGGTGGCAAAGAAGTGGAGTTAAAATTGAGGTTGAAGACAGGTGAGATACTTTCTCCAAAGGATATATCCGTAGACGCTGATGGAACTTTTTTAGCCGTTAAAGAAAAGCGGAACGGGTTGCTGATTACACTTCTAGAGACTAACCAGCTCTTTGACAAGATTATGCCCTCTGAAACAATATGGTTAGCTAGCTTACGCCTAAATGTTTCATTACATACATGACTAGTTTTTTTGTACCGTGTGAAACATTTCCTTGAGGGCTGAAGTTTTTGTGTGTTTTTATCCAGAACAGGTACATAGACGAAGATCAGTTGGTTGTGAATATGAAAAAGGTGGATGGGGAATTGAAGTGGCCTGATATTGTTGAATCTTGGGAGTCTTTGACTGCAGGAATGATGCAACTTCTTAAAGGTGCATCTATCTACATTGTGGGAGATTCAACTGAAATTAATCAAAAAGTGTCTCGGGAGCTAGCTGTTGGCCTTGGGTATGATCTCAGATTCCTCCCTGTCATTCAAGAGCTCAGTATGAGGTACTTTTGAGAG
The DNA here is from genome assembly GCF_000633955.1 of Camelina sativa. Lineage (NCBI taxonomy): Eukaryota > Viridiplantae > Streptophyta > Magnoliopsida > Brassicales > Brassicaceae > Camelina > Camelina sativa. The sequence continues at coordinate 7,484,839 of NC_025689.1, read as the reverse complement.
TCTTATACAGTTGATATGATCTTGCAGGTACAGTCCTCTAGACTCAAAGGAGTTGTTGGAAAGCTTTTCCAAGCAAACACTCGATTCTTGTGAGTCTGCTTTTGGATCATCATAGTCTAAAAAAGGAAATCTTCCTAACTTCTCATGACCCTTTATTTTTCTTCATTATAGGGATTCTTGCAGAAGGGCCGGATTCTGTAGCTGAAGCAGAGAGTTCAGTGTTGGAAAGCTTGAGCAGGTAAAAAAGTCATATCTAGTGTTTCAATCTGTTTTCAGTTACTATATTCAAGATTGGCCACCAATCTTACATGACTTTGCAGCCATGTGCGTACTGTTGTCTCAACTTTGGGAGGTAAACATGGAGCTGCGGGGAGAGCCGATCAGTGGAGACATCTTTACTCCGGATTTACCGTTTGGGTATCACAGACTGAAGCCACAGGTTAGTTCTCTCGACATCCATTTAGAAAAAATCCTTGTAAACGGAACAATAATTAATCATTCCTTACACAACCAAGATTGGTTCTGAATGCAGATGAAGAATCAGCTAAAGAAGAAGCGAGGAGAAACAAGCAAGAGAGGGAAATTGGGTATTCAAATGCAGACGTAGTGGTGAAGCTCCAAGGTTGGGACCCGACGCATGCCAAGAGCGTGGCTCAAGCATCATTGAGTGCACTTAAGCAACTGATCATTTCAGACAAGGGACTCCCAGGTAATAAATAGAAAGGAACCCATTTGTAAGTTGATGGTTTAATCTGTTATGGGATTAAATGTGTCGTTTGTGTTATTTAAGGTAAGAAGAGTTTGTACATACGCTTGGGATGCCGTGGCGATTGGCCCAATATAAAGCCTCCGGGATGGGATCCGTCGTCTGACACCGGAACTCATCCACAGTTTACATAAACAGTTTCAAAACCTGCTTTTTTGCTCTCTCCTACAACCGATGCTCTTCTTTAAGAATATTTCATTTTGTTACTACTAGCGACGCCGTTTCATCTGTAAATTTCAAACTGTTTTGTTATTGGATGATTTTGAGTTCTGCTACCAATAATTTCCAGCTGATGAATAAAAGATACTTTCAAAAAACCAAGGCTGTTGATAAATAAAAGACTCTTTGATTCAAAATAAGAAATATCAGGACACTAGTTTCGCCAAGAGTAACTATTATAACAATAATAGCAAGTTCCTAAAGAGCAAGTCAAGGTTTGACTTGATCTAATTATTAAAGGTTTCAACGACAGCAAAAGAGAAGTCGACACATTCGTTACTCTAACCCAAACTCCTTTGAAGACCTGTTATGGTGGATTTCAGCAGATCATCATCTCCTACAATCACCCTCAGCTTCTTATAAAATCCCATTCTCGATATCTTCTTCTCCTGCAACAAGAACATATAGATTCAGCTAAACAATATGAGATAATCTTGACAAATGGGTAAAAGAAACAGTTTTAAAACTTAACCCTAAGCTCCTGGTAACCAGCAATAATCAAGTCCATCTCTTTCTTGGCAATTTTGCTTGAGATTGCATTGAATAGCAAAGGGAAAGGCATCAGGGAAGATCTGGGCCTTCTACTGCTGGAACTGACACTATTCTTTTCGCTCCCTGAACCTTCAGTTGATACCCTTCCTAGCTCCTGCTTAATACAAACAAGCCACATTACTGGTTTGTGTCCCAATCAAATATACACTCTCACTGCTTGAGAACACCTCCTCAGATACAATTAAACTTACATTTGAGGGAGACCCGTTGGGTCCTTCCAAGGTGAGCCCCGAAGTCTCGTGCTTACCCTGAGTAGTAGGAAGCATAGTCCCTGCACAAATATTACATGTCATCTAGTTTCGAGTACTGCAGAAAACAAAATGTGATAGGTCGAAATACCCATATACATTAGCCATGAATATCTCACTGGACCCTTGGGATGATCAAGTGTGTTTATCACCCCCAGAGGTCACAAGGTGACACTTAAGTGGATCCTTTTCTAACTTATAAGAGGAAGATTTCAGGATCCAAAAAGCTGATCTTCAGCAAGATCTATAAGCTGTCTCCCATTCAATGCGTCATCAGTTGATTTTTGAGGGATATTATACTTTAAAGGAGAGGTGGGAGAAAGAACATATTGTAATCACCTTCAGCATTTGGGATAGACAGCTTGAAGCTAACTACAAATTCTGGGTAAATATGAGTGTTCATATTCATGTTCCAGATAAGATAATGCTTCGGACACTCGACATCATCAACTCCATTATCATACTCTTCTCCACCAGTAAAGAATTGAGTATTATCACCACGAAGAGGCTCCATATTCCCCATTATTACACGGCACAAAACCATGTGCCTCACACCATTATCGTCAATATCACAGTTTCTAGCACTGTAAACAATATCTTTCACACTTGCTTAGAGAGAACCAAAAAAGTAAAAAAGAACTAAAACGTGGAAAACAAAAATAGCATAAGGCAGGCAAGAGGGTAACGAGCATAGAGGAAGAATTATAAACCTGAAATAAGGGGAGTTTGCAGCATTTAAGTGAACCCCAACACCATACATAGACTTTTTAATAAATGCACCACCCACTCCAAGTCCATGCATCTTAACTGCAGATAACACTTCTTTCTTTGCAGGAACCCATGCATATCTAATGTTCGCATCTCCTCGGTGTTTCTTAGTGATGTCAGCTTGCTTCTGGAAAAGAGATAGACGAGCTTTCGCAATCTCGCTTGAAACCTGATGCACATCAAGAAACTCTACATCCCCTAGAGTGGCAGTACCTAAAGTAAACATTTGTTTGACAGCATCTTTATCAAGTTGCTCCACAGCAGGTTTGACACCAGAGAATTGATCAGCTTCTGCTTTACCCCATTTCACAACAGCGTTATCAGGCTCACGGGTGCAGCTATCCTCTGATGCCTCGTCATCTTGCCCATTTGAAGATCCCTGAAAAACTTGAATATAATCCATATTGTCGCCAGACTCGTCGGTAACTTCATTCAAGTTCAGCCTCGGTAACTCCCCACCATTGAGATCAATTTCAAGGTGCAGCTTGATCTCACGTTGATCATGTTGTTCTGGATCACGTTGATGGCAGCAGTCCCTTTCGAGGTTGTCATAAATTTCGGGGAAAAAGCATTTGCCAGCAATATCAATCCAAGCAAGCTGTGTTTTTACACCTGTTTCCAAGTCTAGTCGATGCATGTGCAAGAAATCCAGGACAAAATGGCGACCGCTCCAGTTGAACTCAACTGCAGCTCTCTTTGCTTCAAGATCATCTCTGATGGCGCCAATGATATGCTCAGGCAGATCAATCCATTCATTGTTCTCATAGAACATTACACGCTTTGGCACTCCTGTCTTCTTGAAATAGGAGTAGTACCTGACCAAAGACTTCCCAACGTGATTCTCAGAAACATTAACTTTGTTTTCAACATTCGGTTTTCTGCTTTTCTCAAGCTTTTGGGTGGAACTGTTCGGTGTGAGCACACATTGCAGCTTTACATATGACCTTCCAGAATCATATGGAGTATAGTTCCCAGGATGCTTTCTCTTTTTCCCAAGTCCATCTTTATAACTACTATCCGATACCTTGACGATTTTGGTTTCCATTTTTATCTACTAACGAAGCTAAACCTATAACCTTGAATGGAAAGTCAAGGAACACAACGAACTCTGTAGCAGTCCTAAGGATGGTAACTCACCAACAGCATCGAAAAAAACTGCAAGTAGAAAAGTGTGCATCAGATATGGTAAAACTGCAGTGACTGCATATAAAAAAAATATGTACAAATATCAAAGGAATGGTTCACAAGGACATAATCTCATAGTTGAATAGATAAAACATAAAATCAAAAGACTATCATCATACAATAACCCACATCACAAAAGAAACTGCTATAAACCCCATCCAAAAAGCAACTATATGAACAGTGATTCATGAGTTTTCCAGCAAAACATCATGTTTAAAGGAAACAACACTGTCAATGTCATATAAACAGGAATTTCACAAGGAGACCAGACTCAGTATGCAATATCAATTAATACATGGATGACCCTTGCTTCTACCAGAATAATTCCTTTACAATCTTAGACCAAGTAATATTAGAGAGATTACAAGAAAGGAAAGAATTTACAACCAACCTTTACAAAGATGAAAAAAACAGATTTTTTTTTGAAAAAGGGACAGCTACTCAACACGGTGAAGTAAAAAACATGCCAGAACAAACAATAAAGCGTGCAACACAACAGACAAATCACTCATCAGAAAGCTTGAGACTTACCTGGCTGTAGCACCTGATACATACATTTGTCTTCATATTGGAGAAATAAAAGTATGTAATCAGAGGATAAATGTCAACGTTTTTCTTCGATGTTCACAAATGTCAATATGTCAACTCTGTAAGAAATAGCAATAAAAACAAAAATAAAAATAAACCTTCAATGGCAGAAACAGACCAACAGATAACAAGGGTATCAAAAGCAGTCAAGACAAGCTATTCATAACAAAAAAAAGTCCACAAGATTATGCAGAAACTTAAACGACTAGTCATCGGAGAAGACTTAACAAAAGCTGATCCTAACTTGAACACAATTTCAAAAGCAGAAACTTTTTTAATCATTATTTAAATATAAGACAAGTAAAAAACTATGCATTTCAGCTTCTCCCAAAAAAACCCTAACAAAATTTGCTTATAACACAAATAACGAAATAAACAATGAATTGACCCCCAAAAACACCTCAAGAACAACACAACTCTAATCAATTTCGAGTAAAAAGGTAACACACAAATTATAATAAATAAAGGAGCAATAACATATAAACTTCAAAAAAAAAATCAAATTTTGAAAACTAACCTTAAGAACTCTTCAGATTGATCGCAAGGCAAAAGGGCTTTGAGCAAAAGAGCAAACTAGGAGAAACTTGTAGAGAAAGACTGCTAGAGCAATGAAAACCCTAAACCGGCGACGATGAAGAAACTACTGTTTGGAAAAAGAAGAAGACGACCCATTTATATATTTATACGTATATTCTCTTGGACGAAAAAAAAATCTAAGTCGGCGGTTCTGGGGATTTTGTCTGTACAAAAAAAAGCCAAATCGTTTAGGCATATAGACAGACACAAAGTTATGTACTTTTGTTTCTTCGCTTTTTTTTTTTCTTTACGTCAAAAGCCCAATTCTAATTAGACCGTCACCTTAGTATATCACTTCTGACCCGGTCAAACACGGCACCGTTTGGAAAATTTAGACTTGAGCTTCGGCCCAAACAATGACAGCCCGTTTTAATCAGCGAAACAACGTCGTTTTACACTGAGAGTAAAACCATCAGACTCTGACGAAGAAGAAGAAGAAGAAGAAGCACGAGAAAAGTTTGTTGTTGGGTTTGTGTGTTGCTGTTAGGAAGAAAGAAATGGTGAAATCGACTACGAAGGATGCTCAGGATCTATTCCACTCTCTTCGATCTGCTTATGTTGCTACACCAACGAATCTTAAGGTCCACCATTTATGGATCAGAATCATCATTGGATTTTTGTTTCGAAATTGAAAATCACCTTAATGTTCTTGTTTTTGAACTCGTTTTCGCAGATCATCGACCTGTATGTTTGTTTCGCGGTCTTCACAGCTTTGATCCAGGTACTACTCTAAGCTCCTTCTCTGCTTCAAATGTGCATCTAGATCCGTGCTTTTTGGTTCGTTTATGTTTATAGGGATAACAGATTTATGAGTTGTAATGTTCATCAGCTACGAGAATTTTGTTGAAATCATAAATATTTGGGTTTATATATTATTATCGGATTGTTGTATTGATATATGGATTCAAAAATGTTATCTATGAACTTCACAGTTCAACTAGAACAAGACACTCAAGTTTACTCTACTTGGTTTGCAATTTGGGGTTCATTTGTATTAGCATCCATCACTTTGTTGTTGAAATGTTTTCTCTGTGTTTTGTTTTTTACAATATAAGAACACAAGCTTGTTGCTTAATTCTTGACTCATGTAGATTCTACTGGATTTCTTGATAAACATTGTTGAATTTTTCTTAATAAAGGAACCTCGTTTAAGTATGTGTTGATTGCTGTGATTGAGCAGGTTGCTTACATGGCTCTTGTTGGATCGTTTCCTTTCAACTCATTTCTCTCAGGAGTTCTCTCGTGTATCGGGACAGCAGTTCTTGCCGGTGAGTTTAATGTGTTTTCTTTTAATAACATTCAAGTTTCCCATCTGTTTCTTGTTAAAGATTAGCTTGGGAATATCTGGATACTGAAATTAAACAATCTGTCTTTCCCGTATATAGTCTGCCTCCGGATTCAAGTGAACAAAGAAAACAAGGAATTTAAGGTAACTCCTACAGCAGTCATTAGGGGTTTCAACAATGTGTCTTATTATCCTCATAAGACAGCTATTCATTGATATTTGCATTACTTTTGAATATTGCAGGATTTAGCACCAGAGCGAGCTTTTGCTGATTTTGTTCTCTGCAACTTAGTCCTCCACCTGGTCATCATAAACTTCCTTGGATAACTCCTCTCCAGGACTTGATCTCATGAGATTTTGGAGAACAATTACTATGGTTACTTTCATACATTACAAATTGTAGTTCAGATATTTGAGATTTCATCAGAGCATCATCTTAGTCCTATATAGAAGCTTGTTTTGTTAATGCCAACCTCACGGTCACTTTTAATATATATGCACATCACCAGGATAGAGAATTGCTCGGCCTACTAAACTCATTTGTTAACGTTTGCACACTTAAATAAACTTACTTCATCAAGTGAAGAAAACATCAATCTGAAAAATATCTAATCAAAGAAAATTTGATACAGAGAAGCACATTGCCTCAAATATCGCTTTTGCAAATAAAACAAAACATTCCCAATATCTAATTTAACTTACAACACACACACACTGGACGGACAACCCTCAAGAAAGACAAGGAACTATTCCGAACCAATTGATCTCTGATGTCTAAAATCCTACAACCACCTGTTAGTAAAGAACCGTGGAGTGTTGTTGTTGCTGCTGCTACTTTTTTTTATACCTGTGTTAGGAATTGGTTTTGCTGTATGTCTTTTCACTTTGTGTCTTTGTAGGAATCAACCTTTCGCTCTGCGCCGCCTGTTTGATCGGTGTTTGGTTCGTGGCCATCCTTGTCCATGTTTATGCCTTCAAGTGGAGGGAATAACAAAAGTTGGTCCTGCAAAGAACAAATAATAGAGGAGAGGCGAGTTTCACTGTCTGTGTCTGATGTAAAGTGAGTCATGGCCTGGGACTGGTTTGTTGGTTGGATCTAAAACTATTTTTTAAGGTTTACAATCTTACCTTCAGAGAGGTGTTCTCAGCGGTGAGCTCTTCGCATTGGCTTTTGAGCTTGTTGATTTCTGCTCTGAGATTTGCGTTTTCATCATTCAACACCTCGGCGCGTTGGGCCAGCTCATCACATTCGGCCTGAAACACAAAAAACTCTTCCGTATCAATATTTAGTTCACATGGGAATGCTAGAAGCAACCTAAGGTTTGTTTAGTACCTGTTTACGCAACCTGGATCTTCGAGCAGACTCCCTATTGGACTGCTTCCGTCTTTGTCGCTTAAGTTCTCTATCGTCCTAATTGAAAGACAAACAAATCTTGAGTTTGAAGAGAAAAGCAATATGAATTTGAGTAAAAAATTAGGGAAGAAAAGGTGGGCACACACACCTGTAACCAGGGTTGTGAATGGCCACCATCTCGCGTGATTGGAGCACCAACTCCAGGAACTGTTGTAGATACTTTCCCATGCATTCCAGGGATAGCAGATGAAGTAGGGGCACCCCAATAATCCATCCCAATATTTAAATTTGTTGGTGGGCCTGGAACACCTGCAGCTGTCATTGGCATGATTGGCACGGTCTGGTTCACTGGTAGAAGAGGTGTACCAGCACTTCCATTTCCGGGACCATTAGCAGAACCACCATTCTCAGATGCTGCTTCAATTGAAATGCAAAACAATAAAGCACTCTCCGGTAAGCAGCTTTCAGGATGTTAAGTCACATGAAAGAAATGAAAGGAAAAACAAAGATCATGAAACGAACCATCCTTTCCGTCTTGTCCAGATCCTGACTCCTACAAGGATTGCAAATTAAAGAATTTTCAACCCAGACGATCCAACAGACATGTTTGATGATGCAAGGTGTACAACTGAAAGGTTTAGTTTGCTAATGTGCATATATCACAAGTGCAAGCGGCATTCATGGAATTAAATGAGAAAATCCAAGGAAATGAATAGATCAATCTTAATTCAGATTCATGCTAGGTTCTTAGAGAACAAATTTGTTGATAACTCAAATGAAGGCTTGCAGAGTCAACCAACTAGGTAAACCCCATGAAACAGTGGCTCGTCCCAACATGATTGCCAGAATGAATGCATACGGACAAAAACAGGAGTCAAATGAGAAGGATGATGATAGCTTTCCAAAACTTACATTTTGAGAGTTTCCATCACTTCCTTCACTTGAACCATCAGAAGCGCTCTCCCCACTGGAACCAGAAAATTTTGACAATCTCAGAGCAATAACAGAATGAATGTTATCTAACGAAGCAAGCATGATTCCAAAAGAGGTCATAGCCCATACGTAATTAAAATCCTATGATAACAACCATGCGTCCCATAAACTGGATAAAATCAAGCATGTTACATGCCTTTTCGAGTAAGCTCCATTAGCTGACGCTCCCGAGTTTTTCCCAGGTTCATTGTTCTTTCCTGTAATCATGTTCAAACTTCCCAAGCTTCCCCTTGATCTTTTGATGGGCAATTTATCCTTCACTTCAGGTTGCTTAGGATCACCCTCAGTGCCGCCTGTAGTATTGCCCTGCATAAAACAATCTCTCAACTATGATCCTACAATAAACAAAGGTAGCAAAAGACCATTTGAGAAACACACAATGAAAAATTATGGGACGCAAACTCACAGAAGCTTCAGTCATTCCATTTGGAGAAGGCATAGCATAAGGGCTATATGGATAAGAACCCTGACACAATATAGAACGTGTTAAAAGATATGATTAACAGCCACCATTTCAATACATGTCCATTTCATAGTAATAACTCTGATCGTACCGGAGGCATTGAAGGATGCGCATACATGCCACCTGGGGGATACATTGCAACATACGGATGAGGCGGAGTTCCATAAGGAGGCATCATATGCTGTAAAAGTTGATGTCGCACTCAGCAATAAATCAAAGCTATGGTGACAAAGAGCTGAACGAATATCTTATTCTAATGGGAGTTAATCTTGACTCAGAACAAGACCAATTCCCCAAGCACGCAACTATCAATGACGAACGCTATAACTCACATAAAGTAAACCCCCAGTCAATAAGTCATTTGCAACTTTTTCAGCACTCTGAACACCTAAATACACATCCCAATAAAAAGCGATAGATGTAAGCTAGTTTACCTGAACTCCCCACATATAAGGGTGAGGTTGGGGACTTGATGCCACATAACCATGAGGTGGCGGCATTGGAGAATATGCCTGTCAAAAAGAAACATATAACTATCAAATCCATTTTTAAACAGGTAAACAGACCACAGATCGATAGACAGAGGAATATGTCCTAGACCTGAAAACCAGACCAATCTGGAGTAGCCATGCCAGCACTCACAGCCGACGAAGGTTCCTGCAAAACACAGAATATTCCAACTATAACATGTCACTGATAGGGAAACAAAAATCACAAATTAGCTGAAATCTAGGGTTTGAAAAATATTTCTATTTCCTTTCTAGTATCCTGCTTCTAATCCTGGCTTCTAATAGCTTAAGTCATGGGTCCTTTCCTATATTAAGGTCCTCTTGAAAACAACTGGAAGCAGAGAAGAGAAGGGTGAACGCAAACCTGTGAAGAGGGAAGAGCAGCAGAAGAAGAAGGCGGTGTTTTAGGTTCCTTCTCTTTACTCGATTTCTCCAAATTCTCGCTACTAGCCATTATCACGTTCCCTAGTTTCTAAAAACAACCCTCGAGAGCTTCCTGCGAGACAAATTCAGCTAAATAAGCTAACTCACAACAAGATCCACTCATGCAATTCAACATTTTAACTAATAAGATGTTCGAGACTTCGTTCCACACTTCTCCTACTGATCGTTGACCTATACAGCTATATATATGCCAACAGCTAAAGCCTTAAAAGGTTTAGTCTTTTTTTCTCAAGAGGTAAACAATGTCGGAGCTGAGAAACACAATTGCACAAAACCCAGCAGTATAAATAGAAACCCTAGAAAACTGAATCGAATTCAGAACAGAAACGGTAAAATCTAACCCCTAAAGAGACAAACTTGGAGATGTGACATGAAATACCTAAACGACCGTAAATGTCTGAAAACTCTGAGCACAATATTTTGAGATGCGGTATGAACCTCTGAGCTTGATTATTGCAGAGATTGTTGTGAGAATCAATGTCTTGACCAAGAAAAAAAAATTGGCTGATTGGTTTGTGTTTTTTTTCTCCTCACGGAGAAGAAAGGGGCGTGGAGTTCACGAGGAATAAAAATTTGCTTCTTTGCCCCTTCTTTATAATTTATTTATGAACTTTACCCATATAAATCCACTCGATAGGTTTGTAACCCACCAAAATTGACAAATTCAATTAGGTAGTTTTTTTTTCCTCAATTGAAAAAGGTTTTGAAAAGCAAAAGGTAGAGATTACCGTAATTGCCAAAATTGTACAGGTAACTCTATAAATTCATAATTTTTTTTAATAATCACTATAAATTTATAACGATTAATAATTGAGAAATACCTTAGAATAACACATTTTTAAGTTTTTCTTCCAAAGTTAGCACATCCTCTCCAATTTTCCAAAACTAGCATTTATTAATTAACATAATAATTAAGAAAAATCTAAAAAATAAGAAACNAAATAAGAAATAATTGATATAATTTCTTTGTTTCATGTCGTCTCTTTTATCTAACCTCTCACGAAATATCTAAAATGGAGATAGCCCCAATTCTCTTGTTCTCACCGGAGATTACCTAATTCTCATTGCTGGTTCTCACGAGCTCCTCCTTGTCCCCTTTAACCCGAAACGAATCGTCATGAGATTGTGTTCTTCTCCCCTGCATTTTTGGTTAGATCTACTTTTTATGAATGTGGATTCGATAAAATCTCTCAAAATTTTGCTTTGAGGTCGAATTAGATAGAGGCTAATGATGTTGAACCGTCGGCAGCGATGCTATTGGGTACATATTCGTCATGTGAAAGTCACAATGGTTTTGTCGGCAGCAGCGCTGGTCATGACGACGTTAAAAGAGCTGGAGAAGGTGGAGAACATTAAGCATAATGTTTGGTGATGTGATTGAGATCGCAAGGATCATAAGGCCACTCATAAGGAATTGAGTGGTTTAGTGAGAGAGATCTTGGGGACTTGTGTTTCTGTTGGGTCTATTGTGAATGGTAAAGATCCAAAGGATATTCAACAAGATTCAAGATTGTGAAGTTGAAGTTCTTGAGAATTGAGATGAGGTTTGTTTCTTTCCTTTATTTCTTCTATTTGAGGTTTTTGTTGTATATTTTAGAGAACAACAACGACTTAACTTAGTTCAACTCAAATTTGTGTTCTTCTTGTACTCGTATGAGTTTTTTTGGAAGAAGTTTCAATCTTAGAACTGTCCCATCTATTTAAGCTAGACAAATTTGGAATGGTTTTATGAGAATGGTAACTGCTAGTGTTATTGTTAGAGGTCTGTTTGCTTATTACTTTGGAATTTCATTCATATGTTAATCATCATAGAGTTTCTCACACAAATAATGATTGGAATTAAGCCTTGTCTAAAATTCAGGAAGCATTGTTGAAAATTTAGGAAGGGGTTCATAAATATTAGGAAGACCTTCATGAATGGATTTTATGAAGTATTTTAGTGTTTGTCTGTGATGTCTTTGAAATGTTTCTTTACAAAATATAATTATCTTGTATCTTGTGTTGGAGAAGTGTGTGATATCTTTGATGTGTTTCATTGTAATGTGGTTTTTTGTTTACATATTGATTTCAGCAAAGAAGAAAGAAATGGTGTAAGAAAGTTGAGTATGTTGTTCCAAAGAAGAAACGTAGAGTTGATGATGAACAAGATGTTCCATGGTGGAGCACCCAAAACCATCCTGAATTTAAGCAAGAACACTTTAGATATGTAATATTTTTTAACTATTATTTTTATGAAGACCATCCTGAATTTCAAGAAGTGATTCCTAAATATTATTGAACCCTTCATAAATTTAAATATATGTGTTTCTAAATATATTATTTTATGTATTTTGAATCAATGTGTCAAATATTAGTAGATTACTCCATTACTGAGGGATAATTATTTCATTATTGTGCACATTCTGATGTTTCTTGTCATGAAGACAAAGAGAGAGATCTTGAAGAGGAAAAGGAACAACTATGGAGATGGTGGTGAGAGGCAGGGGAAAGGAGCAAGAGCCATGGTAGCAGATATTAGAGTGTTGATGAGAAAGTTATGGTAATGGAGAAGAAGAAGGTGCAGTTTGCGAATGAGACAATGAGGCTTCATAAGGAGATGGAGATTAGAATGATTGATTTGATTAAGACTTTTAAAGCTCAACTTCTTTAGTTTTTTCAACTTTTCAACTCTTCCTTTGATTCCTCCTCTTTCTAAAGAGAAGAAATTATTAGTTAAGCCAATCAAATAGAAGATGATGCTATGTTTATTGTTCTTCTTCTCTCTTTTAGTTCTGTGGACTAAACTGGAAATCCAAAGTTAGCTGTTTTCAGACATTTAGGAAGATCTTCTTAAACTCAAGGACATCTTTCTAAACAATATGAAATCTTTCTTAAATTTAAAGAAATGAGTTTTGACCTATCTTTTTATTCATGTTTTGCCTCAATATATTGCAAACTACTCCATTTAGTGAAGAATACTAATTTTATTTTTGTAAACATTCTGATGTTAAGAAATTCTAATTTTTTATGAAGGTCTTCCCGAATTTCATACCGTCCTTCCCCAATTTCATACAATCCTTCCTTAATTTCATATAATGTTTCCTGAAGTTCAATCACAAGTAAAACAAAGTGCTAACAGAAATATGTGACACTATTATGATGCATACAAGTACCAAAACAATCTATAAAAATTTCACAAGTTCCATACATGTCTAAATAACAAATAAAGTAAAACTGGATCACATAGCTTGAAAAAATCTCCAAGCTCTGTTTCCTGCGATAAAAGGTGAATTTTATCAGAGAATATGTTTCAGGAAAGTCTTCTTGAATTCTCAATAGTGCTTCCTGAATTTTTAAATGTGACTAAGAAAAACATCAATATACAAGAAACAACAATAAACAACACACAAGCAATAAGCAATAAAGATGAAAACATGGTATACGACTATAAGTAATAAGAAAACTGAATACTTATCAATCACTCTCTTAATAATAAATTATTAATTAAGCCAATCACTCTCTTCAGTTCTTTCAAGCTTTGGCACTTAGTACGATGCTCAAGCTGTATATATCTCCAACCATAGAAACATATAAGATGTTTTTGTTTAACTCACAAAAGAAACACTTCAAAAGTACGGATCTAAGCCAAAATGAAACAACCTGATCAACAAAATTGTTAAGCGATTCAATACAAAGCATCTTCAGCCTTTCATTCTCTCCAGATTCCAAATTCTATTTAGAACAATTTAGATACCTCAACAAAGACTAGCAAATATGATGAATGCAAAGCTAAAATTAAACATCATCAACAAACCCTTCTTTAAGAGGTTTATTGCTAATCTCAAGAACCTCTCTTCTGATATCAACATCGACCTCATTCAATCTGCTTCTAAAATCCTAAGAGAAACAAAATCATGAGCTATATATGTTGAATCCTTCTAACGACTTAATAATCACTTCAATGCATTACGAGAGTCAAATTTTAAAATATGTATGGATTTGTTAGTACCAGTTTCAGTAACCCCAAAATTCCTCATGGCGAAGAACACTTCCGCAGCTTCAGAAACAATCTTCGATTATGTTAGTAATAGGAGAAATCGTGTTTCAACGACGGATACAATAACCAGAAGACAGAGAAAAGCTCTTTCAGTGTAAATCTGATCGAATCAACAAAGAGAGGATACCACGAGCCGTTTCGATCCGATACTGCTGGAGAAGAACTCGAAGATTTTGTAGCTTTTGTGTCGCTCTTTATCTCCGGTGATGGGAATCGCAGGCGGAGCTTGTTTGGGTTGAGAAGATGAATCGTGTCGGTGGAAGCAAAGAAGAGACGACATAACCTTTAGTTTTATAAATAATTTAGATTTTTCCAAAAATTAATAATATATAAATTTGTGCTAGTTTTGGAACATTTGATAAAGTGTGCTAGTTTTGGAACAAAAACTTAAATGTGTGCTATTTTTGTCAATTGCCCTTAATAATTTATAAATTAATAATATAGAGTCACTATTAATTAATAATTTATAAATTAATAATCGCTATAATTTATATCAATTTTGAAAAACAATTTTTTTCTATGGTATAATTATAGCGATTATTTAATGGGTTATTAACTCTATAAATTATAGCGATTATTTAATGGATTATTAACTCTATTATAGCTATAAATTGATATAATTAAATCGTGATTATTTAATTATAGCTATAATTTTTAAAATAATCCATTAAATAATCACTACAATTTATAGAGTTAATAATCGCTATAATTTTTTCTATGGTATAAACTATACAATTATTAATAATTTATAGAGTCACTATTTATAGTGATTATTAATCAATTTATAGCTATTATTAATTTATAGAGTCACTATTTAATGCCAAAATTGTACAGTAACTCTATAAATTAATAATTTTCGATGGTTGTAATTTTTTTGGTCAAACTTTTAGTTGTAATTTTGAACACAATTCAATAGTATAATAAGATAATTAAAAAAAACCTTTGTAAATATATAGTCACATCAATATTATAAATTAATAATTATATAAAATTAACAAATATAAGTATATATATTTATACTTATATATGTTATCAATTACTTAAAGTTTCTACAAAATAACTTTAAGTAAAGTAGGTTTTGTGATGAATTACAAGTTTTATGCTATCATTGGTAGAAAACATGTTATGTAATGATGTGACTATTCCAAAAGGTTTTCCAATTTTGAAAACACTATTAATTCCATTATATCACTTTATTATTTAATGCCAAAATTGTACAGTAAAACCTCCATAAATTATTACTCTATAAATTAATAGTTATTATAAATTAATAATTTTCTATGGTCCCAAGTTGGACCGTTGTAATTTTTGACACAATTCGATAATATAATAAGATAGTATTTTTTGAAATTTTTTTGTAAATATATAGCCCTGTCAATATTATAAATTAACTATTATATACAATTATCAAATATAACTATATATATTACACATTAACTTGTAATAGAGTTTATTTACAGTATCTAAACTTTTAATGTTCTCTTCAAAGCATGTACTGGCCGTTGATCAATGACTCCAACGCCGAAGATTCCGATGTAACCACCTCCGACGCTGATGATTCCGATGTAACCACCTCCGACGCTGTCATTTTTGATTTGTCGCTCTTCATTGTGCGGGAAGTTTGTTGAAAAATAGAATTGTGTGACTTAATGATTCCGGAAAAAAAAAATTGGCGCTCCGACAATGTTCTATCACGACAAAGACAAAAAAAAAAATCTATACTAATAATAATTCTTTGCTTTCGGCGGGAATCAAAACGTGAAACTCTCACTCCAATATAGAAAAACTTTGCCACCAGACCACATGTATATTCATCTACATTAGCTATATATTTTTCTAATCTTGTTTGGTTTGAATTTCAACATGAATCTCTTTAGGGATTTTAAATTTTTCTGGTTTTTCCTTAAAATCCCTTATTATTCAAAATGTGATTTTAATATCTCATTTTAAATCCTATGTTATTGAACTTGAAATTTATTTAAAATCATTCAAAATAACTTACAATCTCTTGTTATTCAATCAAAGATTTATTAAAGTCATATCAAATCCATTGTTATTCAAACTTAACATTTAAATTTCAAAATCTTAATAAAAAAGTTGTTTTGAGAGATTTTAGTTACATTTCTAGTTGAAATTTATGAATGGAAAATCCTTCATACATTTCTAGTTGAAATTTATGAATGAAATTCTATAGTGTCATCTACTAAATCTACTAATATAACCCCTAGTAAATTTATAAAAGAGTTAGGTCTATTTAGACCAAAGAGAGAGAGTACCTTGGTGTGAAAGTCAATTTGGTTGAAAGCAGTTTTGTACGAGTTCAACAAGAGATCCTTGAAAGAAGGTTCCAAAGGGAGAGACTTGTGGATCCAAACGCCATTCGCCGCCGATATCATCGGGCCGCCAATCGCAGTGCTGTCGACGAGGACGGTGGTGACGATCCCAGAGGAGACAGTGTTAAGCTCATCGGTTGAAGAAGCCCTAAGTAAAGAGACATTCAGGTTTGTGGTGGCTCCGGGAAATATGGCAGCGATAAGATTGAGGATGACATTGATTAATGCCGGCGAGAAGACGAGGTTGGAGGTTTTCCCAGCAGTAGTGTTGATCACGTGCTGAGTCAACCTCAGAGCAATATCGTTTTGATTCCCTACTGATTCTTCCAGGTCTGTTAGGATATCACATTGTTTCTCTAATTTTGATTCTTCCAGATCTGTCAGGATATCACATTGTTTCTTTAATGATTCTTCTCGCCAGCAGAGTCAGCCCAAACGCTAAGCTAATGAAGCATGAGCTTGTAGCCTTGTTTTCTGCCATGTATTTTATATATAATTTTCGGTTTTAAAAAAAAATGTATTTAGTCTAGTGGTATTTGCATTGGTTAGTTAGAATGAGTTCTTGGATTCGACCCTTAGGGCATGTTTATAGGGAGATCAGTTTAGGGTGTTCTTAGAGTATAAATATTGTAAAAATAATGTAAGATCAGTAGTTAAGAACTTTTGTTAAGAAGTTAGTTATTGGGAGAACATGTGTAAGATCTTAAGATTTAATAAGAGATTTTTAACAAATCTACCACATTCCTAAACTTATCTTGTGTCTTTTACCACATTTGTTTATTCCTTTCCGGCAATACCACAGACCATGAATAAAAAGACAAATGTAACTTTCATTATAGCTTTGTTTTTTTTAAACCATAAATAAAAGGAGTAAGTCTTTTTCTTTTATTTTTTATTCTCATGTATTATTTATTGTGCTGTCTTTTCATGTACTCTTCTACTTCAAATTAAATGACCAAACAAAATCTTTTTCTTTTTTTATTAATTGTCT
This sequence comes from Camelina sativa, assembly GCF_000633955.1. Classification (NCBI taxonomy): domain Eukaryota; kingdom Viridiplantae; phylum Streptophyta; class Magnoliopsida; order Brassicales; family Brassicaceae; genus Camelina; species Camelina sativa. The sequence continues at coordinate 7,467,529 of NC_025689.1, read as the reverse complement.
CTTCATCTCTCCCACTAAGAGTAAAATACATAAAACCTCTTCATCTCTTCTTCCTACTCTGTAGTAACTTTAACCCATTTTACCTTCAATTGTTGCATGTTTTTCAACCTAAATATTGACCCTCCTTTTGTCCTCTTAGGGTGAATCACAAAACCAACGGTGGCAGGCCGGCGGCAATGAAGAGATGCAATCTCTTCGTTGAAAACTCTTGGAAGGAGGAAGATTGCAAATGGGATATAGACAATGAGATAAGATTACTAAATGAGACTTGGTTCAATTCCAATGGTGATGATCGTATAGATCTGCTCTGCATATTCTTATATTGAAGTTGTGTGATGCATCCTCGGGTGGACAAATTCTGATGGAACAAATTCAGTAAACCAAATCCGGTGGACTTATTCCGATAGACCAATTATGGTGGATCCAACTTGTCCACTTTACTAACTAATTTTGTCTATCATGCATATCTTCTAAAGCTACAAGTGATCGATCAGTTCTCTTCTTTATTCAAGTTTCATTTAGGGGCAATATGCCAAAAGAAAATCTAAATTATATTTCAAACTAGTACTATACAAACCATGAAACTTAGTATATGTGTATTTAAGTGAAATTTGTCCAAAATCAACAAAATCAACTTGTCTACCAAAAAAAAACCAACTTGTTTACAAACCCGAATAAATAGGAACTTGTATACTAATCAATAACAACTTGTCCATAAACCAACAAATTGGAACTTGTCCATCACAATGAACTTGACAACTTGTCTATATGTTCAATTTGTCTACAGCCCCAACCAATCAAAACTTATCTACCATAATTAACAAAAGAAATTTATCTACAAGAATAAACTAAAAAAGAATTTGTCTACAGATTCAATTAACGCTCTCATTTATGTCATCAATGCATTTTACAACTTTTTTTTCTTTTGCTCAGTGCTACAGTGCCGTAATAAATGTCAAGTGACATGGCCCGCATGTGCAGTTTTGTGTTTATATTAAACAACACATTTTCTTTAAATTTCTAGCTATTGAATAGAAGGGTATTTTCGACATTTTCATTGCTAGTTGTGGTATAATAGAAAAAGTGTTTATGATTGTGGTAGAATTGGAAAGTTCTATATCAATTATGGTAGATTAGACAAAATTCCCATTTAATAATATAATATTCTTATAGAAATTTAAGAATATTTAATAAATACATAGATTAATGTTTAATAAATAATTTAAGAATGTTTAATACTATTTAATAATATAATGTTTATTAATATTCTTAAACATATTACAATTAAAAAAAATTATAAAATAACATTTTAATTGCAAACATATAAAAATTTTACTAAATTTTAAAATACAATGCCATATTTTTATGAAATAAAAAAAAACATTGTAAATAATTTTTTTTTATAAAACAAACATATTACTTAATTAATTAAACAAGACAAAAATTTTATTTAATTAATTATTTCCAATCCGATAGAGACACGTCACACAAGATCAGTCCCAAGAACAGTTCTAGAGTAAGATCAATGAGCATGATCTTAAGTCTACTATTCAATTATTTTCATTTTTAAAATGCCTAAGAACACCCCATCTAACCTTCCTATAAACATGGCCTTACTAGTAATAATCACGCGAGTTATTATTGCAAACTCTTTAACGAGTATTTAACATTTGTTTTCCCTGTTTTGGGTGTCTCTATCTTTTAAAGTTGATTCAATATGAAACAACAAAGCCACAAGAAATTGTTCTCAGCCTTCTCGAAACCTCCGAATGAGTCAGAGTCTCTGACCTAACTTCAAATAAATAAGTTGAAGTCTAAACAGACCTCACCCACATCTAACCAACACCCTTACTTCTCCAAAAAAAACTATTAAATTTATAGAGGTTTTTTATGTGACTTCTCCAAAAGAAACTATTAGGCACAAAAGAGAATTTTAAGAAATAAGAGGGTAATAAGGAAAAATAGTGAAAAGACTAGGGTGAGAATTAAAAGATGAAAAAACTCAAGAANTTTTTTTTTTTTTTTTTTTTTTTTTTCTGAAGACGTCTCTCTGTCTTGTGTGTCTCCGTCTACACTGCAATGGCGACGGAAGCAATACATCACAAAACCCTAGCCGAATCGAGTTTCAATTCTGGTGATCTAATGTCGGCCCTGATTCATGCGCGGAAAGCTCTCGGTTTGTCTCCTGACTCGGAAGGTCTATCCGCCATGGTTACCGCCTTCGAGATCATCAGCTCTGCCGCCGCCACCGCAGGAGGTATGCCTGAGTGGTACAAGGTTCTAAAGGTAGAGCCTTTCTCTCATATCAATACCATAAAGCAACAGTATAGGAAGCTAGCTTTAGTGTTGCATCCTGATAAGAATCCTTACGCCGGGTGCGAGGAAGGATTTAAGCTTTTGAATGAGGCTTTAAGTGTTTTCTCTGATAAGGTTAGAAGGACTGAGTATGATATGAAGTTGAGGATTAGGATTCAGAGTGAAATGGTTAGTGGTTGTGATGATGATGATGATGATGAAACATCAACATTTTCAACAGTTTGTTCGGGTTGTAGGTCGGTGCATAAGTTTGGTAGGAAGTATTTAGGGCAGAATTTGATGTGCACTAGTTGCAAGAATAGTTTTGAGGCAAAGGAAGCTGAGAAGGAAGAAGAGGGTAGAGATGGAAGTGAAACTGGAACTTGTGCTTCCAAGATCATAACATATAGTAGGAGGAAGAAGCGCGCTGGTGACGATAGTGAAAGTCTGAGAAGTGGGAGTGAGACAGGGGAGATGAGAGAGGAAAGAGCAGAAGCTATTGATGTATCTGACGGGTTGGATGACGAAGATGAAGGGATGATGACTTTGGCAGAAATGCAATCGGTGATAAGAAGAAAAAAATCGAAGGTGAAGTCAAATATCACTGAGAAAGATAGTACTGCAGAAGAAAACATGGGAAGTGAAACGGAGGAGAGATCTTCAGGTGATGTCCCCATGACTATAACTTTGAGGGAGATGAGTAGTAACAAGGAGAATGAAAAACGAGAAGCTTTAAAGAATGGGAAGAACATAAATAAGAAGAAGGCGACGAACCACAAGGTGTTAAACGAGATAGTAGATTTAGAATACGTGCCACGAGGTGATAGGAAGAGGGAACATGGTAAATTAAGCCAAGAAATCTACAGGGAAGACGAGGATTTGGAACTATATGATTTTGGTAAGGACAGGATGCCGAGGAGCTTTAAGAAAGGGCAGATTTGGGCGATATATGATGGTGGTGATGACAATATGCCTCGGAGTTACTGTTTGGTCAGTGAAGTGGTTTCTTTGAACCCTTTTAAGGTATGGATCAACTGGTTGGATTGTGAGAGCGAGAAACTGATCTCTTGGATGAAGATCAGTTCCTCTAATATGCCTTGTGGGAGGTTCCGAGTTTCAGAGAAAGCTTTGGTTGAACAAGTGAAACCATTCTCTCACATTGTCAACTGCGAAAGGGCTGCACGGGAAGTATACCAAATATATCCCAGGAAAGGCTCTGTTTGGGCAGTGTACTCAGAGACAAATCCAGCTCTTCAGAGAAGAAAGACCGGACGCTATGAGATTGTCGTGTGCTTGACGATGTATTCTGAAGCGTATGGCTTGAGTGTGGCATATTTGGAGAAGGTTAACGACTGTAGTAGCAACTTGTTCAAGAGACGGGATTACGGGTATAATGCAGTCAGATGGGTCGAGAAAGACGATGTTGCAGCCTTGCTCTCTCATCAGATTCCGGCCAAGAAGGTGTCTGAACATGAATCTGGAGCTGATCTGAAAGAGTCTTGGGTGCTCGATCTTGCTTCTGTACCTCCTGATTTGGTTTCTGCCCCTTAATGAACATAGACTGTTCTTGTTATGGTTTCTCCTCAATCATCATCGTGACAAAGAGAAACTAACACTTCATGATTCATGTTAATATTTGTCTAATTTAATAATCTTAGTTATTTAGTGCCCTTGCAACTCATACGCCATATATTATGTACACCAAAATGTCACATGTGCCTAAGCTCTAAACTCTAAAGGCTTTCCCACAATTTATAAATTGCAAAGATAAGCTCAAAATTGTGTTATATTACCAAATTTCTCAAGAAAAATCATAGTTGAAATTGAAAAAAAACAAAATTATCTATTTAATTTAACATAAATTTCGCATGGGGTAAAAAGAAACAGACTTTAAAAGTTGGGTTAGCCCTAAAAATTCTCAAAACCTAAAAGGTAATTACTTTGTCCAATCCAAAGGGTCTTGACTCTTGAGAGAGAGAGAGAGTGCTTGGAGTGGAGCGAGTATAGAGGTGAGGTATCGCCATTGGTAAGTCTGACGTTTTTCTTATTTGCGTATGCCGAAAGATCACTCTTCTCTGGTTTCGACTCTGTTTCTGTGTATAATTCTTTAGGAACCCTAGTCAGAGGTTTTGATTTTGCATGGTTTATTCGCTTTATGGGTCTTGGTTCTACTTCTTTCGTGAACTCTTTTGGGTTTTTCCAATTTTTCCACTCAAACAATCTGAAAAGATTAGAACTTTTTCTCCTCTACGTATGTAGTCTTTAAGCTTTAGATGTGTGTTTTGTGTACTGATGATCATCTGGGTTTCAGTGATCAAGTTTGTCTTTAATTAGGAATATACATAACAGTTTCTGTCTTGTAAAAAACGGCTTTGTCTTTTGATTGAGTACTATTACCGGAAGATAACTAAGATTATGTTCTCTGTATAGAGCTTGTAGAATGGTTATCTTGCTTCTTGGAATCTCTGTGTTGCTATATAAGGTTAGTTTCAGTTTTTGATTGATAATGTTGGCTCATCTTATCTGCTTTTGACAATGATGTAGGAGCGGCAACGTGAGCGTGTGATCTCTCTCCACTGAAACTAGCTATCAAGATGAACTCATTTCCTTCACAAAACTTGATGCTATCTGCTACAAACGCAAACAAGGACGCAGCCTTGCTTACATCTAATGCTCATTGGTTTCACTCCCATATCGCTGTTCCAAAGACCACAGGCATTGATCTTTCTCAAGTATCTCAAGCAAATCCTGCCGAAGGTGTGATGGTGCCTCAGTCTCGTTCGTTTTATCCTCCTACTACTATAGATTACAGAAACGGTGTGGCAACCGTGGAACAGAAGTCCACGAATCAGTCTCCTTCGAAAGCTTTGAAACCTAAAACGCCAAGAAAGAAACGCTCTGCATCCAACAAGTCAAAGAAAACTTTGAGCATACCAGAGACAAAGCGCGAGAAGAAGAATCTGGACATCAATATTGACATTTCAAGCTTCGATACTTCCGGGGTTCCTCCTCCTGTGTGTTCATGTACAGGGGTTTCAAGGGTTTGCTACAAATGGGGCATGGGCGGTTGGCAATCCTCATGCTGTACCATCAGCATATCGACATACCCACTACCCATGAGCACCACAAGACCCGGAGCTCGTCTAGCTGGAAGAAAAATGAGCAATGGTGCTTATGTCAAGCTCCTTGCGAGGCTTGCTGGCGAAGGGTATAGTCTCTCTTACCCTGTTGATCTCAAGAACCATTGGGCCAGACACGGAACTAACAAGTTTGTGACCATCAAGTAGTCGTTTCATTAGTTGGGTTTGGTTTTAGATTAGCTTTTGTGGTCTCTTTGTAAGTTATCTTTACAATCACAGCCTTTTAGTATATATGTTTCCTAATGGCTTTGAGATCATAAAGGAGATTAAGTGTCTATGATCAATAGGACAACAGTTATTTTCCTTTAGGTGGAGTGTTTCTTGGTACTGCAAAGAATGTTTGGTTGAATTTGAACATGAATCTCTTTAAAGCAGGAGACTTTGTGGATCGATTTAGGTTGTTTAGTGTTCTTTTGATGCAGCAAATTGTTATATTTCTGCTCATTCCTCCTTGCAAATAAACTAACAGCTCTTTTCGCCACAGAGGCAAAGATGCTTCGTCAATGCACTTGGTCAAAACATATATATGACACTGGAGACGTAATCTCTCTATTTCTTACCCCAATTAAAATGTTGAATCATTAACATAACAGAACACATTATCGACTACGAACAACACAGGACACCATAACAGAGTTTTATCACAGACAATGGTCAATGGCCGATGAATTAGTTGAATTGAATTTCTCGTATATGTGATCTGGTTGAAACGACTACTAGAAGCGATTGAGAGAATTCAGAATCAAAATGATAAGGAAGTGAGGCCAAGGACATTAGGAAATGAGCTAATCACATGTCATGGATTCCATCTTTGGCTAGAAAGAACGGACCAGATCAAGACGGTTTACAAGGACCGTAATTAGGTTTTCAAACTCTCAGCTCAACGAAACCAATACAAATCCATTGATACGAAGTTTCTTTTTATCTCAAACTTTTGGAAATGTATGTTTCTTGTGTTCCAATCTCTGCTTACATTGCAAGTCAATTGCTTTTTGGTTTTAGATAGACAAATTTATACCATTTTGCGGTTGCATAGTTTTCTTTTTTGCGCGGACAGTCAAAGACTCAAAGGAGTCAAATCTCAACACGAAGATCTGAACCGGCTATTACATTTAAAGTTCATAATCATAAAATATTGTTTATAATATTGATCGATCATCAGTTACATCCCCTCTTAATTTTAATCTAATTCATTTTCGTAGTCGAATTAAAAATTACCAGTGATCATATAATACAAGTCCTATAGATAGTCAAAATTATTTGGTAGAGGCCCACAGAAAAATGTTTCAAAAACGGCCAACATGCTTTGACGATAGGAGTTAGAAAACAGATTCCATCCCCTGCGCACAACAACAAGTGAAAAAGGAGGCATGTGCAACTAAACCCCATCAGCATCCTCAGGTAATACTTCTTATACCATGCATTGAAGTTAATAGATGGGAAGAAAAATTCGCTTGCATCCAGAAGCATTATCATAATCATGTGAAACCTGAAGTAATGAGGCAGATGGCAGTCATCGATTATCCATATGAACCCTAAGCAGCAATACACGACGAATAATCTGTTTTCCATTCTTTTTGTGGCTCCTGAGGTCGAGTTTTCGCTCGTAGATGCTCTGACAATACTGAGAGGCTTTGTTAGTCTTCGGTCACGAGAAAATATATGGTTGAATGATGATGATGATCATGATGCAAAGTCCACATGTGCATTTGCTGCAGTTTTGGAAATTAGTTTTAGTTGTTGAAAGAGTCATTACAAGACAAGCTTTCAATATTAATAACAACCTATAATACCTGGAAGAGGAACAGTTGATTTTGGGAATGAGTCAAAGTTGGAGAAACACACTCTTGTTGGCTTCAATTGTTTCTTTAGATATGGAGTCTGATACCTGAAAATACATAGAAACATACAAAACACATCCAATCTATGTGAACCCCATGATAATAAACTAATCCTCTATTGTTAATATTTTTTCAAAAAAAGCCAAAAAAAAATATTATTTTAGAGCAAAAGCGAACATATATAGATAGAACTACCTCGTTTTGAAGAAGTTTGATCAGAAAAAAGGGCAAGCAAAAACTATATATTATGAATTTAAAGAACGAAGGAACAAAAAGAAGTACCTTGGAAGGAAGGACGTAAAAGAGAGACGGTCCGTGGCCATCCCCAAACACTGCATAGTTTCGTCTCCGGCGAGAGATTTCGGTCGAGGCTTTAGTTAGGGTTCCGCAACTTTGACGAGTTAGCAGCCGTCTTATTTTTACTAACACCGTTTTATTATTGAAAACTTTTATAGGGTTTCTAAATTTTATGTTTATTTTTTTCCTTTTATTTTAGCGTTAAGTTAACAAATAATAAACATACCTGCGTCAAAAATCTAAAAATTAATTATTTAATTAGAAAATAATGAAAAAATATTTGGTTAATTACAAAAAAAAAAATGATCAAGTTGAATTACATATCGACAAATAATCCATGGCGTTGTTAAAATTTTCTCTGTTTCATTTCCTTTTACTCTATTATATTATAAATTTACTCACTTCTTGTTCATACCGCTATGTTATTCACTCGTTACACCAATACATGATTTACCGTAATCTACCGTACTATAATTACTACTAATAAAACGGATAATTTAACCATCAAAATGATAAAGAAGTGAGGCCAAGGACATTAGGAAATGAGCTAATCACATGTCATGTATTCCATCTTTGGCTACAAGGAACTGACCTAAGTTTTTTAATGTGATGTCCTTGCTAGTAAAAATAAATAGCACCTTTTCTATATTGATCTAATCCCCTTGATATTAAAAGTACATCAGTGGAGAAAAAGCAAACAAAAAAAAAGCCTCTACAGATTGATATAACAGAGAAATTATTGACAACAGTGGATGGTCATTTACATTTCAATTTCAAGTTCAGATCAATTGGAGTTCCACGGAAACATTCTAACAATTCAAAGCCAAAAAAAAAAAGTACAAAAAGAAGAGAAAAGAGGTACCGAAAATGAATGGCTCGAATTTGGTAGTGTAAAACTGGAATCGAAAAAAGAAGGCACAGAGTCTTTGTGAAACTGGCAACGCATAGATTGTGGCAACTGGCAAGAAACAAAATCTTATAACACCTATCATTCATATGTAAATCCAGCTTTAGCTCAACCAAATCCATTCAAAGCTTCATAATATTGCCATCATTCAAATCCAACCAAATCCAGCTTTAGCAAAAACATTGCCATCATCCATCGATAGCTTGTACACAGTTCCAAAGCCTCCACAGCCTATCATGTGCTCTTCATTAAGTGTTTCCAGTTTCTTGATAATGTCTTTGGAAGCGTAGGGCAAATCTCCATGGAACATCACTATAGACGCACCTGGATAGGTAAAATCGTCTCTCATGATTGTCAAGTTTTGAGAGAAATATTCTTTTTAATGGAGATGATCTACAATAAGAGTCAGCATGGCTCACCTCCACCGACTTCTATCGCAAGGCTTTGACCCTCAACTCTACCAAGCGTTTTATAGAGAAAGCATCCCCAGAAACACATGAGCGCCACTAGGAGCAGCTCACCCACAGTTGCTGAAGCACTTATAAGCAGCCTTTTAGGGTTATTACCTCCTTGGCCTATCATATGGGAGAAACCAAAAAGCAAACTCATTTCATGCCAAATAATATACTACAAATATTTCAAAAACTAAGCTATATATAATCCATACATTCTGACCAAAAAATTGATGAAGACACAGTTGCTATACCTGTTGGAGACCCGGTAGTTGTAGAATTTCCAGTGTCATTGCACACAACATCGATTTGTTTTCCACACAAATTAAGATTTCCGCTGAAGCTGCAAAAAGGATGCATTAGTTTTAGACTTGGTTTTTTTTTTTTTTAACTGGTGCAAAGCTAACAACAGGGTGCTATTGTCCATAACGTCACAAAAAACTTGTAACTGCTTTGCCCAATCAACCGTAGAAAGACTTATTAACCTACATTTACAAAAAATTGGTTGGGGGAAGGGGTAAAGATGAATTATACTTACGAGTCCCTCGAAAGTAGTAGGCCATCAGAAGGTATTTATCCCACAAGGAAATTGTTCGAGACATTGCTTCAAAATAAGATCAACATAGTTAGCAACATTGAGACTCATATATACACAAGACTGCAACATAAAACACACAAAATAGAGATTAGCAACTCACAATTTAGTAAGCTTTTTCAACTGCCCAAGTGAAGCAGGGATAGCTCCCTTGATGGTGTTGCTTGAGATGTCCCTTTATGAATGAGAGTCAAAGAATAACTTAGTAGTTCAGAAGAATCTAGATGATATGCCCATTTGATATGAAAGAAGCCCTAACATAGATTTACAACTCTCATCATCATATTTTTGAGTTTTATACCCAGCAAATAGAACACAATACGTGTGTTGGATATAAGTTATGTCAAATTCCCTGTAGTTTTTAAGGTTCAACACGACCTAGAGAAATATATATCTTTGAAAAACATTATGCTGCATTGGAGGTCAGAAGAAGAACCTCTTATGGTTCACTATATAGTTATAGAGGATATTAAATGGTGAGAGTAGCCAGCCGAACAACAAATAACAGATCCTACAGAGGCTAGGAAAACAAATCCACTTAGAAGAAGGAGGAGATAAATCACGTACAGGTTTTTCAGCGCGGAGAGGTTTCCTAATTCACTTGGGATTGTCCCACCAATGTAATTATTCTGCAAGTATCTGCAAGGAATAGAGGGCAAATAAATAAAAATAACAACGATTTTTTTGTAAACCAGCTAAACTTTTGACTTTAAAACCATTGATTTATCATCACTCACAAGACACATCAATATTATGCACCAACTATATAGAAGCAAATGTAGAAAAACATTAGCAATTGTCAGAAAAAATGTTGTAAACTCGGAAAAAGATAAACGAAAAATTCGACCAGAAATGAAGTGTAAATACTAATCAGCATATGTATTTTGGAAAAACACTTACATTCCCTCTAATGACGTGCAATTTCCCAATGCGGCAGGTATTGGGTCATATAAAAAATTGTTGTGAAGCATTCTGCGATGACATGAAAATACACATACGTTGAGCAGTAGAACATATACTAGACAGGAACAGACTCATACTAGGCTCAAACCAAACACAACAGACTCATGATTACAGCTCACACAGAAGCTAGCTCAAGTGTGATGGTCTCTTTAGGTCTTTATCAGATTGTGGTGTGACATTAGGTACAATTGTATGGTGAATGAGTGTTCTATATGCCATGCATCATTCATATGACTCGGGTTTGGGGATTGAGCGAGTAAAATAAAGATACCGCTGACAAGAGAAGAGAGAACAGAAAAGACCAAAAGTTTGATGATTTACACAGAGAGATGCCCAGCCAAGGCGTACATCAGAATCATATCCAGCTTTGAATATGTAGTCTTTTACCATATGTGCGTTTGTAAACCGCACTCCACATGTTTGAATCAAAGTTGAACCAATAGCTGCATAGATATATCATACTGTATGATTCATACACATAAACATTTATACGGTAGCAAGTGGGATGGTTCTATTAGAAGAGAGAGAGAGCAAGAGGAGACACACACTTACCTCAAATTATCTGAAGGGGTAAACCGACGTTTAAATGCAAACGATGCAGCGTTGGACGGAAGAGAAATGCTCGGAATGAAGGACAATGCATTATCCTATATGAAATTAAAAAAAAAAAAAAAAAAGGGTAAAAGTCCTAATGTCAGATCCAACAAAAGATAGGAAAGGAAGGTTCTAGAAGCTATTGGACAGTAACACACAAACAAAAAAAAAAAGCAGACAAGAAATTTCGTAAAAGACAAGAACCTTATAAGCATATCTCAGCCTCAACTCTTCATCTGTGTATAGAGCGGTACAAATACCATTCATGGCTTGACGTTTGAGGATACCGTTAACAGATAAAACTATTTTCTGCTTCTCTTCCTCTCCTCATCTTCTCTTTATTGTAACGAAATTTCTCCAAGTGGGAAATTAAGAGTCGGTCTTGGCTGCATAAAGAGAAAACCATTCGAAAAACTGAAGTTAGTGTTTAAAGGGAACATATTGCAAAGTAGTCCCAGCCAAGCAAGACAATAATTTACCAGGTAACTGATGACAAAAACTAACGCAAATCCAAAACCAAATAGACAATGTAAGGGATGACACTCACATAACCAATAGGAACAGGCGATGATTGATAGCTCCAGAGAAAAGCCTGGTTCAGTCAGATTTGCTTCCATAGCAACCTCTCCTTGTTGTGCCTGCAACAACATACAGTTAAGCCATACGTCAGAGACGCAGCACTAAATTAATACATACATAGTCATGGATTGAACATAAGGCCTACACACATATCCAACTGCTACTAATAGTTAGTTGCAGAGCTCGCAAATGCCCACTGAGAACTAGCAGATTCTAAATGCACAACAGGGACGCAAACCAAAACCAATGGTACCATAAACCCTTATCAAAACCGTTACACACAAATTGTTCTGTTCTGTCCCATAAATGACAAATTGCCAAATATATACATCCCCAAATTGACAATTCAGTTCAAACAAAGATTAATCCTTTTTGTCTTTATCTGTGCCTCAGGAAAAGAAAAAATCAATCCTTCTTTTTGTAGCAAACAGTGATAATAATGGGCAAGAAGAAGAAGTACCTTTTGACATTATGAAGAGCTCGGAGCTGAAGGCGAGGGTGAACATCAAGATTGCTCTTGATGAAGGTGTTCTTCTCTTCGATATCATAGAGAACAGAGACGTGTTTGGAAGTAAACGAGACCTGAGGCTGTGAAATCTCGCGCAGGGAATTGTTCTGAAACGAGAGTTTGAGCTTGTCGAAGAGACTTTGTTTAAGAAAAGGAGACTATCGCTGTCGAATTCAGATGTAACACGGAGCTTTGGTCTGTTGGCAGTCTTGAGAAAGGACAAGGCAGAGCAAGTCGGTGGCGATAATTCCGAGGTTCCTGATTGAGGGGTTGGTGAAAGAGAAGAGGGCTGAGGAGGAGTTGTGAGGGTATGGTTTTGAGAAGACGGATCCGCCATTGAAATTGGATTTGGTGAGAGAATCTATCGCAAACTCGCGAACATGAGATTCAAGTTTGTTGTTCTACTTTGAGAGAAGTAATAATAATAGTTATGTATGAAACGGACGGTTCTTGTTTTTCTTACTTATCATCGATGCAGTCTCTCACTTCTTCACTTGTCTTTTTTTTTTTGCATTTTTTATATTCTAAAAAATAATTATGAAAGCATTTTTCTTAAACGTTAATTAGGTAGATAGTGCTTTTCTCCGTTTAATTAGTAGTTATGGTTCACACGTTTCTTTATAGTTTACGAATGTGTAAGAGTATGTAAGACTATATGAAACTAAATTAGGTCGGGGTATATAACGGTTAATTTTTTTTCTAATCTTGTAGTAGTATTATGCTATTAACCAAAAAAAGGTTTCCTCCCTAATTATTAGTTATATTTATTAAAGGTCTTTTTTGGTCAGCTAAAATTAGTGACACAAGATAAAAGATGTCATAATTGAACCTTAGGAAGATGGTAAGCTACGTGTTGGGAGAAGAAGAAAAAAAGATAAAAGATGTCATTGTTTCATTAAAGTGAGTAATTAGTGAATATAATCTTCATAAAGTTGAATGAAAATGAGAATATGAACTGCATTTAGAGTTCCAAATCCAAATCCAAATCATACTTAGAAGATGTCATTGTTCCATTGAAGTGGGTAATTAGTAGATATGATCTTCATAAAGTTGAATGATAATGAGAATATTTTAGAGTTCCAAATCCAAATCATACTTATAAAGTCAGTACAAATAGTTTATTTGGCCAGCAAATAAGTTTTTGATGATAACCTTATCCGATGTTGAGCAAGAAACAAGGGCTTTTCTCTCTTTGGCTCTGCTTTCTCATGTAGAGGAGATGGTATCATCCCCACTGGAGGTGGACGATCAAACAGAGATCATAGCTGATCCCCTTTGACGCGTCGTGGAGTAGACTAGAAAATACCGAAATACTCTTCACTAACCACAAAATCACGCCTATTTATTATAATGAGAGTAGACAGACAGACGCATGACGGAAAACTAGAACTTTCAACGTTCATCTTTTGTTAGCTATACAATTAGTGACACAAGATAAAAATGTCATTATTTCATTATAAAAAGGTTTTTAGAGAAAGGAAAAAAAAAAAAACTGAAATTGCTGTTTCATTACACGTACAGTACAGTATACGAGGAAATTGTTGTTTGCTTTCTTTTTTTTCTTTTTCTTTTTTTTTTTGTTTTAATTAAAAAGTACTTATTTAGAAGTACAGTAAGTAAGACAAATATAAAGTCTGCAAAACTAACCATTCCCCATGGGAAAGGAAAGGATAAAATCTCTCTCTCTTTTTCTCTTTTTCTCTTGCTCTCTCTCTCTATTTATCTCCCTTTTGAAACCTTTCACAATTCCACATCACCTCCTTTTCAAAACACTTCTGGATCACTCTGCCTGAACCATGACCGGCTTTCCCCGCCCCATTGAGAATCCTCTCGTCCCATCAGGCATTCGTGGTCCAGGTGGTTCCCCATCCCTGGTTGCTCCATGTTGTTCATTGGATTTTTTGAAGGTGGTTTTCCCACTTGATGATGATGATGCTGATGATGATGATGATTCCCTCCTCGCCCATTGTGGTTGTTGTTCTGGTTCTGGTGTGGTTGCCCAACCGCTTTCTCATTCCCTTGATCCTCTCCCTGTTATGTGGCAGAGTTATAAGAATCATCCATGGATAACAAAGTAGAAAACCAAGAACGTATTTGGTCTACTTACTATTACTGGCTGCTCTTGCACATGTGTATCCCATTCCCCAGAACACTCTTCAGACTGTTTCTCAATCGGCTGCTGCTCCGATGTTGTAGCATCATCTTCCTCATGTTCTACTTCTGCATCATGTCCTTTTCTTCCTCTTCTGCATCACCTTGTTTTGGTTCCTTTGTCTGTGTATGATAGAATAATAACATATAAGCCAAGTGGAACCGACATCAACTTCCTCAGATCTTAACCCACACCAATGACATCTAATTTACAGAATGTTCTGAACTACTAAGATATCTGGCCTCTGCTTATTAGATTGAGAGAGGACGGGTAAAGACACTGTGTGTTTGTCAAACTTAAAGTCACATACCTGATACTTTAGCATCAAACGGACTCTAAGACCACTTCTCCAATTTCCCGCTTCATTTAAGTCAGCAACCTGTACAGTAACATGCCTTTTACTTTACCCACATTAGCACATGTATGAGGGTATTAACATATATAGTCTAAAAATCTAAGTAGGTGAGGTTTTACTGCTTTCTCGGCTAGCTCAACGATCCCATACTCAACAAAAGCATGGACCTATAAGAACATGTAAAAGAGACATCAATTTTGCATCCAGTTAATCCAAAACTATGAGGCAAACACAAAGCCGCATGGGTCCATCTAGTTTACCTTGTTACTGAAAAGCGTGCCATCGCTTTTGGCTGATCTTGCTGCGGGTGGAGCACCGCTTCCATTGTTTTGCGGCTGGCAAGTACGGATGTTCTTCACACTGAAGACAGACACTCATACTTTTAGAAAACCTCAACTGTATAGAAGAAAGAAGAAGAAGAAGATTCAAGGTTTTATAACATCATCAAAACAGTTGAGAAAATCTTCATCAGATTTTGGTAGCAATGATCCTCAGGTAGATTCCCAGCAATAATAATGCGAGACTGGATATGATAATTTATTAGAAAATCAAATATACAAATCCTTTAGTCATAACTTTAAACATTAGTTTACAGATATATAAGAACATGAGAATGAGTTAAGTACCTGAAGCTCTTCTATAGCAGACTCAGTAATCGGATTTATGCGTCTCACTTTCTTTCCATCTTCACTAACAACCTATTAGATGACTCAACAAAGTTAGAACATCAAATCACGTACAAAAGTTATAGACCAACCGAAAAAACGCACACTAACTGACTAACATAAAAGAACTCACAAGCTTTGCTGAGTTCTGTAGCACTGCGGCAAGCTGAGAATTACTGTTAATTGACACCTTTAATTTTCTTGAACGATGCAACAACATGAATCGGCACTGTAATCACATGAACCCACGACGTTTGTTACTTTTATGCAAAACGAACTCACGAAGATGCATATGATGATCTCTTGCTTACCATATCCTTCAGGATCCTTGCAAATAACTCTCATCAGATGATCTGTGGTCGCCAAGTTCAAGTCGCTGAAATAGTACTCAACCTGATTTTTGAGCAGTCAAGATACCAAATTTAAGATCACAAGTCTAAATCTAACTAAATTTCGAACATTAAAGAGATCGAAGCTAAAAACCTGATTCACTATCTTCTGGCAAACCAGTTTTTGCATCTATCGTAACAGAAGCTCCAGTTTCCGTCTTTGTCGCTTAAGTTCTCTATCGTCCTAATTGAAAGACAAACAAATCTTGAGTTTGAAGACAAAAGCAATATTAATTTGAGTAAAAAATTAGGGAAGAAAGGGTGGGCACACACACCTGTAACCAGGGTTGTGAATGGCCACCATCTCGCGTGATTGGAGCACCAACTCCAGGAACTGTTGTAGATACTTTCCCATGCATTCCAGGGATAGCAGATGAAGTAGGGGCACCCCAATAGTCCATCCCAATATTTAAATTTGTTGGTGGGCCTGGAACACCTGCAGCTGTCATTGGCATGATGGCACGGTCTGGTTCACCGGTAGAAGAGGTGTACCAGGACTTCCATTTCCGGGACCATTAGCAGAACCGCCATTCTCAGATGCTGCTTCAGTTGAATAGCAAAACAATAAAGCACTCTCCGGTAAGCAGCTTTCACGATGTTAAGTCACATGAAAGAAATGAAAGGAAAAATAAAGATCATGAAACGAACCATCCTTTCCGTCTTGTCCAGATCCTGACTCCTACAAGGATTGCAAAGTAAAGAATTTTCAACCCAGACGATCCAACAGACATGTTTGGTGATGCAAGGTGTACAACTGAAAGGTTTAGTTTGCTAATGTGCATATATCCATACATAATTGAGGCATTGAAGGATGCGCATACATGCCACCTGGGGGATACATTGCAACATACGGATGAGGCGGGGTTCCATAAGGAGGCATCATATGCTGTAAAAAGTTGATGTCGCACTCAGCAATAAATCAAAGCTATGATGATAAAGAGCTGAACGAATATCTTAATTTAATGGGAGTTAATTTTGACTCAGAACAAGACCAATTCCCCAAGCACGCAACTATCAATGACGAACGCTATAACTCACATAAAGTAAACCCCCAGTCAATAAGTCATTTGCAACTTTTTCAGCACTCTGAACACCTAAATACACATCCCAATAAAAAGCGATAGATGTAAGCTAGTTTACCTGAACTCCCCACATATAAGGGTGAGGTTGGGGACTTGATGCCACATAACCATGAGGTGGCGGCATTGGAGAATATGCCTGTCAAAAAGAAACATATAACTATCAAATCCATTTTTAAACAGGTAAACAGACCACAGATCGATAGACAGAGGAATATGTCCTAGACCTGAAAACCAGACCAATCTGGAGTAGCCATGCCAGCACTCACAGCCGACGAAGGTTCCTGCAAAACACAGAATATTCCAACTATAACATGTCACTGATAGGGAAACAAAAATCACAAATTAGCTGAAATCTAGGGTTTGAAAAATATTTCTATTTCCTTTCTAGTATCCTGCTTCTAATCCTGGCTTCTAATAGCTTAAGTCATGGGTCCTTTCCTATATTAAGGTCCTCTTGAAAACAACTGGAAGCAGAGAAGAGAAGGGTGAACGCAAACCTGTGAAGAGGGAAGAGCAGCAGAAGAAGAAGGCGGTGTTTTAGGTTCCTTCTCTTTACTCGATTTCTCCAAATTCTCGCTACTAGCCATTATCACGTTCCCTAGTTTCTAAAAACAACCCTCGAGAGCTTCCTGCGAGACAAATTCAGCTAAATAAGCTAACTCACAACAAGATCCACTCATGCAATTCAACATTTTAACTAATAAGATGTTCGAGACTTCGTTCCACACTTCTCCTACTGATCGTTGACCTATACAGCTATATATATGCCAACAGCTAAAGCCTTAAAAGGTTTAGTCTTTTTTTCTCAAGAGGTAAACAATGTCGGAGCTGAGAAACACAATTGCACAAAACCCAGCAGTATAAATAGAAACCCTAGAAAACTGAATCGAATTCAGAACAGAAACGGTAAAATCTAACCCCTAAAGAGACAAACTTGGAGATGTGACATGAAATACCTAAACGACCGTAAATGTCTGAAAACTCTGAGCACAATATTTTGAGATGCGGTATGAACCTCTGAGCTTGATTATTGCAGAGATTGTTGTGAGAATCAATGTCTTGACCAAGAAAAAAAAATTGGCTGATTGGTTTGTGTTTTTTTTCTCCTCACGGAGAAGAAAGGGGCGTGGAGTTCACGAGGAATAAAAATTTGCTTCTTTGCCCCTTCTTTATAATTTATTTATGAACTTTACCCATGTAAGGCTCTGACTGGTAACACGAGTTATCAAAATCGAGTTGCAAATAAATATTAAAATTCAATGTAGCTTGCAGTAAAAATTATGTGGTATAAACGGCAGTTTGAAGTAGTGAATTTGCAGTAAAAAATGAATTAAATATTTTCTTTAAACGACTGACTGGTAACATTTCTGATGTATCAGGTGCAGTATCTATTAGAAATAACAATTAAAAAATTATTAAGAACAATAACATTTTTCAAATAGAATAATTTAAAATAGATAAATAAAATGATCCTACGTAAAAAAAAAAA
>NC_025689.1:7408180-7448173 GCF_000633955.1 Camelina sativa | reverse complement strand
GCATATCCAGAATCGACGAGATAATACTTACCTATAGGAGGTCTCGGGAATAAAGGATCTCCATCTATTGCATACTGCAACACCAATGAATCATGTGTGGATCCAGCTGCGCCTAGCCATGCATACTTGAAGATCATGTTTAAATCGCATATGGCCATTATGTTTAGACTTTTCTGTCCATTTCTATCAAAATACCCAACTGCATCACTACCTCCAACCATTACTTTGACATGCGTTCCATCAAGTGCTCCAACAAATCCACTAAAGAAAGGCCAATATCTTGAATCTTCTTGTAACTTACGAGGATAGTGCTGGAGTGATGTTGTTGTTGGAGTTTTTAAATACTCACATGGAATTCTCTCTACAGCGTCCAATACCTCATGGAACTTTCGATAAGCAGTCTCTTGGGAACGACCAAAAGTCATTCCAACAAAGCGTTGAGATGCATTTTGACCGCATGTAACCAAAAATATTGCCACCATCTCATCAATACTGATATTATCGGTACTCCGTAAGTTGTAACGTTGCTCCAGCGTTGTGCACAGGTTCTTGAATGCTTCCGGATGCATCCTTAACATGTTCATACAATTTACCGGCTTGTTACGAATCTGCCTTTCAAGGTTTTGCCAACCTAATCCTCGTTCTTCCGCCATTGGTTGTTTAGAAAAATAACGATTGTAATATTCCATCAAAGGATGCATTATCGTATCCATATACTCATCATCTTCTAGATTGTACAACTCTAGCAACTCGTCTTCTGTAAGATTTTCTAAACCCCGAGAATACAGCTCGTTTAATCGTATGACCTATAAATAGATGAGAATAAAAAAAAACTAGGATTAGAACTTAATTATTTTATTAATCATAAACCATGTAACATTAAGCAAAATAGAACTAATTTCTTAGCATTGAACCAAAAAAAAAAAACAAAAAAAAACCTTAACCTAAAATGCATTAGAAAAAGGAAAAGGAATATTATTAAAAGATTTTTAATCTTCTAGATTAAAAGTCTTCGTCTGACTTGATTCTCCATCACAACCCGTTTTCTTGGTTCCACCTTCATACCCTATCTCTTTGAATAATGACATGAGCTCTGTATGAGATGGAGCATTGAATTCTTCGTGAGTCTCCATGTTTGTGTTACGGATGTTCAAATCCAGGTTGACACTTGGAGGACCTCTTTGGCAACTTTGCAAATTATTGAGACGATTTCCAATGAAATCTCCGTTACGATCATATCCCGTATAACCCTCCAAGAATATGATCTTATCATGATCATTTTCACTAGAGACCATCATTTCTCGGGCAAAGAGATCCTCCTTTAGTACTTTGATACACGCCCACCAAAAATCTGTCCACCTTGTCAAACCTTGAATTGATTGCAAGACTCCATATGCCTCTTTGTATGGTGTAGCTTCATTCTTTTCTCTACGTTCTCTTGCCTCTTCTACTTGAGCACGACGAAATTCCATCATTTCTTTGAATTGTCCACCCATCTCTGTTTCAAATGCCGTTCTTCTTCGTGGCATGTTCTTTTCTCCACTCCGTAGTACATCTTTCCCTCGATTACTTGGGTATGGAGTAACACGTGATTGTTTTTTAGCTGACCGTTTCGCTGGACCAATTGGCGACAGTGGAGGAGATTTGTTTGTCATGGTTTGAGACTGTAGATGTGCATCCTTTGTAGGAGTACGGTTTGAATCATCTCCATCATCATCTACGGCTATCGGAACAAACTTGTCCACTGATTGCCTCTCATCTACCTCAGTATTGTTTGCATCTTGCTTATGAGTTGGGTACATAGCTTCTGGTTTACTGCCTTGATGACCAAATATGCGTCTCATAAGCTCCATATGGGGAATTCCTTCTTCACGGATAATTTTGGCATATGGTATCTCCTGCACAATATTTTTTAAGAATATTAATATGATAGCTAGCAAAATAAAATACGTATTACAAACAACCTTATTTTTGGACTTACAAAAAATAATACATAACCTTAAGTTACTATTAATATATAAATTAACTAATTTAAACTACAAAAAAAAAATACCTTTTCACGGTCAACCCACCAGTCCGGATCCATGTAAATCAAACCAGTGTTCTCATCATGGTGTATTCCAGTGAAATTTTTCAGCCTCTTATAAGCATTCCACTTATTTCTCAAAGCATCGTATTTGCTCTTGAAAGAATCCCACGGAAGATTTATCTTAGTTTGTTCCAAAAACTTTTCACAAATCCGCACTCGGCCGATTTCTTTTGGTAGCTTCTGCTTGTATCTAATTCTGGCTAATTCAACATCAAGAAGCTCCAAGAATATTCTGATATACTCATCATCCCATACAATTTGTTTCTATAATATACAGTAAAAATTAAATACTAAACATCCAACATTTTTAAACTGCGCATGTGACATATTCATTACCTTCTTACGGCGGATACTTCCACTCCCACCAACATCCTCGCCACCAGCTGCACCACCTTCATTAGACATCTTCATCAAAAACAAATAAAATAAATTAGTAATATGCACTAGTATTTTTAAACATATATAATAAACTCGATGGATAAAAAGAGTAGAAGAAAGAAAACCATACTACTGTTTCTTCAAAGTGTGCTTATTTGACAATAAGCTTTAGGCATCTATATATACAACTTAAATTTCCATGTACGTTTCAACGAGGAATAATAGTAGGAACATTTTTTTTTTTTTTAAAGAGTCTAATGAAAACTAGAAATTAAGAAATTTTTTGAAAAATCTTTGACCAAAGTTGTTTACGGGTGTTTAGCATAAAAATAGAAACAAATAACAAATAATTTTTTTTTAAATAATCGTTTGAATAATTTTAAACTGATAACTCAACTCTAACACATGGAAATTTCCATGATGTTGAATAATCTTTTGAGTTAGCCATTTTACAAAGGATATACCTCAAATTTGTACATCAACCATAACACATGATTATTCAAACTCAACTTCAAAAAATTATTTTTTTTCTTGATTGGTAACATTTTTGAATAAACTTTGAGTTAAGACCATAACTCAACTTAACTCAATGTTAAGTCATGTTACCAGTCAGAACCTAAATCCACTCGATAGGTTTGTAACCCACCAAAATTGACAAATTCAATTAGGTAGTTTTTTTTCCTCAATTGAAAAAGGTTTTGAAAAGCAAAAGGTAGAGATTACCGTAATTGCCAAAATTGTACAGGTAACTCTATAAATTCATAACTTTTTTTTAATAATCACTATAAATTTATAATGATTAATAATTTATAAATTAATAATATAGAGTCACTATTAATTAATAATTTATAAATTAATAATCGCTATAATTTATATCAATTTTGAAGAAAAAAAATTTCTATGGTATAATTATAGCGATTATTTAATGGGTTATTAACTCTATAAATTATAGCGATTATTTAATGGATTATTAATTCTATTATAGCTATAAATTGATATAATTAAATCGTGATTATTTAATTATAGCTATAATTTTTAAAATAATCCATTAAATAATCACTACAATTTATAGAGTTAATAATCGCTATAATTTTTTCTATGGTATAAACTATACAATTATTAATAATTTATAGAGTCACTATTTATAGTGATTATTAATCAATTTATAGCTATTATTAATTTATAGAGTCACTATTTAATGCCAAAATTGTACAGTAACTCTATAAATTAATAATTTTCGATGGTTGTAATTTTTTTGGTCAAACTTTTAGTTGTAATTTTGAACACAATTCAATAGTATAATAAGATAATTAAAAAAAACCTTTGTAAATATATAGTCACATCAATATTATAAATTAATAATTATATAAAATTAACAAATATAAGTATATATATTTATACTTATATATGTTATCAATTACTTAAAGTTTCTACAAAATAACTTTAAGTAAAGTAGGTTTTGTGATGAATTACAAGTTTTATGCTATCATTGGTAGAAAACATGTTATGTAATGATGTGACTATTCCAAAAGGTTTTCCAATTTTGAAAACACTATTAATTCCATTATATCACTTTATTATTTAATGCCAAAATTGTACAGTAAAACCTCCATAAATTATTACTCTATAAATTAATAGTTATTATAAATTAATAATTTTCTATAGTCCCAAGTTGGACCGTTGTAATTTTTGACACAATTCGATAATATAATAAGATAGTATTTTTTGAAATTTTTTTGTAAATATATAGCCCTGTCAATATTATAAATTAACTATTATATACAATTATCAAATATAACTATATATATTACACATTAACTTGTAATAGAGTTTATTTACAGTATCTAAACTTTTAATGTTCTCTTCAAAGCATGTACTGGCCGTTGATCAACGAACACAAACTTCACATTGCCTGTGAACCTGTCGATGATCAAGGACTCGGACGCGGAAGATCCCGATGTATTCTCCGGCGACGTCTCCGACGACGTTTCGTTAATCTCCGACGCCGTCTTCAGCTCGTTGTTGGTCTTCATATCACCGTGCGGGAGAAGCTTTGAAGTTTGTTAGAAAAAAAAATGTGAACTGTGAATTTTAGACTATCTTGATCCGAGTTTGTTAGCTTGAGTTCACCAGAGAAGGAAGAGGGAGAAAAAAAAAAAAAAATTTCTTAAATGTTTCACCCAACCAATTTTGACCACGTGGATGACTGTGAGAGACTCTTTTTTTGTTTTCAACCATGACTGTGAGAGACTCTTAAGAAGTCTTTCTTAGCGTATTCACCGATTTTGATTTAGTTTTAATCAGATTATAACTAAGAATCTCTACTTTTTGCAACCTCTCGTCGCCAGGGAGAAAAAAAAATTATCTAAAATTTTTTAGATATTATGATTATAGTTTTATTTATTTATTTACTAAATTTTATTTTCATATTATCCCAAATTCGCTCATTCCTATTTTATTTACTTCCTTTTCTAAAAAAAAAATTATATATATATATATATATAATTTCCTCTTCTTTTATATTTCCTTTTTTACTTATTTTCCTTTTATCTAACTTAGTAATTTACTAGTAGTACTGATAGATTTTAAACTTTTTATCCAAAGTTGTGTAATCGAATTACTTGTTGATCCAGAAAATTGTGAAATCGAATTTAATTGAATGGTTTAGCTTAATGTTCATAACGATTCCTTCTTATCATCTTTAGATGCTAAGGCTCAAAGAGTTGTGATTAGACTTAGAGTTGCGTGTGTTCTCTACTTCCAGTTGATACTTCTCAGTTCGTTCATTGGTTTAAGTCAACCATCATTCTCTCTGTTCTTTTGTAATCTGATTGCGTTTAATAAAGCTAAATTTGAATCTAAGATGCTTTGTTTTCTATGTAAAAGCCAAAATTTGGTTTCAAGCTACACTTGGCATGAATCTTGTTTTATGATCAGGATGGCTGCAGGGAAGCATTGTCTCCAAGATATGTTTTGTTCTGTTAAAGAAACAAAGATCGATCTTTTTTCTTCCTTACAATAGATTGAGAGCATTACCCTCACCAGTTCCACAACCGGAACTTCGTACAACATCAAGCTTAAGCAAACATAGAGCATCCCTAGATGCCGTAGCTTGCATCACAAGCCACACAAGTATCATTCAATTTCTAGTTCCCTTTCCTGTATCGATTACATTTCCATATCCCATTTGGTTAATTAACAGAAATTATGAGCAGAGCTTTGGTTTTAAAGGCTTGAAGCTGAAGCAGAACTAGTCTTGTGATTCAAGAGGGTTTTGCGTTACAATTAAAGTCTTTTGATATGTTTTCTCAAGTGTATTATTTTTCTTTTTCCACTCCATTTGAAGGTTATATAGAGTAGAATATGTGACAGCTAAATTCGTATGATACTATGCGCTGCTAACAAAATAAATTTGAAAATAAACGCATGGGCTAAAATGAACAAATAAATAAAGGCATATAAAGCTCATGTCATCGTTAAGAAAATTACATAGCTATATATATCAAAACGCCGAGAACTAGCTAACTCCAACATAGAAATACTTTACCACCAGACTACATACATGTTTATTTATGTAATCCATGCTATATATTTTTTTTTTAATCTTGTTTGGTTTGAATTTCACCATGAATCTCTTTAGGGATTTTACATTTTTTTGGTTTTTCCTTTAAATCACTTATTATTAAAAATGTGATTTTAATATCTCATTTTAAATCTTATGTTATTGAACTTGAAATTTATTTAAAATCATTCAAAATAACTTACAATCTCTTGTTATTCAATCAAATATATATAAAAGTCATATCAAATCCACTGTTATTCAAACTTAACATTTAAATTTCAAAATCTTAATAAAAAAAAAGTGATTTTGAGAGATTTTAGTTACATTTCTAGTTGAATTTTATGAATAGAAAACTCTTCATACATTTCTAGTTGAAATTTAGGAATGAAATTCTATAGTGTCATCTACTATATCTACTAACTAGATTTTAACCCGCGGTATATCGCGGCCAAGATTTTTTTTATATTTTATATAGTTTTGTTATTATATAATTAGTTTCTTAAAATTTGTAATTCTAAATGCAATGTATAATTTATTTTTAATTAATTAATTTTATAAAGTATTATTGGATTTTTTGATATTGCATGGAAACCTCTTGGCCCAGTGGTTGACGTACGGTTCATTAATGCTTATATACCAGGAAGTTTAGGGTTGGAACCCCAAATAATGTGATTTATTAATTGTGCCAGCGCAATTATTGCCATTTGCCGTGATTTTACATATAATTGAAGGTGATCATAGAGAAGGAGGTGCCCATCAAGAGTATGGAGCAAGAATGTATCAAGAGCATGGATCGGAGCAGGAGAGAGTATGGAGCAAGAGTGTATGTAGTGAATCTAATAGGATCACAAGGAATTGTCCATGATAGAATCATCTGTAATAGTTCTCATGTTTATGTAGTGAATCTAATAGGATCATAAAGAATTGTCCATGATAAAATCATCTGTAATAGTTCTTGTAATTTGCAAACAGTAATAAATCCATATGATAAAAAAAGTGTTATTGGAATGTAACATGTAAAAGATTTTATCAACCTGCGGTCCACTACAAAGTTTTTTTCCTCAAATTTTTAATATGTATAATTTTCATTTTTCTATCTTTAAAGAGTTAATTGGAGTAGTATTGTAATTTTTTTGTATTTTTCGTGTTACTAAATTTATCTGTATTTAATTTAAAATTCGGTAATTTAGAGGAGTATAAATTATCTACACTATAATTTTATAAGATTTTCCAGATTTTAAATTTTAATATTGAAATTATAATAGCCTTTTCAAAAATTTAACCCATAGTACATATGTATTCTAGTAATATATTAATCCTTTGATACACATCGAAAACTGTTTAAAAGAGAATAACATGTCCACTTAACTAATTTTATATCGAAATAATGCCAAACTGTGGAATATGCACAGTCAATAACCTTTATGCCATCTTTCATTTATATTAATAAACATTAGAAGTGATAATGAGTTAGCCAAAAACATCATTTATTATAACCATTAAAAAGAGCTTATGTCTCTTGAAGGCATAAGCTTACATCGTCCAACTTCAAAATAGATTTAAATCCAACAACCATATCAGCTTGTATATTAAATCAAGTTTGTTCAGCATTATGGCGTCTGCTTAATAGTCTTTTCTCTTTTGCGTTGGAGCCTGTAAATTAAAATCAAAAGACAAATATAATAGTTTAAGTGGAGACACGAATAAGTCAAACCTTTAGTCTAAATGCTTACATTGTTGCGACATGAGCCAGATATGAGTCATATGACTATGACAATGCTTTTGGATTTTGAAACACAACATTTGGTAGTAAATAAGCTTTTGATTTTAGTGTTGTTATGAGCTGTGCGCATGCGGTGAAAGAGAACTATGTATATTGTTAATGAGATAGTAGGTTGTTATGTGAGAGCATATAGTTTTATTTGTTGCATAAGATTCGAAGCTCAAAAAATTGAAAAGGAAACTCGAACAGATTGTTCTTAAGCGGAGAAGAACATTTTCGTATGCGAGAACTTAGAAGCAACACCGGTTCCATATAAAACTGACGAAAAAGGTTAGTACCACAATCCATCCCTTATAATAACAAACTTTAAGAATAAAAAAAAAAATTAGGTGGTCGAACGTGTGTGGTCTTCCTCAAGGTAGTTCCATGATAAGTTGAAAGTCTTTGTTTTATTTACATCTGAAGGCATAGATTTAACTTGGCTAGCATTCACGATTTGTCGGTGGTGTCTACAAAAGTGAAATGAAAACAAAAATCATGAGAAAAGAAGAAATATTGTGGATATACACGTTACTGTTGATACGTGATTATAACAAAGAGGCTTTCAAACATAAAAATTAAAATACAAACTAAGAAAAACATTATCTTTATAATAATAAACCTTGGTGGTTTGACCAAAAAAGGAAATATACCTTGGTCTTGTGAATGCTTGGGATTCTACGGCTTGACATCTCTAAGGAATGCTAGTAATTGAGCTATTGCTGGAGCCGAGTAAAGTTTGGAATAGGTTTTTGCTTGATGAGTGTAGACTGTCTAGTAGTCGATTAAAGATTAGTATTTATAGAGAAGGTAGCGTCTAGGTTTATGGTTTAGGTGATATGAGAATATCTTGGAGAGAAAGTAGGAAATCCAAGATACGAATCACGAAAATGGTTATTCCAATTTAATTTTAGGCTGTTTTAATCGTTAATTACGTGATACTATCATTAAGGGTTTACGAAGGAGTATTATTTTTTGATATGTATTTACGCTATTTTTAGCTAACTTTGCGGTATTAAATTCAAAATAATGTGATATTTGGAAGATTATAATCTGTTATTTGCAATGATTTGTTTGGTATGTTTTGCAGGATCGAGGCCGATTCAAATAGAATCCACCAAACAATCCAAATCCAGTAAACAATCCAAGAAACAATTAATTGTGATGCCCGTTTGAAGGATCCGACTCAATGGGTCGGTTTGAGGAAAAACACGCGGACCCTCAATTGGATCTGCGATTTCTGTTTTTATTTAGACAAAATTACCCTTATAAATTTCAATTAACGCTTTCCACAAAGCTTAATTCAGTGGCAATTTTAGTAAATAGGCTAGACATTTTGGACATTTTTTCAAATGTACTTCTTTTTTAATTAAAAGAAGATAAGATATAACCCCTAGTAAAATTTAGATTTTGTCATTCTAAAATCTCTTTTGGTTCTTTTGGCATTGCAAGGCGAAGAAGATGGAGATGATTTATACGTTACACTCAAGGACAAAGGTAACAAAGATTCTGCTGAGAATGTTATAAGCGTTATCTGTGTTTCTTGAATGGGTCTTTAGATTATGCATAAGTCTCTTGTGTAGATTCCTTGATCGTTGCTGTAATACCAAAGCAACCAGCTGGAGCTGAGACCTTTGAGGATGATGATGATGATGATGATGATTTGGTGAATTTTTATATCTTTGATCTGATGTTTAACTCTGGTTTCTTGTTTCTGACGTTCTAAGATTTCTTTTGGTTATTTTGCCATTGCAGAAGTTTAAGCTCCCACCGTCAGCAAGCCGGTGGAAGAGGAAGCTTTATATATTACTTTCTGCGTAACAAGTTAAAGCTTCCAGGTGAGTTCTTTAGTATCTCACATGCATTGTCTACAATTTCCAAGAAAGTATGAAACAAAAGTTGATCGATCTGTGTTGTGTGATGACTCTAGATAATGGGACTTTTCTCTTTAAGTCTGAAGATGTGGGTTATTACCACCTTATGGTTTATCTTGGCGCCTATTGCCCACCGGTGGGAACTATATTTGTAAGTCATCTTCATCTTCCATGTCTGGATTACGTACAATGTCTCATATTTTCGCAATGCCATTGGATATGCGTTCACGAGACATCTTGTTATCATTTAAACTTGATCTCCCTAGCAAGTCGTTTCTTTTTTACTTCCTTTGATTGGTTTTTTTTTTTTTTCTTTATTACGGTTTCAGTTATTAGGGACTGGCTTTTCAATCATCTTGCTCAATCTTGGTAAACGACAGCCTGGTGATGTTAGGTATGTACATTTCTTTATACGAAACTCTACCCTCCGTTGATCTGACTGACATAGAGCAACTCATTCGATTAAGACTGTGGTTTTTTAATGACTCTGGTTGATGTTTGCTGCAATAGTAGATGCCAAATTTCGAAACATAAAAAGAGGAAACTCTTGCTTGAAAAGAAAATAAGAATACAACATTCCAATG
The DNA here is from genome assembly GCF_000633955.1 of Camelina sativa. Taxonomy (NCBI): domain Eukaryota; kingdom Viridiplantae; phylum Streptophyta; class Magnoliopsida; order Brassicales; family Brassicaceae; genus Camelina; species Camelina sativa. Next base: position 7,437,924 of record NC_025689.1, on the reverse strand, counting down.
ACACTAGAGCTGGTTTAAAATAAGTTAATTTAAAACTATTATAGTCATTTTCACTATTAAAATAAATAATCCGTCTAGTTGATTTGTAGCTTTCTCGATGTAAATTGAATGAAATACTTTATTCTGCAAATAACAATATAGCTGAACCACAAAAATTTGTCATTTTCCAATAAGGGAATTTATATCATTTTTATAACAAGGCGATGAATCATCAATTAATAGTTATACTAATTTAATTTTCAAAGCCAAGAAAAGTTGTTGAAGGAGAATATTATCAAGAGGAGACCCAAAGAAAGAAAGAAGCCATAATTATAACAGAGAGAAGAATCTGTTCAACCCAAGCAAAGCTTAATAAAGGCTTTAAAGCTCTGAGAAAGTCCACTGCAATATTCTCTATAAGATTTGAAGAAGCAATCTAATCTTTGTTGGCTCTGCTTTTGAGAATCTATATATACTCTTCATCTTCAGGACAAGTTTCTTTTCTTTTCTTTTTTTGTCTCTGTTTCATCTTGTAATATTCAAAGTTAAGATAAGATTCATTCATCTCAATAGCATGGTTGGTATTTTCTCAAGATTCTCTGTTGTTAGAGGCGGCCATAGAAGAACTCAGAGTGCCATCGTAAGCTCTCTTTTCTATTTGCTTGTCTGATTCCAGTAGAGATGGTTATATGGAACATGAGTTTTTTGTTCTGTTAGATTATTGCTTGACCTTTATGGTCATAAAGATTCCTTCTTAGAGAATAGAGTATGATGCTTCTCAGTTTTGTTTAATTCTTAGAGTTGCTTGTTTTCTAAATTTTTAGCTGAATATTTTGAGCATGTTTTTCATAGGTTCAAGCTATTATCTGCTTTTGTAACCTGATTAGATTTCAAGCAATAGTTGAATCTAAGAATCCTTAATTTATCTGAAAAAGCCATAAATTGGTTCCAAGCTACACTTGACATGAATCTTGTCTTATGGTCAGGATGGAAGGGAAACATTGCCTCCAAGATCTGATCCTGTTGCTTCAACTAACACCGCAACCGCTTCAACTCATGGGATCGAAGTAGCAACAGAGTTTAAACCGGTGGATCACCCGATGGAGCCCTTAGACAACGATCAGCCGATCCAATGTCCACTACCCGAGCCGTCCATTCTCAATGTATGATTCTTGAAAAACTTGCAAGAAAATTTTTTAAATGGTTTCTGTATTGTGGAAACTGCAAAGATAAGAGTGTTTGCGGAAAGCTTTACTCTTATTTGTACGATCACACAGGACGGGAGACTCTGGAAAGAGAGAGTGTCGGCTTCTTCGATGAGGAGACGAGGTGATTTAGCGATTGTCCAAGATGGGATGGATGAAGAATCTGACGTTTCTGTGACAATTCCATCAGGGACTAGCCAATGCAATACCAACCGTCTGTTCTTGCCTTCGCTCAGTGCGCCCGAACACGACTTGCTTAATCTACTAGATGAATGCAAAGTATCTGGTAGTATCTAAGAGCCAGGGCTGGTCTAGACTCTTTTTTTACATTTTGTGTGTATGAAAAAAAACAAATCATAGTGATTGTCATATATTTAACTTAAATCATATATTTCATGTTTCTGTGAATTATAAAAGATACATTGTGTAGCTAATGCTTTCCCAATTAAGACCGTTTGGTTTCTTCATTTGGCTGATGGACGCAGTTGCTACAGTAGCTTGCATCGCACGCCACACAAGTTTCATTCAATTTCGATTTTACTTTCCTGCATCCATGACATTTCGATTTGGTTTAGGAAACTTATGATCAGGGACTTGGCTAATTAAAAAGGCTTCAGGATTTGGATTTGGCAACTACGTTGTGTTTTGTTTTCTTTTTTTTTTTTTTCTTTTTCTTACGGGTATTATTTTTCTTTTTGCTCTCCATTTGAAGATTTTAGTAGAGTATGTGACATTCGCATGATGCAAATTGAAAATAATATATCCACTTGAAGCATTCAAGGACAAAGATGCACCAATATATAAAGGCATTAAGCTCATATCAAAATGCCGACAACTAGGTAATTAAAAATCTATAAAAATCATATTATCTTCCGAATTTAAAACCCGTCTCCCTTTAAAAGGTCTACTATGTCAAGAGGGGCATATAAATTCTATAGTTCCGAGACTTTGGACACAAATTAATGCATAGAAGGATCCATGACTTGACCAAGGAACAAAACCAGTCCGCTTCTGTGTTCTTTGATGAGGAAAAGGAAAGGATGATCCGCTACGAAGTCATACTTCTTTAGCACACGAAAACCACATCCTCCAGCACCTCTTAATGCGGCAGCAGCTGCAGCTTTCGATCCCACTTCATCGACCTCGATGCAAGACTTGTGGAAGATCTTGGACGATGGCACCTCCAAACCAAAAGCCTTGAGAGCTTTAGAGGCTTCGAAATCAAAAGCAAATTTAAACCTTGGAATCTTGAGTTCTCCTATATCTCCCCGGTGGCTAGGAAGGACCTTGTTGTCCTTAAAGAATCCACGAGTAGAAGCTAATCTCTCCAGCATTGCAGGCAACCCATCTTTCTCATCAGGGAGATAGATTTGCATCGAGAAAATACGACAGTCTACGAGGCTTGGTCCTCTGTACTTTAGATCGAGGACTTTGAATCCTTCAAAGACATCGAGATGGAATCCGAAGGAGCTACGGGTCATGAAGGGCACACGTACTTTGGTTCCATCAAGAAGGTGAAAGTCGGAATCTTTTGTTAGAGATGGATCGAACTGTCCAACCCATTTTCCATTGAAGAACAAGGCATTAGCAAATATGTGATCAGTCTGATCAGAAGCAGAGTTTGGTGGAAGAAGATTAGTGATGAGTCCATTTGTCTGCTCTTCAACCCATGAATTCACCTCTTTAGTCACTTCATCAGCCTGTCCAAAACAAACATATATACAAAAACAGCTATCAACATCTGTGATTTGATTTCACAAATTACAAGCCTCGCGTATACTTCATTTAGCACAAATCTTAACATGTTAGTATAAACCCTAGCTAGTACTTTATATATAAGCACACATATAAATCTAAGTGTCTAAGCATGTTACTATGTTACATCTAAGCATGTCACAGTGTTACATACATCTAAGCATGTTAATCCCTGGTAAATTTACCAAGGAGTTAGGTTTATCTGGATCAAAGAGAGAGTACCTTGGTGAGAAAGTCAACTTCCTTGAAAGCAGCTTTATACGAATTCAACAAGAGATCCTTGAAAGAAGGTTTCACAAAGAGAGACTTTTCGATCCAGAAGCCATTCGCCGCCAATATCGTCGGGCCGCCAATCGCGGTGCTGTCGGCGAGGACGGTGGTGACGATCCGGGAGGAGACAGCGTGAAGCTCATCGGTTGAAGAAGCCTGGAGTAAAGAGACAATCTGTTCTGCGGTGTCTCCGGGAGATCTGGCGGCGACAAAACTGAGGATGACGTTGATTAACGCCGGCGAGAAGACGAGGTTCGAGGTTTTCCCGGCGGTAGTGTTGATCACGTGCTGAGCCAACCTCAAAGCAATGTCGTGTTGATTCCCTACTGGTTTTTTAAGGTCAGTTAGGCAGCCAATTGGGACTCTTTGGGATTCTTTGAGGTCCATGTCCATCTTTCTCTTCTTCTGTTAAATGTTTTGAACAAACCTCTTCACACAATATATAACCCTACTTAAACAGTTATTATAATTAATTATAGTTGCCCTTTTTATATCTTATTAACTAAATTTTATTTTCATATTTTCCCAAATTCACTTAAATTTGAAGATTTTACTAGAAGATTTTATTTATTTATATCCCAAAAAAAAAAGGTTTTATTATTTGGTACGGTTGCAAAATTGGACCCGATACCATATTTCTTTTTCTTCTAGTTAACAATAAATATAATTTTCTCTTCTTCTATATTTCTTTTTTATTTATTTTCCTTTTATCTATCATCTTAGTAATTTAATATTGATAGATTATAAACTTTTTTTCCAAAGTTGTATACTGGAATTATCTGTTGATCCGATACCAGAAAATTATGAAATCGAATTCAATAGCATAGTTTTTGTTCTATTAAGACTGTTTTTTCTTTTATAAAGAAACTAGATTTTAATAATGGAAAACATACAACAGTTCAGCAGTTCAGCGGGAATCGATGCCGTTGCCGGAAAAGGAGATCGGATCTTGCTGATGAACGGAGACAGAGGATTCTGCTAAGATTTGTGCTTGAGCTTTATGTTCATAGTGATTCCTTCTTAGTTCTTACTATACGATGCTTCTCGTGTATACATTGTGTAGCCAGTGCTTTCCCAAGGAAGACCGTTTCATGACTTCATCGATAGGCTGGTGATGAAGCTGCTACAGTAGCTTGTATCACACGCCACACAAGTTTCATTCAATTTCTAATTCTTTTTCATGCATCGGTTACATTTCGATATCCCATTTGGTTTAGGAAAATCAGATAGAGCCTTAGTTGAAAAGGCATCCGGAATCAGGATGGTTTTGGCAACTACGTACGTGTGTTTCCTCTCCAATATTTGAATATGTGAGCTGAATTCGCATGATACTATGCTAGTATTAAAAAAACAAATTGAAAATAATATATAAAATAAAAAAGCCAGGAAATAGGTAACTAGCTAGAAATCTCTAACAATAAAAATAAACCAAAAATAAAAATCATATCAAAACGCCAGGAAATAGGTAACTAGCCAGAAATCTCTAAAAATTCAATTTTTTTCTTCCAAATCTTAAACCAGTTGGCATAAAAATTCTATAGTTCCGAGACTTTGGACACAAATTAATGAATAGAAGGATCCATAACTTGACCAAGGAACAAAGCCAGTCCGCTTCTGTTTTCTTTGACGAGGAATAGAAAAGGATGATCAGCCACGAAGTCATACTTCTTTGGGGAAGGACCACGACAGCCGCCAATATACATTACTGCGGCAGCAGCTGCAGCTTTCGATCCCACTTCATCAACCTCGATGCAAGACTTGTGGACGATCGTGGACAATGGCACCTCCAAACCCAAAGCTTTGAGTGCTTCAGAGGCTTCGAAATCAAAATCGAATTTAAACCTTGGAATCTTGAGTTCTTTGATACCCGCCCTGTGGCTAGGAAGGACCTTGTTGTCCTTCAAGAATCCACGAGTAGAAGCTAATGTCTCCAGCATTGCAGGCAAGCCATCTTTCTCATCAGGGAGATAGATTTGCATCGAGAAAATACGACAGTCTACGAGACTTGCTCCTCTGTACTCTAGATCGAGGACTTTGAATCCTTCAAAAACATCCAGATGGAATCCGAAGGAGTTACAGGTCATGAAGGGCACACGTACTTTGGTTCCATCAAGAAGGTGAAAGTCGGAATCTTTTGTTAGAGATGGATCGAATTGATTATCCCATTTTCCATTGAAGAACAAGGCATTAGCAAATATGAGATCTGTCAGAGCAGAAGCAGAGTTTGGTGGAAGAAGATTAGTGATGAGTCCTTTTGTCTGCTCTTCAACCCATGAATTCACCTCTTTAGTCACTTCATCAGCCTGTCCAAAACAACCCAACAAAAACAGCTATCAACATCTGTGATTTGATTTCACAAAGTCAAAAGCCTTGTGTATACTTTAGCACAAAATCTTAACATGTTAGTATAATCTCTAGAACTTTATATACAAGCACACATCTTAAGCATGTCACGATGTTACATCTAAGCATGTCACTATGTTATATATCTAAGCATGTCACTATTAGTTTAATTATTAAATATATTAATATTAAACTTCAATATAATCCCTAGTAAATTTATAAAAGAGTTAGGTCTATTTGGATCAAAGAGAGAGTACCTTGGTGCGAAAGTCAACTTGGTTGAAAGCAGCTTTGTACGAGTTCAGCAAGAGATCCTTGAAAGAAGGGTCCACAGGGAGAGACTTGTCAATCCAAACGCCATTCGCCGCCGATATCGTCGGGCCGCCAATCGCGGTGCTGTCGGCGAGGACGTTGGTGACGATCCCGGAGGAGACAGCGTTAAGCTCATCGGTTGAAGAAGCCCTGAGTAAAGAGACAATCTGGTCTGCGGTGGCTCCGGAAGATCTGGCGGCGATAAAACTGAGGATGACGTTGATTAACGCCGGCGAGAAGACGAGGTTGGAGGTTTTCCCGGCGGTAGTGGCGATCACGTGTTGAGTCAATCTCAGAGCAATGTCGTTTTGATTACCTACTGACTCTTCCAGGTCCTTCAGGATTTCATATTGTTTCTCTAGTGATTCTTCTTGGTCCATCTTTCTTACGGCGAGTTAATTTTTTGGGGATTTTCTTATACGACTTCTCTTCTTATATGTTTTGATCAAACCTCTTAACATAATAACCCTATTTATAGAGTTATTATGATTATAGTTTTATTTATTTATTTATTTACTAAATTTTATTTTCATATTATCCCAAATTCGCTCATTCCTATTTTATTTACTTCCTTTTCTAAAAAAAAAAAATTATATATATATATATATAATTTCCTCTTCTTTTATATTTCCTTTTTTACTTATTTTCCTTTTATCTAACTTAGTAATTTACTAGTAGTACTGATAGATTTTAAACTTTTTATCCAAAGTTGTGTAATCGAATTACTTGTTGATTATTGTGAAATCGAATTTAATTGAATAGTTTTTGTTCTCTTAAGATTTGTGCTTGAGCTTAATGTTCATAACGATTCCTTCTTATCATCTTTAGATGCTAAGGCTCAAAGAGTTGCGTGTGTTCTCTACTTCCAGTTGATACTTCTCAGTTCGTTCATTGGTTTAAGTCAACCATAATTCTCTCTGTTCTTTTGTAATCTGATTGCGTTTAATAAAGCTAAATTTGAATCTAAGATGCTTTGTTTTCTATGTAAAAGCCAAAATTTGGTTTCAAGCTACACTTGGCATGAATCTTGTTTTATGATCAGGATGGCTGCAGGGAAGCATTGTCTCCAAGATATGTTTTGTTCTGTTAAAGAAACAAAGATCGATCTTTTTTCTTCCTTACAATAGATTGAGAGCATTACCCTCACCAGTTCCACAACCGGAACTTCGTACAACATCAAGCTTAAGCAAACATAGAGCATCCCTAGATGCCGTAGCTTGCATCACAAGCCACACAAGTATCATTCAATTTCTAGTTCCCTTTCCTGTATCGATTACATTTCCATATCCCATTTGGTTAATTAACAGAAATTATGAGCAGAGCTTTGGTTTTAAAGGCTTGAAGCTGAAGCAGAACTAGTCTTGTGATTCAAGAGGGTTTTGCGTTACAATTAAAGTCTTTTGATATGTTTTCTCAAGTGTATTATTTTTCTTTTTCCACTCCATTTGAAGGTTATATAGAGTAGGATATGTGACAGCTAAATTCGTATGATACTATGCGCTGCTAACAAAATAAATTTGAAAATAAACGCATGGGATAAAATGAACAAATAAATAAAGGCATATAAAGCTCATGTCATCGTTAAGAAAATTACATAGCTATATATATCAAAACGCCGAGAACTTGCTAACTACAAATCTCTAAAACTCAATTTTTCGATTCAGTTTTCATTCTGAATTCCTTCCAAATTTCAGAAGATGAACAAAATTAACTCTGAATTTTGTGTATACCTTTTTTGTTGTGTTAAAGAAGATTAAATATTGGGCTCTTTTGATTTCCTCTTAGAGGTATTGTGTTTGTATCCTGTCTCTGTTCTGCTCCCACCATGTCTTGGCATGCACTTCACCAAACCGTTCCCGACTGCAACAAACACCCGTTTCGATTTAGTTTTTGAGTAAACTAAAAAGAGATTTTCGTATGTTCGGTATAGTTTGGTTTACCTGAATCTGACGCGGCGTAACTCTCTGGTTCCATCTGGTAACTGTCTGATGGTAATGTAGACGCCAGGCTCGTCCTCTTCAACCCACTCAGCTTGCATTTCACTAGCATTACTCATGGAAGGCGGTTCGTCCCTCGATGAGGTGGTGATTCGTGCTGCGTCCATTGGTGGTCCATAAAAGTGATGTGGGACACTTCCGCCTGGTGGTCTGAAGTTGTTGTCTCTTTGCGTCCAATCTCTGCTTTCTCTTGCTGAGTCTATCCTTGTGTAAGTTGAATCTCTTTGCGACTGAAAGAAGAAACAAACACAAGTTGAAAGATAAGATAAGATTACTCATAAATAACCATCTCTTTTAAGTTGTAATGTATAGAGTGATGTTGTTTCTTACCTGGTCTTCGGATCTACCAGGGGTTTGAAGGGCTTGTCGGTTAAATCTTTGAACATTGTAAAGCTCAACTATTCTGTCATAGTTCTCACCCCACCATCTCTGAGCCTGCCACTTGTCGAATACCTCCCGGCTACAACAAATATGTAAATGTCATCAAATCATTGTATTCTTTAGTGAAACTTATTATTGAAAATGTTATGGATTATATCATGTACCTAAAGCGTATGCGTTTAAGATCATTTCCTCCACTGGGAAGTGAGACGAATGTGATATGAACACCTGGCTCTACTTGAGCCATCCACTCCTTTGGCTCGTCATCTTCTAGTACCACATCACAAGACTGAGCAGAGATGGATTCACGTTCACCACCATACATCGATGTGAATGGCCGTCCAGATTGATGGTAGGAGGATCTTGGTAAGTCCCAAGCCGGAGTGGAGCTAGTGCTTCCACCCGGATAAGGGTATGGAACACTTTCTGATGCAGTGTCAAAATCCGGAAACTTTCTCTGCTCTTTCCTCAAATTGCTACTCGAGGAGCCCGGAGTTGGCTTGCTTGGTTTATGAGTACCGGAGAATTTCGACGCCATATCTTTGATCTGCATATAGCATCCATGCCAAAAGAAAGCTGACAAAATTATAATCTTATACACACAACATAGTACTAGGCGATCATTGGACAGCATAATGTTTGACTTGGACAGAACAGGTAACAAACAGTAAGCAAGTAATAAAAGTCTTCTGCCATGAAACAAAATGAGTCAAGAAATGGATGATTTTTCTTTTATCCCAACTAGGAAAAAAGGAGTCTACTATCATCATTCATAAAGAGCATCAATAAAGCTAGAAGAAGATCTGATATAATTTGAAACATAAAATATAGTTCATCCTGTCTTCTCCGTGAATAGAACATAATCATAACTTCTTTTTTTGCTTCTTTTGATTTACTATATACATATATATACTTGCCCCACCACAAAATTCTTCTTTTCTCATGTCTAAATAAGAATCCACTAGGGACTTATTCTAGGAAAGTATATATAGATCAATCTTCAATAACAAGCAAAAAACATGTTCAACAAGGCGTGACTCCCATTAGCCTTTTTAACCTTAATGAAATAATATCCACACACATATCATCAGCCACTAGTAATCCTAAAATTCAACGTGAAACATAATTTTGAAGGTTTTAATTATTTGTACTAATTGTTGCTCCAGTTAATGTCTAGTCACATAGAGGGGAGGGAAAGAAAAAAAACACTGACATAACCTATTAAAGATAGATTTGTAAGAGATTCCAAGGAGGGAAGTGATGTTGCATCACCACCCGTAAGATCTTTTCTAAAAGATCCGAATTTTGTTTGTAACCTGCATGCAGCCTTAACTACAGTAACCTCTCTATTACTTTTGTACTTGACAGCCAGATTTCAAAACTTTTATCATCCAAAAAAAAACTGTTTATATAATTTTTTTTCACTACAATTGTTAGAACAGTTTCACAAAGGACCATTTTTCTCAATTTTGGGTTCTGTGGGTTTTGTTTGTTTCACGACCAAGGCAATTAGGAAAAGAAAAAAAAAAAAAAGCAACAAAATAAAGTGAAAAACAAAAAGAGGCTAAGGAATGAAACAAGGAAAGAATTGATCTTTCTTTAGGGAGAGAAAGAGACCTGTGTAGTTAGGCTTTTAACGGCTTCTTTAGTGTTGGGAGTGGTGCTCCCACGCGCTTCATCTTCTTCATCCTCACCTCTGTCAGCCATTTTCGTACAATTTATGCAAGTAAACATCTTTGCACTCTTTTTTATGCTCTCTGCCTTTTAAACCTTTTAAACTCCTATATTAATAACCATAAACACACTGTATTAAACATCGCAACCAAGCCAACCACTACTCATCATTCATAAATAAAGATAGATATCTAAAGGAAACAAAAATGGTAAGTGGTGCTAGATTGCTAGAGCTTAATTAATTATAGCATTAGATAAGCAACTCAACTAATGAAAAGTTAGTAAAAAAACCCAATAAATAAACATTTTGAACAAATGATCGTCTTCTCTTCCGGAAACATGTATATATAAAAGAATAAATTGTATATATAAACACATACAGATTAAAGAATCATATTTTATGTCAACATTTCAAGAAATTAAGGAACTCACGAAACAAAGTGGAGAGAGGTACAAGTTTTTTTTATAGTATATAATTAAAAAAAGCCACGCTATGAAGGTTCATAATTAGGGGCAATATCTTGATAAAGACAAAAGTGTTCAAAGATTAACTTGGGGATCAGAGAGGAGAGGAGAGGACCACAGAGAAAGAAAAGAAAAGAAAAAAAACAATCTCAAACGATTGTCGAGGCACCTGAATAGATCAAATTATAGTCTTTTGAATAATAATAATAATATCTATCTGATGATATATGATCATGATAGAGACAAGCGATGATATTTTAAAAAAGAAAAGAAATATAATTATATAAGTATTTTGTTCTTTTATTTTTTTTAATAAAGAAAGTGGTCTGAATAGAGAAGAGCCAAACTGAGTGTGTAAATGCTTTGTTGTGCAGCAATACCCAAGTAAAAGACCCCATCTCCTCGTCACACACACACACACAACACATTAATCAAAAGTTTTAAAGAATTATTTCCTCCGGCAAGCCGAAGTTTCTGACATTTAAATATTGGATATAAAAATATTTAGAGAGCATTATACAATTCTATATAAGTGCTAAAAAACAAACAATATGTGTGTTTCTTCTCATCACTAGCTCGTATCCAAAATACTGTTTTAATCTAATACTCAAAAAAAAAAGACACACTCGAATTTTATTACAAGCCAGAAGTAAAGAAAAGAACTTTTGCAACAAAATAGAATCTTTAGCAGTCACGTGTATGAAAAAAAAGAGAGCTAAAACCAAGAAAGAAAGAGTTGGGTTCAAGTGATGATGATGGACCAAATCTTAATGCATGTCGAAAAAATGAATCGAATCCAAAGTATGTAAAAATATTTAATGTTTTTTATGTATTAATAAATAAAAAATCTCAGGTATTACATTGAATGAGGAAGTATGGGGTGAGTTTTATGATACCTTTGTAATGGATAGTATGTTTACTAAAGGGTAAAAGCGTGTGTATGTCTGAGCTGAGGGTTGAGTAATTATTTCCTTATATAGCCCATCAAGGCTGCAGAGATTTAGCAGCAGCGTTACAGGGTCAGAGTAGTAATCAGAGTAAATGCTGGGGAAGCAAAAGGACGAAAAAACGTAATTGATTATTTCTGAATCGCCTTTCTTTTTTAATTTTTATTAGAGAAAAAGAAAGAAAACACACAGTTTCTTCTTTCTTTATTTCTTTCTTGTCGAGTTAAAAAAAAAAAAAAAAAGCAAAAGTAAAGTAGCAAAAACAGTAGTCAAGACCAGAGAAACTTTGATATGAAAGAAAAAAAAATGAAGATTTCCAAGAAAGACTGAAAATTCTCCTTTTGCCTAGGAGTTGATCTGTTGGTCAGTAAAAATGGATAAAGATTTGGGGTAATGTGTTTGTTTTGTTTGCCACTAATCAGAAGAACGACGATTTAAAACAATCAATCATAGAAGTAATGAATGAAGTAGAATGCAACAGTTCAATCAGCAAAAATAAATTCAGAAATGAACCAAAAAAAAAAAAGTTTGATATAAGGTTTGAAACTAAGTGACCAGCTCCAGCTAACGAAAGAATTTGTTCTGAGTCGTACCTGAACCACAACGTCTTCTTGGACCGGAATCAAACTCTTAGAGAAACAGCAATAATATCGTATTCGTCAAGAGGAGATTTTAAAATACACAAAAAAAATATAAGAAACCGGGTGACCCGGTGTAGATGTTACACGGAGGTTCGGGTTATGGTTTAGAAGAGAAGGATGACGGAGAGAAAGAGAGAAGACATTTGGAGGACTCTGGCCGTGAGTTATTTATACTAATATGTTTGAGGAAACCAACAACAACAAAATACTAGAAAAAATATATTAACGGCGTTACGACGTGAGTTGACGGAAGATACACTTTATTTTTTTCCTTTGAGTAAACGATGAAATATGGTCTCGAGAAGAGACGGCAACGAGGGCCCATTTGGTGTTTGCCGGTGACGGACCTCAAAGCAGACAGAGAGAGATATGTTACTTACGTGTGCAAGAAGTAGGCTACGTGGCGGTTTTTGATTGGCTGATTATAGTTTTAAACGGGTCGGGTACTATGGTCACGATTCACCCCATTTAGGTGTACCACAACGTTTTTTCTTATTAGTTGTTGTTGCCTTTGATCTCTCACTCTCTTTTAAAGCTTTTTAGATAGAGAGGTCAATCATGTGTGTGTCAAATATTTGAATTTGTTCTTGTTGGGATAATTTGTAATCTTTTAATCGGTTCCAAATGCTTAATAGCTGAATTAATATGATCAAATTAATTTTAAAGAGTTTTCAGGTGATTGTTACTAATAATTAAGTTATTTGATGATCTACATCTTAATCAAGATATTTTGTAATCTTTCAAGTGTATTGTAAATTATGAACTGCGTGATTTGTATTCGAATGAATCCCTATATCTAAAGATTATGAGACTTATATTTATAGGTTGTCCAAATCAGGTTTTGCCTTATAATCGAAATCATGAACGGGCTAATCACAACTTCACTGACTATATTGATAACTAGGTAACCATCTGCATTATGTGAGAGATAAATCGATTCAAACAAAATTATTATTTGAGATCTAAAATGTCAGAATAATAATTTTACTCATAATTTTTTTGTTTTATTCAAATTTGCTTTAATTCTTTTTGTGAAATAGGGAAAATAATTAAAACTTAGTAGAATTTTTTTTGATAAAATGTTATCAGTTATGGTGATCTATCTTTTTGAGTTTTTAAAACTAAAATTCACATAATTTCTATTTCACATTATTCTCTACATCGATATGCCACTAAATAGATAATACAATGTTTTTAGACTAATCAATTAAAACTAATCCTAAGTTTAAAAAATACCATGAAAAAATGTACAAAAGTGGTAAATAATAACTAAAAAGTGTAGTAATGGTGAAAATTTATAGGAGAAAATGAATGTATGGAGTTTTCAAAAAATTCAATATCATGTTAAGATCATTAAATCACTATTTATTATTAAAAAGTTAATATCTTATTACTAAGATTATTGTGGTAGTTATTTTTTGATAAAATTTTAAATATATTTGAATAGTCATTAGAATTTATAAATAGGAGACAGATTTTTTTTTTCAAAAAATTAAATTGTTGATAAATTTAAAATTGTTTATGTAATATTATTTATTTTAAGATTATTATGATAATTAATTATTAAAAGATACTTGAATAGTCATCAGCTTTTTTTTTTATCGGAGAATAAGTTTGCATTTCAAAAAGTTAAATAGATTCAAGTTGACTATTCAAAAAATTCAATATCATGTTAAGATCATTAAATCACTATTTATTATTAAAAAGTTAATATCTTATTACTAAGATTATTGTGGTAGTTATTTTTTGATAAAAATTTAAATATATTTTTGAATAGTCATTAGAATTTTTAAATAGGAGACAGATTTTTTTTTTCAAAAAATTAAATTGGTGATAAATTAAAAATTGTCTACGTAATATTATTTATTTTAAGATTATTGTGATAATTAATTATTAAAAGATACTTGAATAGTCATCAGCTTTTTTTTTAAATAGGAGAATAAGTTTGCATTTAAAAAAGTTAAATAGATTCAAGTTGACTATTAAAAAAATTCAATATCATGTTAAGATCATTAAATCACTATTTATTATTAAAAAGTTAATATCTTATTACTAAGATTATTGTGGTAGTTATTTTTTGATAAAATTTTAAATATATTTGAATAGTCATTAGAATTTATAAATAGGAGACAGATTTTTTTTTTCAAAAAATTAAATTGTTGATAAATTTAAAATTGTTTATGTAATATTATTTATTTTAAGATTATTATGATAATTAATTATTAAAAGATACTTGAATAGTCATCAGCTTTTTTTTTTATCGGAGAATAAGTTTGCATTTCAAAAAGTTAAATAGATTCAAGTTGACTATTCAAAAAATTCAATATCATGTTAAGATCATTAAATCACTATTTATTATTAAAAAGTTAATATCTTATTACTAAGATTATTGTGGTAGTTATTTTTTGATAAAATTTTAAATTTATTTGAATAGTCATTAGAATTTTTAAATAGGAGATAGATTTAAAAAAAAAAAAATTAAATTGGTGATAAATTTAAAATTGTTTACGTCATATTATTTATTTTAAGATTATTATGATAATTAATTATTAAAACATACTTGAATAGTCATCAGCTTTTTTTTAATCGGAGAATAAGTTTGCATTTTAAAAAGTTAAATAGATTCAAGTTGATTATTCAAAAAATTCAATATCATGTTAAGATCATTAAATCACTATTTATTATTAAAAAGTTAATATCTTATTACTAAGATTATTGTGGTAGTTATTTTTTGATAAAATTTTGAATATATTTGAATAGTCATTAGAATTTTTAAATAGGAGACAGATTTTTTTATCAAAAAATTAAATTCGTGATAAATTTAAAATTGTTTACGTAATATTATTTATTTTAAGATTATTATGATAATTAATTATTAAAAGATACTTGAATAGTCATCGGCTTTTTTTTAATTGGAGAATAAGTTTGCATTTCAAAAAGTTAAATAGATTCAAGTTGACTATTCAAAAAATTCAATATCATGTTAAGATCATTAAATCACTATTTATTATTAAAAAGTTAATATCTTATTACTAAGATTATTGTGGTAGTTATTTTTTGATAAAATTTTGAATATATTTGAATAGTCATTAGAATTTTTAAATAGGAGACAGATTTTTTTATCAAAAAATTAAATTCGTGATAAATTTAAAATTGTTTACGTAATATTATTTATTTTAAGATTATTATGATAATTAATTATTAAAAGATACTTGAATAGTCATCGGCTTTTTTTTAATTGGAGAATAAGTTTGCATTTCAAAAAGTTAAATAGATTCAAGTTGACTATTCAAAAAATTCAATATCATGTTAAGATCATTAAATCACTATTTATTATTAAAAAGTTAATATCTTATTACTAAGATTATTGTGGTAGTTATTTTTTGATAAAAATTTAAATATATTTTTGAATAGTCATTAGAATTTTTAAATAGGAGACATATTTTTTTTTTCAAAAAATTAAATTGGTGATAAATTAAAAATTGTCTACGTAATATTATTTATTTTAAGATTATTATGATAATTAATTATTAAAAGATACTTGAATAGTCATCAGCTTTTTTTTTGAATGGGAGAATAAGTTTGCATTTCAAAAAGTTAAAAAGATGAATAAGTTTTGTAATAGTTTGTGAAATGTAATTTAGTTTTAATAATTAAATGGGTTATGAAAATGATAATTAAATAATTAACTATATTTTCTGGTTTTAATCGTTGATTAAGTCTTTCTTTTTATAAAACTAATAGAAAGAAACAACCTTATATATTTTAATGGCAGATTTATGTAAATAATAATGAAATATATTTTTCCTTATATATTTTAATTGTACATTTAATAAATCAAATAAATACTTTTTTGTAAATATGTTTATCTTGAGATGCTTAACTAAAAATAAATCTCTAAATCTTTCTGGTAATATTTTCAACAAAATGTTTCTCCATAGGGGATTAATCAGCCCATTAATATAGATAGGGGATTAATAAGCTAGGAATTTCTGTGTAATGTAACCTCCGACAACTCTCAATTAGTGTACTAGATATGTTCACCTAAACATTAACGGATTTGAGTACTTAACTAATAGAAAAAGATAAATTAGTTAACTAGAGGAGACCAAACAAATCCAAAATAGGCCCATAATCTTGGGTTGAAAGGCCCAAACTATGAAGATCCAAGCGCACCTCCATTAAACCATCAAAGGGCAGAGTCAGAGTCAGCGAGAGAGAGAGACTGAAACGTTTCGTTTTCAGAGTCTGGGTTGGATCTAGGGTTTTAGACAGAGAGAGAGCCCTCCCTTCCCAAATTCAAAAACTGTGTAAAGAAGAAGAAGAAGGAAATGGAACAGTTTCGAGGGTTATTGGAGCTTGCAGGGTAATGATGGCGAAAGCCGCTTCTTCCTCCGGCGTTGTTGTTGAGAGCAGTCGTAAACAAATTAATGGCATTCAGAAGGCTGTTCCCATTTCGCAGCCGCTCGCTCAGTTTATCGGAGAAAACGAAGTCTCCCGTACAACCGCCGTCAAGAAAATCTGGGAGTACATCAAGCTTAATAATCTTCAGGTTAGGGCTCGATTTTTGAGGGGGAGATTGATTGATCTAGTAGAGCTTTTGTTGATTGATAGCTAAAAATTTAGGGATTCGTTGGAAACTGTAATTAGCATTTGTCTTGTCCTGAAGAAGCTTGCTTTTCTTCAGAATGGTAGAACAAGGGTTTTGTGTGATTAGTAGCATTTTAATTCAATAGTTAACCCTAGAACTAATCTGCTTATGATTTGGTTCCTCAGTGAACATTTCAAAGCCTAAACTTTTTAGCTATATGTATTTACGAGTTGTGATCTCTTTGAATTTGATTTTGAGAGAGATTTCTGATTTTCCAACACAATATTATTTGGTTTTTTTTTGGTAATGTTAGAATCCTGAGAACAAGAGGGAGATTCTATGCGATGAGAAACTGAAGACCATCTTCAGTGGGAAAGACACCGTCGGGTTCCTTGAGATTGCCAAGCAATTGTCTCAACATTTTCCCAAGTCTCGTTGATTTCTCTCACATTGCAGTTTACTTATTAAGACTGTTTAGCTTCCTCTATTCCTATTATCATCCAAGAAACTTTTGGTATCTTCTTGTTGGTGATCTTTATTGGTTATTTATATAGACTACCGACCAGTTTCCATCGCTCTGAGACATTTATGTATCGATTGATGATGATCCAAGGTCAGTTTAGTTTATGGTTTGCGTCTTTAAAACTTGTTTCTCTTCTGTAATCGTCTTTTCAGAACTTCGAAATTGATCAGAAAATTGACCAACTGTTATATCCAACTAAAATAAGCCATTTATTGACATAAAATCTACGGAAAAATGTTATACATAAAAAAAGACAATTTCCTTTGTGTCCAAATCTATTGTTATAACATGATACATTGAGTAAAGACAAAGATAAAAAAAGAGACAGTTTCACAGTAGTAGTATAAAAGGCTGGCCGTAAGAATGAAAAAAAAAAAACTCCCTAAGTGTCCTCCTTGTGACTCAAGAAAGAATGTAAGCTTCTTTTGAGTCTTCTTGCCGGTTATGTTATCATAGAGGAGGATGATCTTCTTCTGCTGTTTGTGGAGGAACAGGTTTCCAACCAGGTTTCTCGTCCCAATACATATCGTAGTAAATGTGTCCTGGAGTTTTGTTCTCCTCACAACACCATATTCCCACATATCTCTTTACCCGTTTTCTGAATTTCTCTTCTCGCTCCTGCGCACAAAACCAGATTAGGTCAGATCAGATTTTTACATATTGTATCAACATGTATAAATTTGTTTCAAGGTTCTAAAGATCTACTTGCCTTGTCGGAGAATCCAGTGAAAGCATCTTCAACTGAAGAAAACTTTATCACTTTGACATCGTCGAAGAATGAGAATATTGACTTGAACTGCAGGTGGCACGAAACAAAGTGATTATAGGCCAAGCCGGAGATTACTTTGACATACATATAATTAAGAGTGATAGATAGTTAAAAAGAAATCTTAGTTACCGTATCTTCATTGCTCCGCTTTGGGAACTTAAGAACCCGAGAGGGGCTTGTCTTATTTGATGCCTCACATTCATCTTTTCCGTCTTGACAAAGCTGAACATCAAGCCATGACTCTTTGACCTGCAAAAATAATTTCGTTTCTGAGGAGTTTCTTCTGAAATGATTAATTAGATAAACAACAATATCTACACAGCTTAAGTTACTTGTTTCGGCAATGCTGGGTTATCTAGAAAAGAATACTCTCTGATACCAATCCCAGGGCCAAACTCATCCTCCGGAAGCTCCTTAAGCATGATATTGACCTGTAATTGAAATCCATCAGGGTGTTCTGTTCTGAGACACTTGCAAAGAAAACATGCTTCAACGTTACTATAAACACTACCTCAAAGACATGATCAAGAGGGCAGATGAAAGGTTGCCGTGTCATAGATCCCTGAAGTGTACCAGGATGTCCAAACCAAAGCCTATCTAACCTGCACCATATTGGTGGCATCACCTGAAGACATTGTAGAGACCAACCAGCTATACGTAAAAATTAAAATCATTATCTCTAGGAAATGTGCATATAAGCTGTTGAGTAGACTCACCAGTGTACGGTTAAGAAGAGACGCAATGGCTAGAGCTGATCTGATCTGTTTCATCTGTAAAGTGGACCAAAGATGGGTATAATTTAGAAAGGTGGTCAAGTTGACATATAGTTCTAAGGGACCATGTTAGTTTAGTAGACGTTACTTGGTGATTAACGAGGATAAAGTGTGATTCAATGGTATGCTTCCCGTCAAGTAACAAGCTCTTTGGAATAGATGGTTTGAATGCCATGAAACCTCCTGCGTTGTGTTGGAGATTACAATACTGATTTTGGCTTTTCCCATCTTTGGAATAGATAATTTGAACAAAAAATAATTTTACCTGGTGAATCGTAATATTCTGGTGGGTCATAGAAAACCATTCCCTCTCGAAGCCTGTGACGTTTTCCTTCAGTACCTGCATACTGGAATGTTGTATGCAAAGCGTATGGTTCTAGCCTGAGCTGTTGATACATAGCCTGCCACAGAAAACAGAAGTTACCTAATAGGCCATTCATAAACACAAAAGAACCGCAAAAATAGGACGCATGTAGAAAGGTACCTGAACAAAATAAGTATGGCCACTGCAAAATATGCTAGCGGGCAAAATTCCAACCTTGAGATTTCCATCATAAGCATAGAAAAGTCCACTATCCCCATCCACAGATGGACCTAGCTGCCTCCTAACAATCTCATTGAACCCATTTTGATCCCAAACCTTATCGTCTGCTAAGAGAATTTCTTTCCATTCTTTTGCCAACTTTTTAGCGGATTCTGTCGGCCGCCAATGGAAAATTCCTATGTTGTAGGCAGCACCAACTTTCAAAATCCAAGACATAGAACGGTTGAGAAGACTGTTAGTAGCAGATTAAGTGCTTTTCCAGAATGATAAAGGACTTTAAATGGGAAAATAGGGAAATGCATATCTTTAGCTAAAAGTCTACCTTGTTGCCATATGTCCAAACTGTCATCTATGACAGTAGGCACAACTTGATCGCTTGATGTCAAAACATCAGCATCCGGGTATCGAGCCAAATAAGGCATAGGATCCTGTCACATGGATATTATGTGAATAAATTCTATAAAGGAAGATAACAAGACGAATAATAGCGTTATTAGTGTGTTGTATTAGTACCTTAAGCCACACCATGTCAGTGTCACACATTAGTAGCTCGTAACCATAAGGCAAGACAGAATCTATGAGAATAACTTTTTCTCTTCCCATTTTGTGAAATGTTGGAGAACCCCACCCAACATCCACTGTGCTCATATGGCTTCCCATGTCAAAAACCGGAACGCCTTTCCAGTACAAAGCCTCTAATAACTTAGTATCCATCGCACCTATAAAGCGCCATAGCATAAAGTCACTTCACTTACAGAAAGAGATTGAAATAGACAGTATGGCACAGATATTAGAAGTGAAAACTTACCAACTAGAATATTGGAGAGATCTAAATCCGTCAAGTGTTTAACCCAAGTCAAGATGAAATCCATGAAAGCATAGTTCCCAAAGGTCACTATTATGACATTGTCCTTCGCCCTTTCCCCAAACAATTCTTTCGTCAGTTTAAAGGTTTCAAGAGGTGGCATCTTCTTGTCCCGAGGAGGAGACACCCAAATTTTACCCAAGGATTTGCCTTGAGCCTCCTCCAAAACTGGCGGTGGCAGTGCCTGTAGTGGTGGTGGTGGCGCAACTGGTAACTCCAACGTCACATTTTCTTGTGGAAGACTGTGAATTCGACCAGCAGCTACAATGAAAACTCATGAATAGTTGGTACATAATATAAAAACGAAAAAACTTTAAGCTTTCTTAGTGAGATTGATGCATACTCAAGCAAGCTCATATAGCCTAATACAATTGAACTGAAATGTAGTGTCGAAGAGTAAGTAACACTAGACATAAGAAAAATCAAAACTTTAACAGACACCTTGAGCAATCAAATGCAGATCCAAGTACACATTAGTTAATCACTTAATCAGATTCAAAAGCAGAAATGAAAATTCAACTAAAGTGATCAAACAGTCACAACCCATCTCAGGTTATAGCAAATCCAATGTGATCAAACAATAAAGAACTGATCTTTAAACGAAACACTGAGATTTAAAGGTCAACGGTGAGCTCGAATTAGAATCAGACAGAACTAAAGAATCTAACTTCCAAAATCCCACCTAATAATTAGACATCAATAAGCTTACAGAATCAAACTCAGACCGCAAATCCTAACTCTTAAGCAATGCGAAACAGAGATAACCAAAACACAATACATGCACACAGAGAGTGAGAGAGAGAGAGAGAGAGGTTACTGGATAGAGGAGGAGAAGAGAGAAAGGAAGATGAGCCATTGGTGGGAGAGTAAATAGCTGAGAAGACATAGAAGGAAGAGACGAGAACGCCGATGATCACCGTGGCGTAGATCGTCAAGAACAGAGGTTTCGAATTCGTGGCTTCGCGAAACCCATTTCGCCAACCCTCCACCATTATTTAACCAATTTCAATCTTCTTCTTCCTCAAATCTCCATTACAGAAGAAAAGATTTATTCTTTGGCTGTGTTTGTTGGGGTTTTGTCTCTTCTTCTTCTTCTTCTTCTTCTTTCTCTTGTTCGATTGATTCGATCGTTTGGTAGGTCTGGTCAACTTCGTTTTCAGCGTCTTCCCATAATCAGAAATTATAATTCTTTTTTTGAAAATTTTATTAATTTATTTTTGGGTTACATTATTAATTTGTCCCTTTATAAAATTCATCAATTGATGATTTTGATTCCCCCAAAGTATAATGCAAAATAGTGGCATTTTTTAAACCATTAAATTTTTTGTTTCGTTAGCTAAAGTTTGCACAATGTTTCTTGTTGTGTATATATATATATATTCATTGCAATATATTTTTCTTTCTTTTTAAATTAGCTAAGCCATAATTGGAAATTTTATAATTTAAAACTTTTTAAAAAAAAGATTATAGAGAATTAAGGTAGTAATATTTTGTATCATATTTCGTAATCTAGTTAAGTAAATTTTATATGAATGAATTTGGAAAAAAAAACAAAAATTAAAATACGCAAAGACAAAAAGACAGAGAGATCTTAATGGATGGGTTAATGCAATGGTTCTCCTCTCTAGTACTAGTTAGTTTGCTTTGACTTTGTTTTCTGATTACCTCAATCCCACGATGTCCGAACATGTTAACTCTCGTTATTTTTTCAGGAAACGATGTGTTGTCCATATATAATTTGTTCAAAAGCTACTTCTTAGATAATTAATCCAAACTAAAGTTGATTTTCGTATAGTTTAGGCGAGTGAGTTCTTGCAATGTTCGGAAGAGTTCTCTTTTTTTTTTCTTTTGTCTTTATTTTTTCTTTTTCTTTTTTAAACATATATTATAATATCCCTGAAAAATAATGCTATTTACTTCTTTCTTTCTTTTAAATCTTGGGATTGCAGGATATCAAATGAGTTTGTGATGATTGAGAACTGGTCTCAACTTTAATTTGACTCAAAATTATATAATCTAGAAACGTTTTCTTTAGTTGAAAAAAGGGAAAGAAAACATCAAAATATGAGAAGCTTGAAAGTATTAAAACTTGTTGACAAATTCCTTTAAAAATTGAATCAACGACCTAGACATAACATGAGAAATATAATGGAACAGTCAAGAGATGTATCTCATGTCCCCTCGAAGACCCTACGAACAGAAATTTTTTAAAATATATAAAGTGATCAGTTAGGGGAAAGCTTCTTCCGACGGGTATGTGTTTCCAAGTTATTGATATATATGCTCATAGAAGAGCAATTAACACCGAGAAATAAACAAGCTTTTAGAGGATTGATTTCAACAATTTCTGAGAGCAATTCTTTTTTGTTTGTTTGTTTATTAATCATAAAACACCAACATAATATCTCGACAACAAATGAGGCTGGCAGTTGTAGTGTGACTGAAGCAGACAGAGAAGATGAACCTAGACGAAGCAAGACGAAGGCCCATAAAGAAAAGTCGCCGGCCAGAGCCATTTTGTCAAAAAAAAACTGAGTTCCAACAAAAAAAAAAATCTTACAAATACGTCTTAGTCTTGTCTACTCATCCTCAGTTTAAGGAGGGGTTATAACATAAGCCTTGTGCTAATGAGGTCTGCATTGGTTTTTTAAACTGTTTACAATTGGGCAAAAAAATGGAGGAGGCTAAAGCTACTCGTAGTAATAAGTTAGACAGGAGAGGGTTTTAGAAATATCCATCAAAAAGTACTAAGGAGTCTCTCACTATGTTTGAGACAATTCAAACATTTTGACTGTCCAATCATTCGCCTTCTCTGTTTAGGAAGGAATTCAATCCTTCACAATTCAAACATCTTGCAAGATAGAAGTGGAACTTTTTTTTAGTTAAGGATGTGCAAATGTTTTTTAATCGTCAGAAATCTCAAGTTACATGGTTGCCGAAAGATTGATGTCAATTCAATATATACATCTTTTTTAAAATCAGTTATAGCTAATAAAATGTGTCAAAAAATTTTGTGATGACCAACGAGTTACATATCAAGGACTATTTCATGTTTTGGGATAAATTTGGTCAGATTCTGATAATTTGGTTCGGTTTGGTTCGATGAAAATTAGTTTATAAAACAGCCTAATTGTGATATAATCCGGTCATTCAAAAAAATCAGTTTTATAATCGAGCAAAACCAAAAATGTTTGTTTGGTTATCTAGATCTAGGTTTTGAAGTTACTATTCCGATCATCTTTCCAGTTTTTCGCTCGATCAAGCTCCCATAGGTATGCTTAATTTTCCTATTTTGATATATATTTCGTATATCTAACTTCCTTTTTCTTCCTTATTTATTTTTTTTTGTTTCCCATTTCTTCACCTCCAGGATGACAGACCGATCACGGTGCTTGTGGATTTGGAGGGTTGTAGAATCCCCAAAGCGAGAAATTGGGGTTGTGGTTTCTATGACGTCGGTTATCTAATCCATATCTCTTCGGGATTTTGTTTAGAGATTTAGACATATATATATATTTAGAGGAGGATTTGTATTTGTGGCCAAAACAAGAGTGTTAACTAGTATTTCGGCCTAAGTGTGTAAAAGAAAAAAGGATGGTTGTTTTTGTTTTTTGTGTTTGTAAGCGTGAGACTGTGTGGCATGATCTAGCTCCCATGTCAAGGAATGGAACCACAACCACCACAAATATGTTTAATTTTGGGAAAAATATAAAAAAAATATGAACTTTTAAATTTCGGACGAAAAAAAACATTAAACATGAACTTTTGAAATATCATTTAAATCCAAAATTTTATTTGACTTTTTAAAAAATAGTAAAATTTTGTTGACTTGACCATTTTAGGCATGACGTTAAGTTTTCGTTTAACCTAAAATGTAAACATAATTGCTATTATATTTTGAGAAAATAACATAAATTAACATATTGTTATGATTTTATTTTTCGATGTATGTCAAAATTTTAAAACTATTTGGTATGAGTTTAAATAAACTAACGAAATCAATTTTTCTTTTAATGATAATATATTTGATGCAATTAAGTCATATTTTCACTTACATGCCAAATAGTTTTGTAGTTGTAGTGACATTTCAAAATTATGGTGATACATATTTGACTATACACATAATCTTTTTTAACTAATGGGAGATCAGTATAAAAAGAGTATGTGCATATTTGACTAATGGGACTATGGGAGATAAGTATAATTAAAAAGACTAAACAAGGCCTCAATAAACAGAGCCCACATAGCCCATTACAAAAACCCATGAGAGCTGAAAACGAGAACCTCCTACGGTATATTTCGATAGGATTTCTCTGGCCGTCGAGACCAGTACTTTAGCCAATTATGAGCGGCATAAGAATGAAGATTTACTATTCTTGAAAAACACTCAATATATGCAACACCTCTTTATATGCTAAAGAGGGTTTAACTTTCACCTTCAAAACGAAACCTAAATTTAAGTTATTGCTTAATCTTAACAGTTTGTTTATGATAACAATAATTATTGTTTTAAATACAATAATTTAGGTCACATCAAAATACTAGAAAATATTACTTTAATGTATAAGTCAAATCTAACATTAATTAGTATAAAGTTTTCCACAAACAAAACTCAAAAGCAAATCCGAGCTGGATCAGTTGAATCCAAAACATACAATATCATACTAATGAAAGACTTTCAAACCCAACATTAGGTTCAACAATGTATTTTAGTCTAAACTTTTGAAAATTTTGTGTGATTTTATACAGATAATACAAATTTGTTCGAATCCGTGTTCATTTCCCACGCCCCTTTTTCTAACTATTTTGTGGTTCTTTAATATTTATAATATAGTCTCTTCCATAGAAAAGCCGAAAACACACACCCCCACATGTCTCATATAATAAAGAACCAACGCACAAGCCATACTAATTATCTTTTTACAACTCGAATATTTAACCTAAGAAAAGTTAGTCGGAATCTTAATGTGTTGATGATAGACCTGTTGAGTATTATATGAATATATAGTTGTTTTACTGCTGATCAAAATATTATAAAGTTTCACACCAACTTGTTATAACCTAGTACAAGTTCCATTTTTGTATCACATCATTACTACACCTTTTCCTAAATCCAACTTCAAAGAAAAAGTGTTAGGTCACTAACGTGTCCACGATCGTTAATCTAAAATATCTTTCTTCTTTTTAACTCTAAAATTATATTGAGTTATTTAAGTAAAGAGCCCCGACAAGAAACTAAACTTGGGAATTAGACATTATAGGTACTCATCTTCAGCTTTAGGTACTCCCTCCTTGTAAAAAGACGTTGATGTCCCTATGCTTGACAATGAAGAAATAAAGAGGAAGCTGATTAGTATTTTGAAAGAGATGGTGAGATTGCTAAGTACTTGAAACCCATGTTTGGGTTCCTTGTTTACGATCAATTATTAGGGTTTTGTTTTTTTTTCTTTCAATTTTTTAAAATGTATAATCTACTGCATATTAATCGGTTTGGGTTTATACTCCTTAATTAGATTCTCCATTTATGATCCATTAGGGTTTAATATTCCCTTTTAAAATCTTCTTTATAAATGGTTCACCTTACATTAATGGTTTGAGTTCATATGATGTAATTTTTTAATTTTATTAAAATTTATTGTCATGAATTTGGTATTTGTTCAACAGAAATCCAAAACCAAAACTCCCATCAACCACAACTCAAAATTCTCGTCCACCAGCCAAGGGTAAAAGAGTCAGAAATAATAATGTTTGTATGTTTATAGTGCCTTTCTATGTGCTATGCCTAAATCTGAAGTTTGAAGTTAAGGAGTACCTGTTTTGATAATAAACTCAATTATATTTTCCATTTCCTTTTATTTGACACAAGGTACTAAATGGTACTAAAGAAGTTGGCATTTTAAATGTCAAGGGTGAAGGGACGACAAAGTTGGTGTTTATTTATAAATTGAGCGGACTAGTTTTTTTCCTCTCCTTCTTTTGTTTTTTGTTTTTTTGTAGATTGATGGTACATTCGCATTTATGTATTATTTTACATTTATATATATGCTTGCTGTATAACCATGATATTAATGTTTATACAAGTATCTACCAAACATCTTACACGAACACTAGCTATATATGTAGAAGAAACAGCTCAATTTTGTCGAGAATATTACCTTTTATAATAAAACATGTTCTCGTAATAACTCTTTTTAAGACACCTCTTTTAACTATAATATTCGATCGAATATATAAGCTCGCTACATTTAGATAGAGCTACTTGGGGATATTGACGATATAACAAGGTTAAACTTATCAGTTTTTATTAAGTTTACTCAAAACGTATTAACTAAAATACATGAAGAAGTATTTAACTCAAAACGGATCCTTTTGTATGTAACCATTTTTTTTTCTGATAATCTAGAAAACAACGTCATTGATTGATTTCTTCGTGAAAACATCTTTGGACTTTTATTTTGTTTTTCTGAAAAATAAACATCTTCGAACTTAACGTTAATAGCTATGGTCTATGAAAAATAAAATTAGTAGTTCTAAATTAATCGAATAAAATAAAGATGCACTATAACAAATAAATGATCAAATTGATTACCTACCCAATGAAACTTTTAAAAATTTCTATGTATGATCGAAAATATTCATATTTTTCATTTTCATTATTTTTTAGCAATAACACAAAATTTAAATAATAAAACTAAGTTTTGATAATTTTAAAAGATTTTGCCATCACTCATTAACTTTATTTTTAACTGAGAGAAAAAACTACATCTAATAAAAAAGAATGAACATCTCAGTTTCAACGTTGAACAAAAAAACACAAATACAAAAGAAAACAACAAAAACTATAAGCAATCCAAGAGATGTCTTCATGGCCTTTCGTAAAGGACGAAGTATCATTCTGGAAAGAAAAAAAAACAAATCTTAGCTCATCTTCTTGATCGATTCACGTTCATGTCCTCTCCTCAAGAAACTGTTATGAAACTTCTTCCCTTCTTCTTCTTTTTTCCTTTTCTTTTCTTTTAACCAACGTAAAGACAACACATAACAGAGATTGAAAAACAGACGAACGCTGCGCGATAAAGCAGTAAGTAACCAACTGGTATTTTAAGAAGCACCTGGAGGGTTCTTGTGTCCGATACCTTGACTGGGGCCTTGGTGGGTTGGTCGGAATGCGTCTTGTTCTATGTTCTTGAAGCGGTTGATCTTGTGGTACCACACAAAATCATCCTTAGGCGGCTCAGGTGGTGACCAGGAAACAACCGGTGCGTGTCGAGCTGCCGTTGTACACTCAAAGTGTAGCTGTATCACCAGGAGAACTATAAGAAAGCGAGACAAAACCGTGATTGAACAACCACGAGTCACCATCATTGAAAACTTTGTGTTTAGTGAGGATATTAAAAGCCTCTAAACCCTTTAAAGAGTATGTTGAAGTGATTGGCTTCTTCTCACAAAAACAAGAGAGAAGTGTGCAATTTAAGAAGGATCGGAGGGTAGAGGACCCCACAAAACCGTATGACTCGATGCTCAAGACTATTGTTAGAACATGGACACTATTACTAGTTCATAAAGTAACAGTATATACTTCAGGTGAAGGTGCGCGAGAGGTGTAAATGCACTTAAGACTTTAACCTTATATTTATATCGATCCTCTACCTAGGGTCCTTAATTAAACAAATTCTATTATTTTTTCGGATTGCACTTAAAATAACATATGTTATATAGTTTATACACAAAATGAAGTTATGACAACCACATAAAAGAAGACACGTATCTTTCTTTAAAGACTAGACCTGGTTTTGGATATTCGTAATAGACTCTAAAATTTCTTATGCGAATTTATTTATTTTAGTACGGGTTATATAATTGTATATTATGATATAGGTCAGTTTAGATTGAGGAACATAACTAGCCCCTAATATAATTATCTTAAACTGATCAATGTGTATAATTTACACATTGATAAACGTTGCCCGGGGTATTTTACTTTGTCAGCTTTAGTTTCTGGCTTGAAATATAAAAGAGTACTTACACACGAATATTTACCAAAAAAGGAAAGTTCCATATATATGCTCCTCGAACGCATCTTTTCTTAGCCATTCATCGAAAGAAACGGAGGCGTTGTTCTTGATAAGACAACCCTATATATTAAAATTTTATTTTCTAATATTTTACTAAATTGATCAAATTTTAATTAAATTTTGAAGTTTCCATAAAACTCAATAATTCCAAAGTCTCCGTATACTGCAAGATTGAAAATGATTATATGTGGAATTTTAGAATTTAGAATTGTCCTGATAAATTTAGAAGTTACAGTCTCCATACCCTAGGCAATATTATTATGACTAAAATTTAGCTAGGCTAGCTGAGTTTGAATAAAATTGGCAATTGGCAAACCCCAAGAAATTACAAGCTCAGTTGGGAACTTTGCTGCGTGCATGATGCATGAAAACAGTTGTTTCATTGGATTGAAATGCATGCATGTTAATATCTTATAGAAAGTTCTTTTCACTTTCACCACAAATACAACAGATAGTTTTCCAAGAGTCGCATTTTTTTGTTGTCAAAGATGCTTAGAGCTACATAGTCTAGCTTTTAATCTTCACTTTGAGAATCTATACTAGTATTTTTGCAGCAGTTTTTGCTCAAAAATACTAATAAGGAAAGTTTTAGCAATTAATGCTACTAATGCAATTAATTCTGTCGACCTCCAGCAATTTTATATGGACCTCTTAGTATTTTATGGGCCCCTTGATAATTCATAATTTAAGGGCCTTCATTTATTTAGGTTGTAGACAAAACGATATCCAAAATTTCATAGGACCCGTGAAAATATACTCTTTTGCTAATAATCTAGATAAAATTTCCGGAAAAATAAAATAGTAGACAAAATTTCCAGAAAATTACATTGCAATAACTATGACATTAATGATATTCTCAATTGCCAAAATGATTCTGAATACAAATGAGTAGACTCTTGATTTATCAAGCATTCAAATTTTAAAAACTTTTATTTGGTTTATTCTGCATCTTTATTTTAAATATTTTTAAAAGGTTAAATATGAAAAATATTTAAAACTTTTAAAAAGTTAAATATGATAATATTATACCGTAGATACAAAATAAATATTAAAAGTTAAGATGATATAGTGTGAGTTAAAATATCTTGGGACGAGGTTATATAGCGGGACGGGTTTTATCGATATTTATATAAATTAAAAAATAGCAGTAATTCGATGTTACACGGGTAAAACATCGTTTTATTATTTTGTTAACACAGTCAGTATCAGAAAATAGACATATTTAATTAAATTTAAATTAATATTATATAAAAATAAATTATATTGCTGTATTATATGGTTTATTAAACAATTATTATATAATTATAACATATTTAACCAACAAATACAATTTATAATTTTAATATTTTAATTATAAATAATTTTGCCATGCGGTGTACCGCGGGTCCTAATCTAGTTTAAAGTAATGTTTTTCTAGTATTTAGAGAAAAGGGCCGAAATATATAGAAAGTAAAGGTATTAACAAAGAAAAACAAAAAAAAAGAAGAAGAAGAAGAAAAAGACAACATCTTGCGAACTTTGAATTCCAGCCAGTCAGATTATATAGAAAAAGAATTCGAAGCAGTCACCATCACTAAGATCAATTTCTTTTTCTGTTAAGGAAACCCTTACCTCAAATGGTCTAATTCAAGGATT
>NC_025689.1:7393761-7407380 GCF_000633955.1 Camelina sativa | reverse complement strand
AAGGTGAGCAAGAAGTCTCGTGGGTCGACCGTTCCATCGTAATGGCCCAACCTTGGCTTGACCGCTCGTTTGACCGCTGTTGTAGCGAGTCGTCGGGAGAATGGAGTTCGCTGTGTTGCCTCGAGCATGAGTCCGACTTCGGGTGCCTTATCCGTCGCTTTCTGGATCATTGCGGCCATTTCTTTCATTTGTTGTTTCATTGCTATTAGCTCGACATCCTTCGTTCGATCTGCCACTTCGGTACCCTGCTCGGCAAGGCGTTGGACGGGATTACGCTCTGATCCGCCGGTCTGCACGTACGGCCCTGGCGTTGTCCTTGTTGAGGTGAAGTTCCTTGGGGTGAGCCGAGCGTTGTGGAGATGATTGATTTCATCTTGCGAATTGAGCTGCGCCGCAGTGAGCGCATCCAAACGGTTGTTTGTTCGCTCTTCCTGCTGGTCGAGGCGCGTTAAGATTCCTCGGAAAAGCTCGTCTATGCTAGAGACGGGCTGGTTGTTGAGCAGAGAGAGTTGTGTCGGCGCCTGTGGTGCCTCTGCGGTCGCTGGGGTCGTCAAATTTGTAGCTATGACGAACGTTTCTGGGCTTTCTACCGTCACAACTTTCCTTGGAGCGTCTGGCGTGGGAAGGACTATCTGCTCTGCTTGATCCGTCGCCGGGGTGACTGTTCCCCCCGACGAGCTTGCGTCTTTGCTTCTTTCCTTGTCAACTATCGTCATCTCGTTTAGTTGGTGTAGGTCCGTTCTTCAATTTTTCAGAAAACTTTGACTTGTCGTCCCCCTTCCTGGCGCGCCAAATTGTTGATGTCCCTTTTGGTCACAATTAGAATATTTAGTTCGGTCAAGGGAGGGTCGAAGTTCTCTTTATTATATCGGTGCCGAGGCACTAAAGGACGGGTTACAACACAATGTAAACGAGTTACAAACAAAGTAATCGACGGGCTGTTAGTTCGTCGATTCTCCGAGCTATAGGCTTGAAAACGTTGACTCTTTCTTGAACGAGCTGAGTTCTGACTTTTGCTGTACGAATCCTGCTCCCTTTTTCTCGATCCCTTTTTTCTTCAGGCCGTACGTCCGTATTTATAGGGAATCGTGTCGGTTCGTCTAGGAAAAATACCATAATACCCTCTTCTCTTGAAAGGGATATTTTGGGCTTTTTCCTGGGCCGGGCCCTTTTGTTGGGGTTGGATCCACCCCTAACATCGAGCAAATATATTTGGCTTTATTTATCGAATTCAACGATTCCTTGGAACTTTTGTTGGTTTCTGTCATCATAATTTTTATATGGGAGCTACCTTAATCTGCAATACAAAATTATCTTTTTGATAAGTCTCTTTCTTTATTCTCCCACTAGGTAAGAGAGACAAGAAGAGGATTGTGTGCGAAGGTGGAGTTATTTATAGTCACTGTCTGAAATGGGTCCGCTTAGATGATGCCTAATTCTAGAATGATATATTTTTCTATTTGTGGTACCACTTTCTGATAATGTAAAACAAAAAAAAGCTTTGAAACACTAGAGGGTTTATATGATATATATAGCACAAGAAGCTTATAGAATTTGTTGACATCTGTTCATGTCTGCAATTACATTTTAAGGGCTCATAATAGGTGTGAGTTTAGTTCTGATCATTAGTTTTATTTATTTATTTCTATGTGTGTAAGAGCATATAGTTCAAATTGTAACACTTTCACGCAAAGTCAGGAAGCATACTAACTACTAAGCTTGTCAATATTTTTCTGGTTTTATTTTCAGGAATGATGACTTATGATGATGGCTTAGAAACTTGCATCATCAACAATCAATCTTTAGTAGAAGAAGAAGAAGAAAGTGGAACAAGCCGCGGTGGTGAGTGCCCGACTGTTTCATTAGATGATGATGCATTTTCAAGCTGTTCATCAAGCAGAGATGTGTCCGAGTCATTTTCATCAAAATCGTTACCTAGGAAGACTAGTTCTGATGACTGGGACTTTGAGAGGAGTCCTAAACACTTGTATGGTAAGGAGAAACCTGGTTATGCACTCTGCTGTTCTGATGTTGTAGCCATGAAGGAGAAATTTGCAAAGCTATTGCTTGGTGAAGATGTCACGGGAGGATGCAACGGTGTGCAGACTGCTTTGGCTTTATCAAACGCTATAACACATCTTTCCAGTATGTTTTTAAGTCTACAAAAGTGAATAATGGTATTTGAATGCATCATTTGATACATTTTGGTTAATCATTACTTGGATATACATGCAGCCTCAATCTTTGGCGAGCTATGGAAGTTGGAGCCTTTGTCAGAAGACAAAAAGCAGAGATGGGGAAGAGAAATGGATTGGTTACTCTCTCCAACTAACTACATGATTGAGCTAGTTCCATCTAAGCAAGATGGTGAAAACGGAAGATCACTTGAGGTTTGTAAGTGTAATTACTAATTTGTTTTGTTTTATGAATCATATATACTCCACATTTCACTAAACAGGTTTAATGTTTGATCAGATTATGACTCCAAAAGCCCGTCCAGACATTCATATGAATCTCCCAGCTCTCCGGAAATTAGACTCCATGCTAATTGTATGTGAATGTGATTCTTCTTTTTCTTTATTTTGATATCTGCTAATACAAGAATGCGCAGGAGACACTGGAGTCTGCGGTAAACACAGAGTTTTGGTATTCTGAAGTAGGTCGTAAGGCAGAGGGAAAGAACAAGATTACAAGAGAGAGCAAACGATGGTGGCTTCCGTCGCCTAAGGTTCCCATACCGGGGATCTCTAGTTCAGGAAGAAAAAAACTGGTTGAGAAAGGCAATGTTGTTTATCAAATCTTCAAAGCTGCTAAATCAATAAACCAGAACGTGCTTCTTGAAATGCCAGTACCTACCATTATCAAGGATGCATTACACAAGGTATGCTTAGCTTTCTTCAAATACATGCATAATTCCATAAGCTGCCATGTAAAGAGTTAGTAATGTATCTTGTTTAATTTCTAATGGTTTTTTTTACAGTCTGGAAAGACAAGCCTTGGAGATGATTTGTACAAGATGTTGGCTTCAGAGTCTGCCTCGGTAGATGATATCTTTGTGTCTCTTAGGATTGTTACTGAGCATGCTGCTCTTGAGATAGTTAATAGGTTAGAAGCAGCTATCTACGCATGGAAAGAGAGGATTACAGAACAAGCAAGCAGTGGTAAATCACCTGTGAGAGCATCATGGTCATTAATTAAAGATTCGTTGTCTGAGATTAGTCCCATTGAGTTGCTCATAAACAGGGCAGAGATGCTTAACGATCATATTAAATCCAAATTCTCTAATCTCCCTCAGTCATTTCTTGATGCCATGCCACAAAGATTCAATATGGCAAGGTGAGGGGAGTTTTTATGAACATTGCTTCATACTTACAAAAAAATTTTGTTGCTTAAGAGCATTGCTTCATGAAGGAAAAAACTCCTCTGTTTTCAGGATATTGGCCATGCAATTCTTGAGGCATATTCTCGGATTCTTGCAAACTTGGCGTTCAGGATTCTAAACAAGATTGAAGAAATCTTGCAAGAAGATGCTCTGAGCAACCCCAATTCTCCTGGCTTCAACGAACTATCAAGAATCCCATTGGCTCATAACAAAGCCAGTAATGGTACAAGGACTTCCTAAAGCCAACAGTTTGTCTCTGATATAAGAAAAGGTTTCGTAGTTCGATGCGTGCCACCTGAAGCTTCTCCTTGTTCGAAAGAGTTTCCTCGTCAATCCTGCTATCTTTAACGTGTATAAACTTTACACCATTTTGAAATCAGCAGGCATTTTGTTCATAGTCTAGTCAATCCTGCTATCATGATTATACGTAGAAATTATTATATCTTGGACTTGTAGTGTACATATAATCCCACAAAAAATGCTCTTAAAATCATAAATGTCCTAACCTTCCAAGTCCCAGTGTTAAAAATGTAGATATGACTCTCCCACATCCCCACTAAACTCAAATTAAATTAGCACACTTATTGAGATATTAAAGCTAGCTAATGAAATGCATGTCACACTTTCACCTCCCCACTTACGTAGCTTTAACTCCTTACCGTTTCAAATCTTTTCACTTCCTCAATTTTGTTGTGTATAAAAGACTCTTCTCCACTTCACTCTTACCACCACAACATTTCTAAAATCAATCAACAATATGGCAACCCCAATTATTTTATGTTTCTTCATCTTCTTCTCCGTGACTCTCTCTTCATCATCGACTCACCCAAAAAACTTCACCATCGAGCTTATCCACCGTGACTCTCCCCTTTCCCCACTCTACAACCCACTAAACACTGTCACTGACCGCCTCAATGCTGCTTTCCTCCGCTCCATCTCTCGTTCCCGCCGTTTCAACCATCAGCTATCTAAAACCGATCTCCAATCTGGTTTAATCGGAGCAGACGGCGAGTTCTTCATGAGTATCACCATTGGTACTCCACCAGTGAAGGTACTCGGGATCGCTGACACAGGAAGTGACCTTACATGGATCCAATGCAAACCTTGTCAACAGTGTTACAAAGAAAACGGTCAAATCTTCGACAAGAAGAAATCCTCTACGTACAAAAACGAGCCTTGTGACTCACGTAACTGTCACGCTTTGTCGACTAGTGAACGTGGATGCGACGAATCCGAAAATGTTTGCAAGTACCGTTACTCATACGGAGACCAGTCATTCAGCAAAGGAGACGTTGCCACAGAAACCATCTCTATTGATTCTGCTTCAGGGTCCCCTGTTTCTTTCCCCGGTACTGTTTTCGGTTGCGGTTACAATAACGGTGGTACCTTCGACGAGACTGGTTCTGGGATCATCGGTCTAGGTGGCGGTCAGTTATCACTTATCTCCCAGCTCAGTTCGTCTATTTCGAAGAAATTCTCTTATTGCTTGTCACATAAGGCATCTACCACGAATGGTACAAGCGTCATAAACCTAGGTGCCAACTCGGTTCCTTCAAGTCTGAGCAAAGACAACGGCGTGGTATCAACTCCGTTGGTCGATAAAGAGCCTCTTACTTACTACTACTTGACGCTAGAAGCCATCTCCGTCGGGAAGAAAAAGATTCCGTACACCGGAAGCACGTATAACCCAAACGACGACGTCGGAATATTCTCGGAGACGTCGGGAAACATCATCATCGACTCTGGAACGACGCTGACACTCCTAGACTCCGGCTTCTTTGACAAATTTGGCGCGGCCGTGGAGGAATCAGTGACCGGAGCCAAGCGCTTGAGTGATCCACAGGGGGGTTTGTCACACTGTTTCAAATCCGGAAGTGGAGAGATCGGGTTGCCGGAGATAACGGTGCACTTCACGGGAGCCGATGTGAAGTTGAGTCCAATCAACGCGTTCGTGAAAGTGAGTGAAGATATGGTTTGTCTTAGCATGATTCCTACCACCGACGTTGCCATCTACGGGAACTTTGCTCAGATGGATTTTCTCGTTGGGTATGACTTGGAGACGAGGACTGTCTCGTTTCAACGCATGGATTGCTCTGCCAAATTGTGATTTGTCGTTTCGAGTATTATCCTACCGATATGTATTGTGGAGTTATAAAATCAGAACCTAAGTTTTAAGGTGATGTCCTCGCTAGTATAAATAAATAGCACCTTTTCTATATTGATCTAATCTCCTTGATATCTAAAAGTACAACAGTGGAGAAAAAGCAAACAAAAAAGCCTCTACATATTGATATAACAGAGAAATTATTGACAACAGTGGATGGTCATTTACATTTCAATTTCATGTTCAGATCAATTGGGGTTTCACCAATCACGGAAACATTCTAACAATTCAAAGCCAAAAAAAAAAAATACAAAAAGAAGAGAAAAGAGGTACCGAAAATGAATGGCTTGAATTTTGTAGTGTAAAACTGGAACTGAAATAAGAAGGCACAGAGTCTTTGTGAATGTGAGATCATTCGGAGCTGGAATCGTAGAAGTCACTGGGGCAAGGAGTCATAACTTCGGATTCAAGTAACTGGACGACTCTGTGCATTGTTGGCCGCTCATCTGGACTTGAAGACACACACTGCGTTGCTATTGACAGAAGAGCATCGAGACTCTCTCTCTCCACTCCTTCACAGCTTAGATCAACAATCTCCTTTGCCCGGTTTTCGCTGATTAAGAAGTTTAGCTGCAAGATTATAGAAAAACGAAATTAAAGCGTTTACTAGTCAAATATTATTATACAAAGCTGGCCCTCGTTATGCTTACCCAACCAACAATGTTAAAGCCTTTCTCGATGAAGGAGGCATCCGTGGGAAGTTTACCACTCAAGACTTCAAGAACCAAAACCCCGAAACTGTAAACGTCGGTTTTCTCAGTCGCTCTACCGCTTTGCATATATTCTGCAACCAACACTCATCATGATTTCACGGATTTAGGTCCTAGGACAGAGAGTAACTAACAACAATTAAAGAGCATTGTTAATACTGTGCAATTGAGTACCTGGAGCCAAGTAACCGAACGTGCCTGCAACAATGGTTGTTATATGAGATTCTTCGTCCTCTAACAACTTGGCAAGCCCAAAGTCTGATACCCGAGCCTCAAGATTTCCATCAAGTAAAATGTTGCTCGATTTTATATCACGGTGTATAATCCTCGGAGAACAATCATGATGCAAGTATGCCAACCCTTTTGCCGCTCCTATTATGATATTTACTCGCGAATCCCAATCCAGTTGCTCGCCTCTCTCTACACATTCAAAGATTTCACTCAATAGAATCATAATTCTCAGTTAAGGAAACCCGTAGATATGAAGTTGAGGATTTACTATGTAGAGCTTCATCAAGGCTACCACCAGGAAGGTAATCATATAGCAGAAGCTTTGATGTGGGTGAATTGCAGTATCCACGTAGATTCACAAGGTAACGATGTTTGATGCTTCCTAGAATCTCAAGCTCCCTTTCAAAAAACCGATCAAAACCTTCATTTAACTTTACAATTCTTTTTAGCGCAAAAACATTGCCATCATCCATCGATAGCTTGTACACTGTTCCAAAGCCTCCACAGCCTATTATGTGCTCTTCATTAAGAGTTTCCAGTTTCTTGATAATGTCTTTGGAAGCGTAGGGCAAATCTCCATGGAACATCACTATAGACGCACCTGGATAGGTAAAATCGTCTCTCATGATTGTCAAGTTTTGACAGAAATAATTTTTTTATGGAGATTATCTACAGTAAGAGTCAGCATGGCTCACCTCCACCGACTTCTATCGCAAGGCTTTGACTCTCAACTCTACCAAGCTTTTTATAGAGAAAGCATCCCCAGAAACACATGAGCGCCACTAGGAGCAGCCCACCCACAGTTGCTGAAGCACTTATAAGCAGCCTTTTAGGGTTATTACCTCCTTGGCCTATAATAAGGGAGAAACCAAAAAGGAAACTCATTTCATGCCAAATAATGTACTACAAATTTTTCAAAAACTAAGCTATATATAATCCATACATTCTGACCAAAAAATTGATGAAGACACAGTTGCTATACCTGTTGGAGACCCGGTAGCTGTAGAATTTCCAGTGTCATTGCACACAACATCGATTTGTTTTCCACACAATTTAAGATTTCCGCTGAAGCTGCAAGAGTGATGCAATAGTTTTAAACTTGGTTTTTTTTTAACTGGTGCAAAGCTAGCAACAGGGTGCTATTGTGCATAACGTCACAAAAACTTATAACTGCTTTGCCCAATCAACCGTAGAAAGACTTATTAACCTACATTTACAAAAAACTGGTTGGGGAAAGGGGTAAAGATGAATTATACTTACGAGTCCCTCGAAAGTCGAGCGAGTAGGCCATCAGAAGGTATTTGTCCCACCAGGAAATTGTTCGAGACATTGCTTCAAAATAAGATCAACATAGTTAGCAACATTGAGACTCAAATATACACAAGACTGCAACATAAAACACACAAAATAGAGATTAGCAACTCACAATTTAGTAAGCTTTTTCAACTGCCCAAGTGAAGCAGGGATAGCTCCCTTGATGCTGTTGCTTGAGATGTCCCTTTATGAATGAGAGTCAAGTATCAACTTAGTAGTTCAGAAGAATCTAGATGATATGCCCATTTGATATGAAAGAAGCCCTAACATAGACTTACGACTCTCATCATCATATTTTTGAGTTTTACACCCAGCAAATAGAACACAATACGTGTGTTGGATATATGTTATGTCAAATTCCCTGTAGCTTTTAAGGTTCAACATGACCTAGAGAAATATATATGTTTGAAAAACATTATGCTGCATCGGAGGTCAGAAGATCCTCTTATGGTTCACTATCTAGTTATAGAGGATATTAAATAGTGAGAGTAGCTAGCCGAACAACAAATAACAGATCCTACAGAGGCTAGGAAAACAAATCCACTTGGAGGAAGGAGGAGATAAATCACGTACAGGTTTTTCAGCCCGGAAAGGTTTCCTAATTCACTTGGGATTGTCCCACCAATGTAATTATTCTGCAAGTATCTGCAAGGAACAAAGGGCCAATAAAAAGATAGCAACGATTCTTGTAAACTAGCTAAACTTTTGACTTTAAAACCATTGATTTATCATCACTCACTAGACACATCAATATTATGCACCAACTATATAGAAGCAAACGTAGAAAAACATTAGCAATTGTCAGAAAAATGTTGTAAACTCGGAAAAAGATAACGCAAAATTTGACCAGGAATGAAGTGTAAATACTAATCAGCATATGTATCTAGGAAAACACTTACATTCCCTCTAATGACGTGCAATTTCCCAATGCGGCAGGTATTGGGTCATATAAAAAATTGTTGTGAAGCATTCTGCGTTGACATGGGAATACACATATATTGAGCAGTAGAACGTATGCTAGACAGGAATAAAATTAATTTAAGGTTAGGAGAACCTACAAAAGCCTTAACTGATCCAGCTTTCCAAGCTCAGGGGGTAAAGGTCCCCTTAATTTGTGATGAGTAAGACTCCTGTCGAAAAATACCTCAGGAACCGACAAAAGATGCAGCAAATACTGAAGAAAATAAAGAATTTAAACTAAAGAAAGTTCAAACTTACAAGGCTATAACTCTTTTTGATTGCGCATCACAGGTCACTCCCTTCCAGTTACATGGATCAGGATCCTCTGGTCTCCACTGGCCAATGACACCATCAGAACCCAAAACTCCATTTCTAAAACTCAAAAGCGCTTCACCTGGAGAAAAAAGGATTTAAGCCCTTCAGCATTGTGGCGGGAGTGACAAAATATGGAAGATTTTAGGGAGACAGATCACTGTACCATCGGGACTAATCGCTTCATTTTCATTGGTTAGTGCACAAAGCAGTGAGATCAAAAGAAGCCATGAGCAGCAACGCTTCATCAGACAGATGCCCATTATGGCACCGTTCAAGCATAATATAGTTACTGCCGATCATTGAAAGAACAGCCTCCAGAATGTAACATCCGTATCATGTACTCAGCTGCTCCGTGACACCCTTTTTTTATCTTCAAGAAACAAAAACAAACTCCTGAAGATAAAGAAAGTAATGTCATTAGATTGTTTAACAAAAACAGCAGACCCCTCATTTGAATCTCTATCAAGACAAATAATTTGTATGAAGCAACACTGAACTATGAGCTTCCAGATTTCAAAATACCCACCAAGTCTACAAATCCAAAGATATCGATCTTACCTAGAACTCTATGAATTCAATAACAATTTGCATAACAGGAAGTAAACAAATGCACTTAGAAAACTGGAACCAGACCCTCAACTCAATCTTACAAGAATACACCTCGTGTACATTTAGCCAAAACCAAACTACCAAATCCCCAATTACAAATCAAGCGTTCCATTACATCGATGCATAGCCTTTGCATGGTCTCATTTACAATTACATCACACAGAACAGTTAGATTGTCTAAAAAAGGATCAAATCCACCTCCAAATTTGCAAAATCGGAAATCGAAATTGAAAATCTTTCCCAATAAACCCCAACTCATTCTTTAAACGAGGACCTCGGGCAGCTAAATTTAAAACTGAAAAATCACGAAATTAGGAAGGCACCATGGCAATCACAGCACAAGAAGAGCTAAAGAGTAAAAAAAAA
This sequence comes from Camelina sativa, assembly GCF_000633955.1. Taxonomy (NCBI): domain Eukaryota; kingdom Viridiplantae; phylum Streptophyta; class Magnoliopsida; order Brassicales; family Brassicaceae; genus Camelina; species Camelina sativa. The sequence continues at coordinate 7,397,329 of NC_025689.1, read as the reverse complement.
AAACATTCAATAATCTGAAAAAAAAAACGAAATCGAAAACGATTCGCCGGTTTAAATCAGACCAAAATCTCACTTTTCCCCATCCCCTAAAGAGAAATGAAAAGGAATTGGGAATTACACGAACCTCAAAATGGATCCGCGAGGAGGAAGATGAAGAATAAGAATAGGACAGAGGAAGAAGACGCAATTGAGCTGTAAAGCAAAAAAGTCTTAAACTTTTTTTTTTTGTTGGGTGTGTGATTTTATGAGAGAGAGTGAAGAGAGAGAAAGTAGAGTACTCTGTGAAGTAAACTCAACACACACCAAAAAAAAAGATGAGATACTTTGGAGAAAGGAATCGGGGCTTGGTTACTTACGAGTTTACGACCAATGAGAGAGGAGAAGTGCTGATCACACGTGCCGATCTTGACTTCCCGCACGTGTCGACCGACGCAAATATGATTAAATGCTAGGAACGGGACAAGGGCTTTTGTGTTGGGTTTAGTTAAACATCGTTATGGGCCTAATTAAGCCCATAATTGATTTCCAAGCGTACTATGTACTATTCACCTAATGAAACAAGTGTACCATTGATTGATAATCATTCATTCATTTGCTTAATTGCTTTCATAATAGAAGTGGACATCTAGTATATTAAGAAAATGATTAGATTTTTTTTATGGGTAACACTTTTAGTGTGATGATATATTTTATACAAGACATGTCATTAGATTTTTATGAAGTAACCAGAAGAATTGTAGAGAAAGGAACGTTGGAGAGAATGTTTGTTGCTTTTGTATTTGAAAGGGTCATCAGATCATGATGGCTTAAATTTGAGCTGTTGTTTCATGTGCTAGCCCATTGAAAAAGATATCTGGGGATGGAGAGTTCGATCACGTTAGACATGAGGATGGAGTTGGAAAAGGTGTGTGCTGGTGTGGCTTATGGAACCCATAAATATTATTATACATCTCTACTAATCAATCAAAAATAACAAAGTTTATTTTTGAGCATTTATACTTTGAATTGGAAAAATATTATCAATATATTAAATTTTAAGGAAAAATCAAATTATTGCTTAAAATATTAAGATAATAATAAATAACAGTTGATTATAATTAGTATTTAATATCATAAAATAAATAACACATGATTTAAGTACCAATTTTAAGATCAATAATTCAATAACTTATAATTTACTTTTTCAAAAAATTAAAATCTACAAACTAATCAATTCATATTAGTTTATGTGTCTAATCAGTAATCACTAATGGTTCTTTGTTTGTATTTTAAAGGAGAAAAGATTAGCCATTGATAAAAATAACCATATATTTTTTTTTAAATTTAAAACAAGTTATTATATGTAGATTTAATTTAATTTCTCTTTTTTTTTACATCAATTTTTATTTATTTCTTAGATACAGGTTATTAATGTAAATACATGTATACAACAACAATAGGAAAATATTGTTTTTTTTTGTTTTACTAAAAAAGCTAAAAGCCTAAAACAGTTTGAAAATGCATAACTCTGGTCTCAAGCCTCAACACGTGTCAAAAGAGAAACAAAAACGCTCGTTATAAAATTTGAAATAATAGCGCGTGGAGACACTTGCGCGTGAAGGGTTTCAACACCAAAAAAAAGGAAAATTACACCACCGATTTAAACGTAGAAACCAAAATTCCCCCACTCTCTCTCTCTGATTACGCTCCACCCTACTCTTCTTTTGTCTTTCTCTCTCTCTCTCTCTTGCCGGCACAACGAAGAATTTTTTTTGAAAAGAGAGAGAAAGTTTCAAGAGACCACCGTACGAAGAAAAAAAAAAAAACTTGGGTTGTTATAGATCGATAAGATCGATAGCGTCGGAGATTTAGGTTCGCTGAGAAAATGTCGGCGGAGGACGAGAAGTTATTGAAGGAGGCGAAGAAACTTCCTTGGGAGGATCGCCTTGGCCATAAGAATTGGAAAGTTCGGAACGAGGCTAACGTCGATTTAGCTTCTGTTTGTGATTCCATTACTGATCCTAAGGACTCTCGTCTTCGCGATTTTGGTGATTTCCTCCTCTACCTTGTGATTTTTTTAGGGTTTTTGTTTTTTTTGAGGCTCAGATCTGATTGGGGTGGTTTATCTCGTTGTGGATCTGGTTTGAATTTGGATTGTGGAGCGGGAATGTGATTCTTCCTAGGGTTATATTTGCTTTACTCTTGATTGAATTTCTGATTTTTTTTATTTATTTTTTTAATTCGCAGGTCACTTGTTTAGGAAGACGGTGGCGGATTCTAATGCCCCCGTGCAAGAGAAAGCCCTTGATGCATTGATTGCGTTTTTGCGAGCAGCTGACTCAGACGCTGGAAGGTATGGTGTTGTTTATTGTTTTTATTGCTTTTGTAATTGGCAGACTGTTGTTAGTGTGTTTGCATGTGAATACTTAGCTTGTTTCTGCTTTTGAAGGTATGCAAAGGAAGTTTGCGATGCTATTGCGGCTAAATGTCTCACGGGTCGGAAGAATACTGTCGACAAGGCTCAAGCTGCTTTCTTGCTTTGGGTAGAATTAGAGGCTGTCGATGTTTTCTTGGTATGCTATTCTTTTCTACGTTCTTGCAACTCTGCGATGGTTATTTAGCCTCATACACTTAACCCTTGCACTCTCATGTCTAGTCATAGAGTTGCTTGCTAGATTGATGTATCATTAACTAGATAGATAGGTGAGCTGACATAGCAATGAAAGTGCTTTATAACCCAGAATGCAACCATATACCCTTTTTAGAGGGAGTGCGGTAAAATATAGCTTGCTAGTGTTATGCTAGGTTTCTAGTGTAAAAGAGCATTTAAAAATAACTATGACTGACATTCCCCTTGAGCATCCTGTGTTTAAGGTCAAGGAATGGAATTTTCTGTGGTCTGTTCCAGTTCCAGTAACCAACATTTCCAGTTTTGAGTTATTGCACCCTGTCTCAGTCTGTTGGACTTCTGCTATCAATAATACATTTTCCTGAAGTAGAAAGGAGTCTTGATACCTGTAACATGTTGTTTTGAAGATGTCTGCTATAGGGTCTTGTTCAAAACATCATTTGTCTTCCACTATAAGGCGATAATAACTCCACTTGATATGCATTGTTTCAATCGTTTAAGTTTCAGTTGCCTAGAAGATATATATATATATATATATATATATATATATATATTGGGAGTTGTATAGTTGATAGGAGAACTTCGTCTCTATATATTTAACAGATTTGGCATGATTGTAGGATACGATGGAGAAAGCTATAAAGAATAAAGTTGCAAAGGCTGTGGTACCTGCAGTAGACGTTATGTTTCAAGCTCTAAGGTCTGTTTTCAAGTCCTTGTTAGTTTTCTCCACTGGTTCATGAAACCTTTTTCTGAAATAATGACCCTAGTTTGTTTCTACCTTAGTGAATTTGGATCAAAGGTTATTCCACCCAAACGGATTTTAAAGATGCTTCCTGAACTTTTCGACCATCAAGATCAGAATGTCCGTGCATCTGCCAAAGGGGTGACTCTTGAGCTATGCCGTTGGATTGGAAAAGACCCTGTAAAGTCTATATTGTTTGAGAAAATGAGGGATAC
>NC_025689.1:7380890-7389691 GCF_000633955.1 Camelina sativa | reverse complement strand
TTTTTCTGAAATAATGACCCTAGTTTGTTTCTACCTTAGTGAATTTGGATCAAAGGTTATTCCACCCAAACGGATTTTAAAGATGCTTCCTGAACTTTTCGACCATCAAGATCAGAATGTCCGTGCATCTGCCAAAGGGGTGACTCTTGAGCTATGCCGTTGGATTGGAAAAGACCCTGTAAAGTCTATATTGTTTGAGAAAATGAGGGATACAATGGTAAGATTTCTGTTGATCCGTACATTTGCATTAGCTATGTTGCCAAGGTGATATAAACTGGATCAATTCCTCTTGCTTTTTCTTGGAGTTGGAAAACTGAAATAGAGGTTTCTAATTCTAGTCATAACTGATAGAAGATAAAACCCAGCGCCAATAAGAACCACACTCTTGGTTGTAAATTCTGCCCATGATTTGAGATTTTTCCTATTAAGTTATATTAGAAAAACAGTGGAAGAAGTTCTATTTATACTTTGAATTATTCTCTTGTGCTCTTTGCAAACACTAATATTTTATTTCATTGTTACCCTGTAAGAAAAAAGAGCTGGACGCTGAGCTTGCCAATGTTTCAGGGGGTGCCAAGCCTACTCGAAAGATAAGGTAACTACTAAATACGATAACAATTGTTTTTTTTCCTATGTTACATCTTTATTTATTCATTGGAACTTCCATTAATATTTTTGATTTCACCGTAATCTAGCCTATGCTTTGTGAATACTCAATGTGCTTTTGTCAGGTTTCTGAATAATTGAATTAGTATGCATGAGGATTACTTTTTGGTTTCAAGACCTTTTCGTCGCCTGCGTGAATTTTAAAGTGAAAAAGTCCTAACATGATTTTAAAAAGCTGCAATGTGATTATATCTGTATTTTAATTTTGAAGATCTGAGCAAGACAAGGAGCCAGAGGCAGAAGCTAGTTCCGATGTTGTGGGCGATAGGCCCAGTGAAGAAGCTCTTGCTGATGGTAAGTAGCTTGTACGTCAATAAATTGTTTCTTCATCAAGCAATCTTGAGAAGTCTGCTTACTTTGATTCTATTTTATCTACTCTTTACTATCAGCCCCCCAGGAAATAGATGAGTATGATCTTATGGATCCTGTGGATATTTTGACTCCTTTGGAGAAGTCTGGTTTCTGGGACGGAGTGGTGAGTTTTGGATTCTTAATGCCTTATTTTAATTTATTATGTTTTATTTCTTGTGGTTGTCCTTCACTGAGATAACTTTTTATACTATACCACTTACTTTCCATATTGATTGCATTTGACACATTACACGAACTAACGATGTATCCCTTTTAGAAAGCTACAAAGTGGTCAGAACGTAAAGAGGCTGTTGCAGAGCTAACAAAGCTTGCTTCGACTAAAAAGATAGCTCCTGGTGATTTTTCAGAGATTTGTCGAACCTTAAAGAAGGTATTTAACTTTTCATGATAAGAAGTTTAGGCAGCATTGCTGATATTTACATGTTAACATCTTAAAATCCTTTGTATGCTTTAGCTCTGTAAGTGCAGCATTATCTAATTGGTGATGAAGCAGCCTGCAAATATCTATGCTTATTGATTAATTTGAAGTTCATTCGTTTTAAAATGTTTTCTGGTTGCAATAATAGCATCAGCGCTGCTGTTGTTCAGGATTCAATGCTGCATAGTTACTTTTACTTTCAGTTTGATAATATTTGTTAATATTTCCGATTGCAGCTTATCACGGATGTGAACTTAGCTGTTGCAGTTGAAGCTATTCAAGCCATTGGAAATCTTGCACGTGGTTTAAGAACACATTTCTCTGCTAGTTCACGGTTTATGCTGCCTGTTTTGCTTGTGAGTCATGTGTCATCTTTGATTCATAATTATTATTAAAAGAAGATGCTTCAAGTCTTTTGAGTATTGATACTCTTTTCTTAGATAAGACTGGGCTTTGGTTGCTGATACAAAACTTGGTGGCTGTTTGTTCCTTGAACAGGAAAAATTGAAAGAGAAAAAGCAATCACTCGCAGACCCACTTACACAAACGTTACAAACAATGTACAAAGCTGGGTGTTTGAATCTTGTTGACGTTATAGAAGGCAAGAGTCATGTTATCTTGGAATTTTTTTATAAAGCTCTATTGATTTGCTTATGATTGTCTTGTTTAGATGTTTGGCGACCAATTTGTTTAAGCATCCGTCTTTCATCAGTATTTCAACCAACTTTGCTATCTTTTGTAGATGTTAAGACAGCAGTAAAAAACAAAGTTCCACTTGTCCGTTCTGCAACTTTGAACTGGTTGACATCCTGTCTTGAAACAAGTAACAAGGCTCTTATTCTCAAGGCACACAAAGAATATGTCCCTTTATGTATGGAGGTTAGTATTTTTTGTTCCCGATGGCTCCTTATTATACTTTGACTGTACAGGAAAACATGGCACTGTTAAGTAGTAGTTGCTTAATAATGCAAGCATAGATATATGCAACAAGTGTTTGCCCAAAAAAAAAAAAAGACACATGCAACAAGTTAGTGCTAAAAGGACAGATAACATATGTAATGTTGCAGTATTATGATTAGTTGTTGTAGCAATAGCATTGAGTTGACTTTTGATCGCTGTTACCACTTCTAAGTTTGAAACTAATCAATGATTTGAACTTACAACTTAATTGGATGCCTGGAATTTGTAATGATGTAGTGTCTCAACGATGGAACTCCTGAAGTGAGGGATGCAGCATTTTCAGCTTTGGCTGCAATAGCTAAGGTATTAGTTTTATATTGTGCTTTTTTAGTAACATATTTCCGTTGTCGTCTGTTGTATGCTGTACATATATTAGAATATGTGGATAAATGACTCTTTTACTTATGTTTATTATCTTTTGGTTATTTTAGTCTGTAGGTATGAGACCTTTGGAAAGGTCGTTGGAAAAACTTGATGATGTTAGAAAAAAGAAACTTTCAGAATTGATTGCAGCCTCTGGTGGTGGTGACTCAGCTGGTACAAGCTCAGGTTTGTGTGCTTTATTTCACACAGTCGTTATCTGAACATCAAGTTTTGTTTGCGGGCTTTTTCCCATTCTAATAGGATGCTCTTTTCATATAAAAGTGACAGTTCAATCTTCAGTTGGGAGCACGGCCGCAGGGGTATGCTTCTATCCGTATCTTCAGTGTCAAATAACATTCAGTTCTTTAAAAAAAAAAGTTTTATCTGGGATGTGGAGATGGGATGTTTGATATAGTTGTTATTAGATGCCTTGTCTTTTCTCATCTCGTTGTCTAAGAGGTTGAATGGGTTTCATGTCTCGTATCTGTTGACCTGGTAGTTCTTTTAACATTTTTATCCACACAATAGTTATACCACTTCAAAATTATGCAGAACTCAGAAGCTTCCTTTGTAAGGAAATCAGCAGCAAGCATGTTGAGCGGCAAAAGACCTGCTCCTTCTGCTGTGAGTTTTCTCTTACATTTTTTTTTGNTGTAGTGTCTCAACGATGGAACTCCTGAAGTGAGGGATGCAGCATTTTCAGCTTTGGCTGCAATAGCTAAGGTATTAGTTTTATATTGTGCTTTTTTAGTAACATATTTCCGTTGTCGTCTGTTGTATGCTGTACATATATTAGAATATGTGGATAAATGACTCTTTTACTTATGTTTATTATCTTTTGGTTATTTTAGTCTGTAGGTATGAGACCTTTGGAAAGGTCGTTGGAAAAACTTGATGATGTTAGAAAAAAGAAACTTTCAGAATTGATTGCAGCCTCTGGTGGTGGTGACTCAGCTGGTACAAGCTCAGGTTTGTGTGCTTTATTTCACACAGTCGTTATCTGAACATCAAGTTTTGTTTGCGGGCTTTTTCCCATTCTAATAGGATGCTCTTTTCATATAAAAGTGACAGTTCAATCTTCAGTTGGGAGCACGGCCGCAGGGGTATGCTTCTATCCGTATCTTCAGTGTCAAATAACATTCAGTTCTTTAAAAAAAAAAGTTTTATCTGGGATGTGGAGATGGGATGTTTGATATAGTTGTTATTAGATGCCTTGTCTTTTCTCATCTCGTTGTCTAAGAGGTTGAATGGGTTTCATGTCTCGTATCTGTTGACCTGGTAGTTCTTTTAACATTTTTATCCACACAATAGTTATACCACTTCAAAATTATGCAGAACTCAGAAGCTTCCTTTGTAAGGAAATCAGCAGCAAGCATGTTGAGCGGCAAAAGACCTGCTCCTTCTGCTGTGAGTTTTCTCTTACATTTTTTTTTGTTTTCTTTCTCAATTCCACTATGATTTGAACATCACATTAAATGCTAACATTTTATAGCCTGCAAGCAAGAAGGTTGGGACTGGTAAACCGGGTGGAGGCAAAAAAGATGGTTCTGTACGGAATGAAGGTTCAAAATCTGTTGAACCACCTGAAGATGTCGAGGTACATATATATAAAATTAGTATTTGTTATGTGATTGACTTCTTGCCGACTTTTATGGTGTTAATGCTTTGTTTTTATTTTCATTTTTAGCCTGCCGAGATGGGTCTTGAAGAGATTGAAAACAGATTAGGTTCTCTTGTAAAACCAGAAACTATATCTCAGCTAAAGAGCTCTGTATGGAAAGAAAGACTTGAAGGTTTGTTAAAGGCCTGGAGAACTCTTTTATTCTCAAATGCTTTTATCTTCATCATTAGTGCTTCTTTCTATGTTTAATTTTTTCCGTTTTGCTTGGGTGGTTAATCTCATTTTGAAGTGGTTCTTCATCAAATTTCATCACTATGCATAGTATAAATGTGTTGTGCAAAGTTCCTGAATTAATATTGAAGCTCTATTTCATGTTGCCTCTTATTGATTTTAGATCAAAGCTGCATTAGCACATGTCACATCATCTCGTTTCTAGCCCTTCTGTTTTTAAGTATTTATCAGCTTGCCAATTTTTTCATTATATTGCCGTGCAGCAACTTTGGCTTTGAAAGAAGAGATAGAAGGTCTACAAGAACTAGACAAGTCAGTGGAAATCTTGGTCCGGTTGTTGTGTGCGGTTCCTGGTTGGAATGAGAAAAATGTGCAGGTATGCTTGTTATTCTATCTTAATTCTTCTTATTTGTAGTTTTTTAGAATTAACACTCCTCCACCCAGATTTCTTATTTAAGTACATAAGCTTATTACATGGAAATGCAGGTTCAGCAACAGGTCATCGAAATCATCACTCACATATCTTCGACTGCGGCGAAGTTTCCTAAGAAATGTGTCGTACTTTGTATAACAGGTTAGTATCAGATGAAGAAAAAGCTACCTTCAGTTGATGAAAGCTGAATCCTGACGCCAATTTTAATTTTTTCTTAAGAATTAGTTCTAAGCTAATTTACGTGAGTTTTTCTATTAATTCACTAGGCACTAGTGAACGAGTTGCAGATATAAAGACACGAGCTTCTGCTATGAAATGCCTTACAGCTTTCTGCGAGGCAGTTGGTCCTGGATTTGTTTTCGAGAGGGTAAGTGCTGGGTCGGTCAACTTTCTTTACCTTTCTTTTTAATATGATCATAATGACAATATATGGCTTTTGTTTGTAGCTTTTCAAAATCATGAAAGAGCACAAGAATCCAAAGGTTCTTAGTGAAGGCTTGTTATGGATGGTTTCTGCAGTTGATGACTTTGGTGTCTCACTTTTGAAACTTAAGGTTCTGAAGTTTTTTCCTCTTCGAAATTCCCAGCTCCTGAAATCCCTGTTTATTAAACTGCAGTATCTAGGTATTTTACATTATGACCTAATGAGATTTTTCTGTCCATTTGGCAGGATTTGATAGATTTTTGTAAGGATGTTGGGCTGCAATCTAGTACAGCTGCCACCAGAAATGCTACAATTAAACTCTTGGGTGCTTTACACAAGTTTGTTGGTCCAGGTAGCTACGAATTCATTTAAGCTGTTTATCTTTGTCTAACTTGTGTTTTGGAGAATAACATATCTTAACACTGAATCAAACTATGTTAATTCTGTTTGCAGACATTAAAGGGTTTCTTAATGATGTCAAACCTGCGCTACTAAGTGCACTTGACACCGAATATGAGAAAAACCCTTTCGAGGTATACATTTGTGTGGATTGCCTTGATTTTTGGATTTCTTGTTTTTCTTGCTGTACTTATATTCTGTTCATCAGGGGACTGCGGCTCCGAAGAGAGTTGTTAAGACGTCAGTTTCAACATCAACATCTGCTGGAGGGCTGGATGGCTTACCTAGAGAAGATATCAGTAGCAAGATTACCCCTAATCTTCTTAAGGGCTTTGAGAGTCCTGATTGGAAGGTGCTCTTTAAATTGGAAGTCTTCTTTTGTTGTCTAAACCTAACAATTCTTCTGTGGAAACTTATTTTAAGCGGTAGAGTTAAAATTGAGTCGTTTAAAATTTTGTAGATGCGTTTAGAGTCAATTGAAGGTGTCAATAAAATTCTGGAAGAGGCTAATAAACGTATCCAACCAACTGGAACTGGTATGAAGTCAGAATTTTTCCAATAATTCTCTGTTATTTTAGATTTGTCATACCAAAACGAAGTCATGATTCCTTATTGTTATATGTATAATTTTTGTCACATTCGATAGGAGAATTATTTGGTGGTCTAAGAGGACGCCTGTTGGATAGTAACAAAAATCTTGTTATGCAAACATTGACTACCATTGGAGGTGTTGCTGCAGCTATGGGGCCAGCTGTTGAGAAGGCGAGCAAGGTTGGTGATACATGTCAAGCATTGAAAATAATTTGTACACTGAAATATCACTGCTTGCCAGTTTTACCAAATACTTGAGTTATCTACTTCAGGGAATTCTGTCTGATGTTCTGAAATGTCTCGGTGACAACAAGAAGCACATGAGGGAATGCACCTTGGCTGCTCTTGATTCGTGGCTTGGTGCTGTTCATCTTGACAAAATGGTTGGTGATAATCTTTTTGAGGCTTGTCTTTTGCTTGTTGCTATAATTTAGTCAACTAAAACATATTTTCTGTTAATGCAGATTCCTTACATTATAATAGCCCTAACAGATGGGAAAATGGGAGCAGAAGGACGTAAAGATCTTTTTGATTGGTTGACAAAACAGCTTACTGGATTAAGTGACTTTGTGGATGCTATACATTTACTGAAACCTGCAAGCACCGCAATGACGGTGACTCATCTAAAATTGTTATACCGCCTCATCAGCTTTAAACAGTGATTACGACTGTTTATATTGACTTCAATTTGTTATGCTTCAATGAATCTTTCCAGGACAAATCAGCAGATGTGCGAAAAGCAGCCGAAGGATGCATTTCTGAGATCTTAAGAGTCAGTGGACAAGAAACTGTAGGTATCTTGGGTTAGCTTGTTCTATTCAGGGATAGAACAATTTCTGATTAGATGTTTGCATTTTATTCAGATTGAAAAGCATCTCAAAGATATCCAAGGCCCAGCTCTAGCTCTTGTGCTTGAAAAAGTAAGACCAGGATTTGTTCAAGGTACCTCTCCATGATCTGGTTGTCTGATTATCATGTTTTCTCTTCTTCATTCGCTTTTTTTTCTCTGTTCAAGCTAATGGTGTTGTTTTCAGAACCATTTGAATCATCAAAAGCTATGGGGGGGCCAGTGTCTAAAGGTGTTTCAAAGATTTCAAAATCAACTTCTAATGGTACCTTGAAGCAAGGAAACAGATCAGTAAGTTTCTATCTCTTAACCTATATAATTTTGTACACAATTTATAATATCTGACTAGTTTTGTGTTTCTGAAGAGAGCCGTACCTACAAAGGGCTCAAGTCTTATTACGTCTGTCCATGATATAGCTATCCAGTCACAGGCTTTGCTAAATACTAAGGACTCCAATAAGGTTGGATAAGTTTTCCAAAGAATTTGTAAATATTTCCATAGGTATTGTGTAGGATGACAAAAGGTTGATATAGATATTTTTTTGTGTGTTTAAATTGCAGGAGGACAGGGAGAGGGTGGTGGTTCGTAGAATAAAATTTGAGGAGCTGCGACCAGAACAGATTCAGGATCTTGAGGTTTGATTTCTAGAGGATTTAAATGAGTTCTGCATTAGGATCATGTTATAACTAAAGTTGGGTGGTTGGTGCAGAATGATATGATGAAATTTTTTAGGGAAGACTTGCAAAAACGATTGTTGAGCCCCGACTTCAAGAAACAAGTAGATGGGCTGGAGATCCTACAGAAGGTAGCAGCTATCTTATGTTAGAATGCGGATATCTTGTGTTAGAATCTTATTCATCTGCTAGATCTTATTATTATTTATTTTTCTTTAAAGTAATCTTCCTTCCATCTCGCCGCAGGCACTTCCATCTGTTTCAAAGGAGATAATAGAAGTATTAGATATACTTCTCAGGTGGTTTGTATTGCAATTCTGTAAATCCAACACAACCTGTCTGCTAAAGGTAAATTGTAATGTTTATTCTGCTATTAGAGTTCATGTTTGACACTATTTTTCATGCAATAATAATGAAATTTCATTTGCTCTGGGTAAGAATAGGTGCTTGAGTTTCTTCCGGAACTTTTCAACACATTGAGGGATGAAGAATACTGCATGACGGAAGCAGAGGCTGCAATATTTCTGCCCTGTTTGGCGGAGAAGGTTAGTCATCGGATAATAATCCAATTTCCCTTGGTGTTGGCCTCTTTATAAAAATTCCTGTTTATCTTATGCTTTTAGAAAAAAATTGGTGCTTCAGTATCTTTATATTCAACTCCCTGTCCTTGGTGCAGTTGGGGCATAACATTGAAAAAGTAAGAGAAAAAATGCGGGAGCTGATGAAGCAGATTATCCAAGCATATTCTGTGGCAAAGACATATCCCTATATTTTAGAAGGTTTACGTTCCAAAAACAACCG
>NC_025689.1:7351496-7380807 GCF_000633955.1 Camelina sativa | reverse complement strand
TGAAATTTTTTAGGGAAGACTTGCAAAAACGATTGTTGAGCCCCGACTTCAAGAAACAAGTAGATGGGCTGGAAATCCTACAGAAGGTAGCAGCTATCTTATGTTAGAATGCGGATATCTTGTGTTAGAATCTTATTCATCTGCTAGATCTTATTATTATTTATTTTTCTTTAAAGTAATCTTCCTTCCATCTCGCCGCAGGCACTTCCATCTGTTTCAAAGGAGATAATAGAAGTATTAGATATACTTCTCAGGTGGTTTGTATTGCAATTCTGTAAATCCAACACAACCTGTCTGCTAAAGGTAAATTGTAATGTTTATTCTGCTATTAGAGTTCATGTTTGACACTATTTTTCATGCAATAATAATGAAATTTCATTTGCTCTGGGTAAGAATAGGTGCTTGAGTTTCTTCCGGAACTTTTCAACACATTGAGGGATGAAGAATACTGCATGACGGAAGCAGAGGCTGCAATATTTCTGCCCTGTTTGGCGGAGAAGGTTAGTCATCGGATAATAATCCAATTTCCCTTGGTGTTGGCCTCTTTATAAAAATTCCTGTTTATCTTATGCTTTTAGAAAAAAATTGGTGCTTCAGTATCTTTATATTCAACTCCCTGTCCTTGGTGCAGTTGGGGCATAACATTGAAAAAGTAAGAGAAAAAATGCGGGAGCTGATGAAGCAGATTATCCAAGCATATTCTGTGGCAAAGACATATCCCTATATTTTAGAAGGTTTACGTTCCAAAAACAACCGAACGAGGATAGAGTGTACTGATCTCATAGGATATCTACTCGAGACTTGTGGTACCGAGGTAGTAGCAAAACTTGACAAATTATATGACATTTCTGTTCTGTTTGAATTCTAATATACCTTTCTAAGCAGATAAGTGGACTACTGAAATACTTAAATATGGTTGCAAGCTTGACGGCCGAAAGAGATGGTGAACTCAGAAAAGCTGCTTTGAACACCATGGCTACTGGTTATAAGATTCTTGGTAGGGGATAAATTCATCAGCTTTTGTGAAGTTATAGTGGAAAATTTTTTAAACATGCCATGTCTCGCAGTGATTAGTGCTCAATTTTGGCTTGTCTATGTTTCATAAAAATGTGGAACCTAATAATCATGATTCTGAATCGAATTTCGCATTTGGTTGTCCATTCCCTTGAGATACTTTTGGGACTCGTTTCTCATTGTGTGGCTTGTTATTGCAGGTGATGATATCTGGAAATATGTTGGGAAGCTTACAGATGCTCAAAAGAGTATGATTGATGATAGATTCAAGTGGAAAGTAAGCTCAAAATATGAACGTTTTTATGCTTCAGACTTGTATCTGTGAGTTTTATTTTTCATAGTTTGGCCATCAGATCAAGGAAATGGAGAAAAGAAGAGAAGGGAGACCTGGGGAGGCACGGGCAGCATTAAAGCGTTCTGTTAGAGACAACGGGTGCGTGACATTTTGGTAGCGACTTATATGTACTTAGCATCAGCAATAAGCTAAAGTGGAAGCCAAAAAGATAATCACATAAGTCAAAGGCCTAATAATGCATTTTAGAATCACAAATTTATTTTGATGTTGGTTTTCTTAGTGATCGGGAACAGGAAGGATTCTAAGGCGTATTTAGTGTCTATAATGATTTTCTGTTTGTTTACAGACCAGAAGTGGCAGAGCAAAGTGGTGACCTTTCTCAAATAGCCCCTGGTTCTTTATTTCCAAGGTAGACATATATATAAGTTTCTGGTGTCCATGCGGCTTCTATGCACAACTCAATCTTTTTTCTCTTCCAGGCAAAGCTATGGTATTTCGGAACAAATTCTGGAGAGGAACCCAGTACCTCGGACAATTGCTGGAGTTAATGGCCCTACAGACTGGAATGAGGCTTTGGACATCATTATGTTTGGTTCTCCGGAGCAGGTTTCTGGCTTCTGTGATCCCATCTTGATATTATTATTATAGTAACTCAATTATCTAGTACAAAGACTTAATAAAGGTCCATAGAATACATGTATGTTTGATTTGGTTGTGAAGGGACGTTGACCAATATTATTCACCTACATTTTTGTCATTTCGAAACTGAGGTGATGCATATTTGAAGATCCTGTAAGTGTTGATTTAATTTTTTATTTTCCTCTTTTCTTATGTGTTGCAGTCGGTTGAAGGGATGAAAGTTGTGTGTCATGAGTTGGCACAGGCTTCTAATGATCCTGAAGAGAGTGCAATTGATGAACTTGTGAAGGATGCTGATGGACTTGTTTCATGCTTAGCAAATAAGGTCTGCCTGATAAACTTTCTTTGTTCATTTGTCTTGCAGAACTCCAATAAAAGTTTTTGCTGACCACCACTCAATTATGTTTTATATTCTGTTAGGTTGCCAAAACATTTGATGTTAGCTTAATGGGAGCTTCATCGAGGTCATGTAAATATGTTTTGAACACACTTATGCAGGTAACTCCGTTTGAATTTGTGATGCTGCTTTTCTTCATTAGCTTGTTAGCTCAATTAGGTTTGTTTGTGAAGCTTATTACTCACAAGTATGTATTGTTGCAGACATTCCAAAATAAGAAGCTTGCCCATGCAGTCAAAGAAGGGACTCTTGAAAGCCTTATAACAGAGCTCTTGCTTTGGCTTCTGGATGAAAGAGTTCCACGTATGGAAGATGGCAGCCAACTTCTGAAAGCTCTGAACGTTTTGATGCTTAAGATCCTGGTTAGATATTCCTCCCATGCTAAAGGTTTTCATCATATGACTTCCTAAACGTTCTCTGACTTCTCCTTCTTTTTTTTTTTAAATTAAATTCAGGATAATGCAGATCGGACATCATCGTTTGTGGTCCTTATTAGCTTGCTACGTCCTCTTGATCCATCTAGATGGCCTTCACCTGCTACGGCTGAAGTTTATGCTGTCCGGAATCAGAAATTCTCTGATTTGGTAGTTAAATGCCTTATTAAACTTACAAAGGTATGATTTCTACTAAATGATTTTTAGGAGAATCATTGTTCGAATAACTTAAGTAGTTGTTAGATACCAGCCCTGTTGTTTTTTTTGTTGACGTGCCTTTCCTACTTGCTACGATCAAAGTGTCAAAAAAATTTGTATTGTATATCTGATTATTGCTTGTCGTTGTTTAGCTCCTCCAAAGCACCATATATGAAGTTGATCTTGATAGGCTTCTTCAGAGTATCCATGTATATCTGCAAGAGCTGGGAATGGAAGAGATACGTAGGAGGTGCATCTCCTTAAATGCACTTATAAATTTTACAAATATTAGTCTGTTTATTTTTTGGAGATTTTCCTACTTGCCATTACTAATTCATTCTCGTTTTGTTATTGGTTCNATAGGCTTCTTCAGAGTATCCATGTATATCTGCAAGAGCTGGGAATGGAAGAGATACGTAGGAGGTGCATCTCCTTAAATTTATAAATTTTACAAATATTAGTCTGTTTATTTTCTTGGAGATTTTCCTACTTGCCATTACTAATTCATTCTCGTTTTGTTCTTGGTTGGGATTTTTTCCAATGAGAAGAGCTGGGGCAGATGATAAACCTCTGAGGATGGTGAAAACTGTTCTACATGAACTTGTTAAGCTCCGGGGAGCCGCAATTAAGGGTCACTTGTCTCTTGTCCCTATTGACATGAGGCCACAACCCATTATTCTCGCTTACATCGACCTGAACCTTGAGGTGAGATCTTAGTCTTATAACTTTCTCTCCAGAAATCTTGACAAATTGCTGAAGCTGAGGGTTTGATCAAAGAGCGCATCCAAACCATTTGGTGTACTATCTCTCATGATAATTAACTTGAAAGATCATATGTACTAAATTACTTGGTCGAAAAATATATCTGAAAAAGTTACTTACATTTTGCAAGAGAAATTCAGACGTCATTGGTAGTAACTATTTAAATACTTGCAGACTTTAGCTGCAGCAAGAATGTTAACCGCAACAGGTCCTGTGGGTCAAACCCATTGGACAGATTCAACAGCCAACAATCCTTCACCTCCCGCAAATTCTGCTGATGTTCAGTTGAAGCAAGAGCTTGGGGCGATTTTTAAGAAAATTGGGGACAAACAAACTTCCACAATTGGTCTTTACGACCTCTACCACATCACTAAGTCATATCCAAAGGTAAAAGATATGATTTTGGATTTCAAGTATCTGTGTATCCTATTATGAATTAACACATGGCCATTCGAGCCAAATTGTATGTACCTACAAACTGATTTCAATGCTTGTAGGTTGATATCTTTTCCCAACTTCAAAACGCTAGTGAGGCGTTTCGTACTTACATTAGAGACGGTTTGGCCCAGGTTTGTAACAAATCTCCTGGTTTCTACTATCGTTGCCCTCATAGCTTCAGTGTTTTGAGTTTTAAGTTTTGCAATCGATTTTTAGGTTGAGAAGAATGCAGCTTTGGGGAGAACACCTTCAAGCCTACCGTTGTCAACTCCTCCCCCTTCTTCCTTGGCTCTCCCATCTCCTGATATTCCTTCCTTGTCGTCTTTAGATGTGAAGCCTCTGATGAACCCTAAATCTGAGTCATACACCGACGACATCCGAGCCAGTAACATGAATCCTGGAGGTACTTTCGTAGATCCTTGATCCTTCTGTTTTTCTTCCTTGCGGTGTTTTATTCATATCTGTTAGAAAAAAATCTATGACAGTGATGACTGGGACGCTAGATGCAATCAGAGAAAGGATGAAGAACATGCAACTGGCTTCATCAGGAACCCTCGAGCCAGTAAGCAAACCGCTGATGCCAACAAATGAGAACTTATCAATGAACCACCAGACCATTCCCCAGAGCCAAATGGGACCAGAGAGTCCGCACTCACACCCAGTGGTTCTCCCAATGGATGAGAAAGCATTGTCCGGTCTTCAAGCTAGAATGGAGAGGCTCAAAGGTGGATCACTGGAACATATGTAGAAACTAGAGACCCCAAGCTTTGGAGTCTAAAAGTTACAAAACAAGAGCGCCATTTTTGTTACTTCTCTCGAATTAATGTAGTGCTAGTAGACTAGTAGTAGTAAAACACTCTTTTAAATATATATATATATATATATATATACATACATGTAAGAGGAGATATATTTATGGCGAAGATGGTACTGCGGCTAGTAGATTTCCATGGGAGTTAGGTGTGTATAGTTGGTTGGAGAAGATAACGAGTGTGTGAGAGATTCTTTTGAAGATGAGACGACAAATATTATTCTTTCTCTGTTTACAGTTCTATTTTCATTCGCGAGTGACTTACTTATGGGTTTTCACAACCGTTCCTAAAACATATTGCAATAGAGATTCCTGATGATATGATATCCCTCGAATTTGTTTAGATTATACGATTCTTATGTGTAGTTGGCATATCTTGTGTAATCTGGATTGTGCAGCATTAGTTTTATTCCATATGATGGGGATAATATTTGGTCCTTCCCAATCCCATCTAAATCAATCAATCTATGATCTAACCAAACAAGGTCATTCGATCACTCGTCTGTATGATTGAACTTAAACCGAGGATTTAAAGACTAAACCGAAAACTGGTTGAATAAATCTATACTAAAACGAAGACATTGGGCTTAATTAAGTCAAAACCGATTATTAAAAAAGAAGAAGTTGGCGTAGTCTAAACGCTGACCCTCTTGCTAGAGGGATATATATATATATATATATAAACTCAGGTAGCATCACGCACTCAGAATCCGAGAGAGAAGAAGAAGAGAGCCTAAGGAGAAGATTTTAATCAGTCGCCACAAAAAGAAAAAAGAAAGAGATGCAGATCTTCGTCAAAACCCTCACCGGAAAAACTATAACCCTAGAGGTTGAGAGCAGCGACACCATCGACAATGTCAAAGCCAAAATCCAGGTTTATTTTTTAGGGTTTTCTTTATCCCCCTCAATCAATCTACTGTTTCTACTTCCTCTTACTCGAATTATGTGTCTTTGAGTGTTTGTTCGATAAGCGATCTGATTATATTCTCCGCCGATCGAAGTTAAAAACCCTAGGATTGTTTCGAGTAGTAATCTTGATGTGAATTGTTTTGTGAACGATCTTTATTTAGGTCTATGTTTAGTTTAAAGAGTTTTGTTAAGTTTTATGTTGTGATGATGAAGCTGAGCTCTGTTTTGGGTTTTACAGGACAAAGAGGGTATACCACCGGATCAACAAAGGCTGATATTTGCTGGTAAGCAACTCGAAGATGGACGGACCTTAGCTGATTACAACATCCAGAAAGAGTCTACTCTTCATCTTGTCTTGAGGCTCAGAGGTGGAACCATGATCAAGGTCAAGACTCTCACTGGCAAAGAAATCGAGATTGATATTGAACCTACCGACACTATTGATCGCATCAAGGAACGTGTTGAAGAGAAAGAAGGCATCCCTCCTGTTCAACAAAGGTATATATAACAATCACTTAAAAGTCTTTTGTTATACAGCCATGTGCATTCAATTGAATCTGTTCTGTTGATTTAGCTGACTCGATTGCTCACACCACAACTGGTTACAGTTTAGTATATTGCATATGTTACCATGTTGTTATACACTTCTTAAGCTATATTATACAACTCTGGTTCTCGTATTTACTTAGTTGGATTATGTCTCATTGTTGTGGTTATAATGTTTTTTGCAGGCTCATCTATGCGGGAAAACAGCTTGCGGATGACAAAACGGCTAAAGATTACAACATAGAGGGTGGCTCTGTTCTTCATTTGGTTCTTGCTCTTAGGGGTGGTCTTTTCTAATCTGAATAAATATGATTCAACAAACATCTTCTTTCTCTCTCTCTCTCTCTCTATTTTCCTGCTAATGTGGATTTCATGGCATATGAATGGATTTGAAAATTGGAATATTATGATATGATGTTCTCTCTGCTTGTGTTTTGGATCATATTGCTTCTATTTTTCACTCTCTCTCTGATACAAAACACTTATGCATCACCCGTTCTTAGTTAGATTTAACTAAGTCGATTGATTTGAAATTTTGTCACTTGTTCTACTTTTCCTTTAATCCATCCCTTTTTTAATTGAGTGTTCGATTTTGAAATTGTTGTCTAGGCCTTAAATTCGTTTACTTGTACCAGTTACTCAGTTTAGATCCTAAGATTCACATAACAAACTAGAAACATATATAAAGGAAAGTAAATGGGAAAAAGGTGTTGTTATTTGTTAATAAGAAGCATTGCTTCTACTAGTATTATTTTTCTTTTCTCATTCATTATTGCACGCACTGTCTTTTCGAACTTGGTGGCAATCTTCGTACTACAAAACAAAAGATTTTGACCGGTCTTGGCTCTCATCCTTTTCTTCTCCCCCTTTCTCAAACACTTGTTTATTTCTCTTTCTAGTTCTTGAAAATTCAAGATTCAAAGCCACACGTATGGCTACCTCTTGGTAAATCCATAAAAAGACACACATATATATGGCTGAACCATCGGGTTGTGGAGCCAGAGAGATGGTTATGAGAGAGTATAGGAAAGGAAACTGGACGGTGAGTGAGACCTTGGTGCTCATAGAAGCCAAGAAGATGGAAGAGGAGAGACGTGTGCGACGGCCGGAGAAAAAACCGGAAAACAGAAACAAATCTACAGAGCTCCGGTGGAAGTGGATAGAAGAGTATTGTTGGAGACGAGGATGTCAGAGGAACCAGAACCAGTGCAACGATAAGTGGGACAATCTCATGAGGGGTTACAAGAAGATCAGAGAGTACGAGAGATCGAGAATAGAATCTTCTTTTAATACCGGCTCTTCTTCCTCTCAGCCGGCGTCATACTGGAAGATGGAGAAGAGTGAGAGGAAAGAGAGGAGCTTGCCGAGTAATATGTTGTCTCGTATATACGACGCGTTGGCTGAGCTTGTCGAGAAAAAGACTCTTCCATACGGTAACGGTGGCCAGATCCTAAGAGTGTGCCAAGGATTTGTAGCTCCGATGATGGCTCAGCCGAGGCATCAAATCCCGACTACTATTGTATTATCTCTTCAGTCACCGCCGCCGCCACAACCTCCACCCTTCACATTTCACGCTGAGTCTATACACCCCACAGTAGGTACCCTTCCGTTTTATCTCTCTTCTTAACTCATAACAATGAAGTAGTACGAGTGAGTATTCACACTAATACAAGTGAGTATTCAGACACATCAGGGGGGAAGCGAAGGAGAACAACAACACCGGGAGAAACGACGACCGCGCAAGGAGAGAGTGAGGACGCGGAGGTTATGGTTGGAGCGGCAATATCGAGAAGCGCGTTGGTGATCGCACAAGTGATAAAAGAGAGTGAGGAGAGACAAGAGATGAGGCATAAGGAAGTGATGAGGCTGCAAGAGAGGAGACTAAAGATGGAAGAATCGAAAGATGATATAAACAGACAAGGTATGAGTGGTTTGGTGAACGCCATTAATCAACTCACAACTTCCATTCTTGCTTTGGCTTCTTCTTCGTCTTTGCCATAACAATCACAATCTGGCTAGCTAGATTTTTAATGTAAGTTGACGATGATAAGTTTGCTTAATTAGGATGTAGATATGTAATTAAATATATGAATCTTGATTTGTAACTTTTACGGTAGCATATAAAGTATATATCGACCTATCAACCATGCAAAGATGTTCTTGTCATGGAGTAATTAATGAATCATTTAATCATGCAGCTAAAAAGTTGTATTTAACGTTGATGATGGAATGTGGAGTTTGGAAGTGCACGCGTTAGTGAGGCTAGTGGTAAAAGGGTGTGGAGGTAGATTTAAGAGAGAGTGTGGTCAAAGGATTATAGTGGTCAAAGAGAGGTCCAAGGAAAATAGTATTATTGGTGGGTTAAGTGTTTTTTTCATCTCTATTTTCACCTTTTACTGCATATCAATACAAAAGTCTCTCTGTGTCATAAGGACTCTGCCCTTATGGGTGGGTAGGGTAGGCTTTCTTTAGAATAGAACGTGAATATGAATCGAATATTATTGTCTCTATTGCTCTTTCACCGTTTTCCATAACCGGAAAACTAAACTGAAGATCACTTAAAACCAAAATGCTCACCGTTTCCTGCATTTAGAGAGAATAATATTCGATTTCTAATGTAAATCTTTTAGAATGTAAAAAACAATTTCATTGATCTCTCTCAATATGAAAAATATGATGTATGAAAAAATATATAACTCACTACATGAAAAACAATCTCTTTTCCTTTTTAGTCTGACCACTAAAATTGTAACTAAAAGGTTAACAAGTCTAGTTACTTCTTTGCCAAGATCACAAATGTGAGTGCTTTAAATGATTCTTTCAACAATGAATTTTCAATACACTTATTTTCTTACTATTTTTTTGTGGTTAACAATTTTCTATTATTAAAAAAAAAAAAAGCAAAGTGTGGATTATATATTTGGTTTATACCAAAAAAAAAAAAAAAACTCATGAATACAAAGGTTTCGAATCCGAAAATTATCTTCCATAGATTTAGTTTTCAAAGGATTGGTATGTGTATATCTTACATCTCCTATATATTAATAAATAAACATACTTTTGAAAAAGCTGATGTGTCGCCGGCAGAGAGTTATGCACCTTTTAGCAAAATAACCTTAAATTTTCTACTTAATTACATTAACTTGCCATTATATTTTAAAATAAAACAATTAACTGAATAAAAATTGAGAATTTGTTACAAATGTCTTTTTTGGCATACTCCTTTTCAAAAATGCTCATTTTTTGAACATTTTCATTTTTGCCCTCTTTTACACAATTATCCTATGTTAAATTAATTTTTAGAATTTGTTTTTTTAGGTTTGGGTTCCCAATTTATATTTAGGGTATAGTTTTTAAGGGATAGGATTTAGAATTTATAATTTTGTCATTTTATATATTAAAAAGGGTATTTTTGAAAATGGACACCATCAAAGGGTATTTTTGAAAAATGACATAGAAAAAGGGATATTTTTGAAAGTCCTCCATAATAATTAGATGTGTTATCATTTTCATACAAATTTAAGTATCACATATTAAAACTAATTAAATAATTACATATTATTTTAACGCAAAATTTCACTAAAATATACTTACAAATATACAAGTCAAAGTTATATTTATTTCATAAAATCAATATAAGTAAAATATTATTAAAAAGCTATAAAAACATATCAATTAATATAAGATTAATAAAAATATAGAACATATAACTTATTAACAAAATCATAGAAAAACGGAATGTTATTTTTATGTTAGTACTATTACCATAATAATTTAAATTATTTTAACGCATAATAAGTTTACAATAGTTATTATAATTGATTATAAAAAGGAGTATATTACCCCTGAATTATCTACTCATTAAAAGAAACTTAATTTCTAATAAATATAGATTTATATATATTTATAAATAAATATAAAAATGACAACAAATTAGGGGATATCGTGATGTATGATTATTTATATACATCTAAGTATGTAAACTAACTAATCTCAACATTTAGTGTGATTATTGGTTAAAAATGGAAATATTGATAACCGAATAGGAATATACGTTCTAATTGTATATTCATATGTGTGCTATTAAAAAGGAATGAGACATAACCCTTATCATTATAAATAAACTCATTACTCAAAAAAATCACAATATATTTAATGTGAGTGATTATTAGAATATGTAAAATTGTTATAGTTAGTGCCATAAATTGTAACATTTTATAAATATTTGATAAACCATAAATATAAATTTGATTTTTAAAACACACAAAAATATATATTGCCATAAATTGTAACATTTTATGAATATTTTCTAGACCACGTTCACATATTTCATGGGTGAAATGTATTTTTACTCAAATACATTGATTTTGGAATTTCATTAATTTTAATGGTTTTTAGTAATAATCTGTCATTTATTGAAAATATTAACAAACCGACTAACTCAAAAGATTTAAATAGCCTAATCAAAAATATTAAATCAATAAATTAGATAATTCAGAAAATTTAGTTTAGAATCCAATTTTATTACTAACATAGAATAAAATTAAATAATTAAATTACCGAATAATTATTATATGTTGTTATGGTTACATAAGAAACATGCAAGATTGTTATGATTACACGATAAAACATAAGAAGTTATGAATTTGATTTTTAAACGAGACAAAAGACATGTTGCAATAAATAATAACATTTTATCAATACTTTCTCTACCATAAAACTTCTTACATATTTAAAATTTTCACCCGTAAAACATATTTTTTACATTAAAGAAACACAGCAAAAAAAAAATTAGTTACATAATAATATTATGTTTGACACAAACATATATTAATTTTAGGATAATTTTACTTATGATAGTTTTCTTTAAATCGATTTATCCCGCACATAGTGCGGATTGTTAACTAGTATAGAGAGATACGAAAATAAAAATTTATTTTGTATTGGATTATTACATGGCTTTGAGAATGTTTTTATTACAAGTCTACAACAAAAAAATACATGAAAGATGTATTTATTGCTTGTCATTTATGTAAAAGAGTGTAATGTCGTGTCTACAGTTTTCCAACGTGGTTCGCGTTAAGTAGTTATCAGTTTTTTTTGGCCATAACCATAATGTTGATGGATACCACACCACAGCCAACGAATTTTAAGAGATGAAGAAGAAAACAAAAGAATTTGAGAATAATTTCTACAATAAAATAAAAAATGACAACGAAGAGCTTAGCTTAGCCCCACTTATTAATTGGCCTATTGTAAAATATCCAGTTGGACTCCTAAAGAGACTAGAGAGAGAGAAAGAACAGAGACGACGAGAGCTTTTATCGACCACGAAGCAAAAGACTATTCGTGGAAGAGACTGACTCACTTGTGGTGGAGAGAGAGAGAGAGAGATCATATCCCCCCAATGTCTCTTCACCGTCTTCTTCCTCACGACACGTTCTCCTCCTCTCTTGGCTCACTGGTTCGTTCGTCCCCCTCATTGACACGAATGTTGCATTTTGCTTGTTACCTACGACTGCTTTTGATTCTCTCTCTCTTTTATATTACCATTTTTTTAATCTGGGTTTCTTGCGATTGACTTCAATTTGGACTTTTCTTTACTAAAGGATTGATTTTTATTTTTTGGGTTACTGTTGATTTTGACTAATTTGTGAAAATACCCATTTCGTCTCTCTTGTTTCTTTGCCTACTACATTGCTTTAGATCTGACCCAATCCATGTTGTTCGAAATATCAAATCTTTTATCTTGTTTGTCCTTTTTACTTCTCCTAGATTTGCGGATTCAAGAATGTCTTTAAACCTCGAGGGTCAATGTTTGTTTTTTTTTTGTTTTTAATTGTTCTTCTCTTTTACTTTTGATTGAAGTCTCAAGTTGGAAGTTCTAAAGCATCAGTGGCATTACTCAATGCCGTCAAATCTTTTCCTACATTTGGAGATATCATCGCTCGAATTGGACTATGGTGGGAGCAAATAAGAGCTGTTGTTGTTGTACCTGTCTTCAAGTTCCTGGTGGCTATTTGCTTGATCATGTCTGTCATGCTCTTTGTTGAGGTTATGTACATGGGCATTGTTGTGCTGTATGTCAAGTTGTTCAAGAGAAAACCTGAGAAGGTTTACAAATGGGAAGCTATGGAGGATGATGTTGAGTGTGGTAGTGATAGTTACCCTATGGTTCTTGTGCAAATGCCTATGTACAATGAAAAAGAGGTAACAATCTAAAGCAGCAAGCCAGCAACTATTTTTTTTTCCAGTGATTGAACTCCATTTGGTGGGATGTTGCTGTGTTTGGTAGGTTTGTGAGCAATCAATTGCAGCTGCTTGCAAAATCTCGTGGCCATCGAATCGTATGATAATTCAAGTGCTTGATGATTCTACAGATCCAGCCAGTAAGGTCCTTGGTAACCTCTATCGACACTTGTCCTTTTTTCATCTTAGGCTTCGTGTTTTTGGCCTTATGATTTTGTGTTGTGATAAAAGTAAATTCCTTAACATTTTGGTTATGTGGCAATAATGGAAGGAAACAGGAATTGGTGAAAAAGGAGTGTGAGAGATGGTCTAAAGAAGGCGTCAACATAACGTTTGAGATTAGGGACAACAGGAACGGATACAAAGCTGGTGCTCTGAGAGAAGGAATGAAGCATAGCTATGTGAAGCAGTGTGACTATGTTGCTATCTTTGATGCTGATTTCCAGCCTGATCCTGACTTCCTCCTCCGCACTGTTCCTTTCTTAATTCACAATCCCAAGTTAGCACTTGTACAAGGCCGGTGGGAGTTTGGTAACATTCCTTAAGACACCTTTCTCTTTTTCTTTTTTTCACAAATCTATAATTGGTAAATGAGAATTTGCTTTGCTAATAATCTCAGTGAATGCGGATCAATGTATGATGACGAGATTGCAGGAGATGTCTCTAAGTTACCACTTTACAGTAGAGCAGCAAGTTGGATCTTCAACATTTGCTTTCTTTGGGTTCAACGGTACTATAGCCTTTTCATTTTGTTTTTCTTTTTTTTCTCAATGAAGCTTCTTTTTTAAATTGTCAGAAACTATTACAGGAACAGCTGGCGTCTGGAGAATCTCAGCGCTGATTGAGTCAGGGGGATGGAATGACCAGACAACAGTAGAAGACATGGACTTAGCTGTGCGAGCTACACTAAGAGGGTGGAAGTTGCTATATATCGATGACCTCAAGGTATAGATAGAAGACTCCTCACTATTGTTGGCATCTTGGGTTATGTGTTTGAATCATTTTTCGAGTGCATTATCTGTAGGTAAAAAGTGAGTTACCTTGCTCCTTCAACGCCTTGCGTAGCCAGCAACATCGATGGACTTGTGGCCCTGCCAATCTATTCCGGAAAATGGCTGGACAAATACTAAGAAACGAGAATGTTTCTGTATGGAAGAAGTTGTATATGTTGTACAGCTTCTTCTTCATCCGGAAGATCGTGGCTCACGTCCTCACATTCTGCTTCTACTGTGTTATCTTGCCAGCAACTGTTTTGTTCCCAGAAGTCACAGTTCCGAAATGGGCTGCGTTTTATCTTCCTTCTTTGATCACTCTCTTTATCGCAATCGGTAGACTAAGGTGTCCTCTTTTACTCTTTCTATATAACCTATCGTCTTTCCTCTCTCTTGTTGCATTATTAATCCTTTATGTTAACAGATCAATCCACCTATTGGCATTTTGGGTTCTGTTCGAGAATTCAATGTCCCTGGTTCGAACAAAGGCTCTGGTCATGGGGCTGTTAGAAACAGGTAGAGTACAAGAATGGGTTGTGACAGAGAAATCAGGTGATGCTCTCAAGACGAAGCTGATTCCACAAGTACCTAACGTCAGATTCAGAGAGAGGTAAGTAAACAAACATATCTTTCAAACTGAAGCCTTAACCGAGTCCGAGCGTAAGCTGATGATGGATATTATAATAATCTGTTGCAATCAGGGTGCACTTGCTGGAGCTACTGGTTGGAGCTTACCTGTTGTCCTGCGGAATCTACGACATCATCTACGGGAAGAACACACTATATGTGTACCTTCTATTTCAGTCATTAGCCTTCTTCGTTGTTGGTTTTGGTTATGTTGGCAAATATGTTCCTGCTTCCTCCTCTTAACACAGATAGGAACCAAAGAGTCACTCTCAATATGTTTTAGAAATTTTTTTGTTGATATCATATTGAGAACAAAGCCTATATATATGTTACTAGGCCAATATGGACAAAATATGTCACTTGCGTTTCTTTTTGTTGTTGTAAAGAACGAAGCTCAAATGTGACCAATACATATGCCCCTCAAAATATTTGTTTGAGTCGTGGCTTCATAATGACTACAGATTAGAAAGTTTGAAGTCTACACTATTTTATGGCTGAGGTTTAATTTGAATAAGCATATCCATTTGTCCTCTTCTTGAAACCCCCGGCCATGGCTATGTCCCTTCTGCTTCCGAGCTATCCTCTCCAATCCTTGGGCAAAAGCAACAGATGGTTTCCGGCTGGAACTAGATCAAAACCGGTTTGTTTAGCACTGACCAGAGCTCAAACAAGCGGTGGTGACCAAGAGGAGAATGTAGTGATTGTCGGCGCTGGGATTGGTGGACTTGCCACCGCCGTTTCACTTCACCGGTAAGTACGAATTATAAAAATTGGGTCTTTGAATTTTCTTGAAACTCAAGAGCCACTGAATTGGAGACTTTGTTGACGGGTTAGGTTAGGAATCCGGTCGATCGTGCTGGAGCAGGCAGAGTCGCTTCGGAGGGGAGGAACATCGCTGACGCTATTTAAGAATGGTTGGCGCGTTCTTGATGCCATCTCTGTTGGGCCTCAACTCCGAACGCAGTTTCTTGAAATCGAAGGGTACAGTTTCTTTCTGCCCATACTGATAAAAATGTGACAACAGTGATTCAATAAGTGAAATTTTGTTCTTGGTTTTACTTTACTTTTACCTGAGTGTGTTGGTATGATCAGCTGAGCAGGATGGTAGTGAAGAAGGAAGATGGAAGTGAGCTTCGTTCTTTCAAATTCAAAGATGAAGATCAAAGGTAGCTAGCCACTTCACAATTTGTTGGGTAATAAAGCATTCCACTTGATTCATGTGTGTGTAACCAACCAAAGCATATGTCTTGTATAGCCAAGAAGTTCGGGCAGTGGAGAGGCGGGTACTCTTGGAGACACTTGCAAGCCAGCTTCCTCCACAAGCCATTCGGTTTTCCTCAAAACTGGAAAGTATACAAAGCAATGCCAATGGTGACACTCTCCTTCAACTTACAGATGGAACCCGGTTGCTTGCAAAGGTATTGTTCCCTGAGCTCTTATCTTAGGCTCCGAGCATAGAATTATGTGTTTATATAAGTACATCAGACATCACGATGCACTAAGCTATTATGATAACCAGAAGATATGTGCCTCGGCTGATTTGATGATTCTTTGAATAGATTGTTATTGGTTGTGATGGTACTCGGTCTAAAGTTGCAACTTGGATGGGGTTCAGTGAGCCGAAATATGTTGGTCATTGCGCTTTCCGTGGCCTCGGGTACTATCCAAATGGACAGCCATTTCAGAAAAGGGTGAATTACATATACGGTAGAGGGCTTCGAGCTGGATATGTACCTGTATCTGCAACAAAAGTATACTGGTTCATCTGTTTCAACAACCCATCTCTAGGTAGATTTTTACACCATTACACAAAGATAACTCCCTTCTTTCATTCCTATATCATTAATCTTGAGACATCCATGCAGGGCCAAAAATTACAGATCCAGCTATCCTAAAGAAACAAGCAAAAGAGATGGTTAGTACCTGGCCAGAAGATCTGCAAAACCTCATCGATCTAACACCTGATGAAACAATCAGCAGAACTCCTCTTGTAGACAGGTGGCTATGGCCTGGTATTGCTCCTCCAGCATCAAAAGGAAGAGTGGTTCTCGTTGGAGATGCTTGGCACCCAATGACACCAAATCTTGGACAAGGTGCTTGCTGTGCTTTGGAAGATTCAGTTGTTCTAGCTAATAAACTTGCCAGTGCAATCAATGGAGTGAGTGAATCAGTTGAAGCAGCTATGGAATCATACGGGAGTGAAAGATGGTCTCGAGCATTCCCGTTGACAGTACGTGCAAACCTAGTCGGAGCACTCCTGCAATGGGACAATCCTCTAGTGTGTTCCATTAGAAACAATATCGTCATAGCAAAGTTAGTCAAGCTTGGACCAATGCTTGAACACACAAACTTCGAATGTGAACCTCTCTATGATAGTTCAAAAATCTGAAACTTTCTTTATAGTAAGATCTAAAACCATATGGTTCCATTGGATAGAATATAATAGATAAAACTCTGTGATTTAATGTAAAAGAATGATACAATGTTGTGTAATTGTCTAAACAAGAACAGAGTAAAGCTTGAACAGAGTAATCAAACCCAAAAAAAAAAAGGAAACGTAAATTACAAGAGAGACTATACTATAGGGTTAGGTTTCATGAATCGAAATTGGATTAGAAAACAGCCAGAGTATGACGGCGCAGAGGATGAGTACGATCGGAATGAAGTGGATAGCGTTCTCGGCGGATCTGAGTCGCGATTTGTTCTTCTTCTTCTTCCCTGGATGAGAGTTTGGATCGTACCTAGGCAGAAGAAGCTGATCGTCATCGGAATCTTCAGCGGATTGAATTCGTGGCGGTGACGGTGACGGTGACGGTGACGGTGACGGAGAACTCGCTGAGAGTTGGTCGGAAACTATGGAGGCGCTCGCCGATCGACGCATCTTCTTCTTTTCACACACACACTTTACGCGCTTCACAAGGGGAGAAAACTTCTATATATAGAATGATTATGATTATGGAAATTACAATGTTACCCTTTGAAAGTCAAACCTGACGCGCTCTTCCCGGTAAAATCTTACCAATTGTGTTATTTATTTAATTTGGTATATAATTAAATTTTTAAAAACATGAGACGTTTTGTAATACAAACACACACTCTTTAGAAATCTTTACTTGCCAACAAATGGCGGGAACTAGATGACATTTTATAATGGTTGTGGTTGGAGCAAATTCACAATGTTTGAACCTTCTTTACCTCCCTCCCATTAGTCTTCGTTTCTTGTGTAGAAGTATTATCGCGATCGGAAAGATTGTTTCGAGAAGATCAGAAGATATGGATTTCGTTTCAAAGTCATAAAGTAAGGTATAACTATATATATTTCCGTTAGTATGTATTTGAAAGATTGTTGATACTAGCTACTACTCATCATTTGCTATTTGGCTCTTCTAGTATTTTATTGGATTCTTGATTCTTCTCTTATGTAAAATTATTTTCTGGTTTTATACTGAAATTTCAGATATCCTTCCATTTCTGTGATTTTACAAAAAAAAAAAAAATTGTCAACCTAACACTTATATTAAAATGGTTATCAAACCGAAGGGAAAAAGTTTACAAACGAAACTATTTTATTGGACTTATATTGGGCCAAATTATTTTCATTATTACGAAGTTTAACAATATTAAGGTCCAATCGTATATTGTTTTAGGGTTTTTCGGATATTATTCTATATAAATATGTTATAAAGATTTTGCAGAAAAGACGCCGTCAACACCAAAAGCTTCAAGCTACTAAAAGATAATCTCTCCGATACTAACAAAGTTTTGTGTCAAAGAGATCTAGGCGTTTCATATAAGTTGTTCTTCACTCCGCTCCGTGAAACCAAAAAGTAATCAAAATCTCTCCTTTATAATTTTGTTTTAAGTTAGAGAAAATCGTTGTAAATTAAATTTGCATTGTAAGATTTAGTAGATGGTTATGGTTTATGAACATGAACAAATATCAGCAAATATGTATCCTTTTGTTTTTTCCTCTCTTTTTTTCCTTCGTCGTTTAAACTTTTTTTGTTTACAAAATTTACGATAAAGTTTTATCCATCTCAAAATGTGGTTGTGAATTTTGAAGTTGCATATAAGTTTTACTATAAAGTTCTATCCATCTCAAAATCTGGTTGTGAAGTTCCATATACTTCTGTGATGAAGCACCACTAATGAGAGAAGAATTAACATCAAAAGATGAGACTTTTTCGGAATGTGTCTTTTCGTAGTCATATTAATGGATATATTATATGTTTACATATTAACCATTTTTCTTTAAGTGTTTACAGCTTCAACCAATTTTCATTTTTTTTTTTTTTGCATATTGCCTGACTCGGAAATTGATTTCAATAATAACTAGATGTATTTTGTGTGACTGAAAAAAATGTATTTTGTGTAGATAAGTTCTTTAAAAAAAATTATGAAGTTCTGAAAACCTAAGATGCATGGTTAGATGAGATTCTCGGTCGGAGTTTCGCCTATGATCTACAACATGTTTCATTGATTTTTTTGATATTTCTCCTAACTACATTGCGTCGATAACACTGTAACTTAATATCTATGGTCATGGCATGCTCGTAGATTAATCAAGCAGATGGCTAGTACGTCCCAACCAGAGAAGGAAGTGGTAGTGATTTCTTCTGATGACGATGATGATGATGCAAATATTGTTAAATATATCAAACCTGTCTCAGTATACAGAGAACTTAAAACTCGCTCAAAGAAGAACGTATGCATTCTCTTTTTAATTTCTTTCTCAAACATTTTTTCATATATATATTTCTAGCTCAGAACATCTTTAATCTGTTGAACTGTGCTAACAATTGTTCTTCACTTTTCATGTGTAAATTAGTTGATTACCTTTTACTAATTATAAAATAGTATAATTTACAGGAAATCTATTTTAATTTTGTATTTGTATCCACATTTACTGTTTGTTATTAATTAATTTTTCTTTGTTTATGCAGCCATATTTACGTCGAAGGAGTTTGAGCTACATAATCAAAGGGAAGAAAAAGAAGTATGAATCTCTATATTGATTTTAGTTTGACATTTTTCTATGCTTTCAGAAGTGAATTTTATTTCAAAACAAAATTAAATTCTCAAAAATACCATATTTTTATGTTTTGTTTTCTAAAATACCTTCATAAACTAGTGTTTGGAACGAAATTATGTATTTTTTTTTGTCGTATTTTATTAGGATATTTATCTTCTCTTTTCTAGTACATGAATAACTTCTTCTCTGCTCATGCTACACTTATATATTTTGCTTAGGTCAAATTCAAGAGTGAATATAAGATTCAACTATAGGGATGTGAGAAACAAAAAAACACTAAAAGCTGAAGGTGAGTCTCTTTAATTGGTTGTTTCCTTCCAGAATCTGTTGTCTCTCGTTGTGTTTCATCTGAAAATGATTCTACTGATCTATACATTTCTGTATCACAATGCAGACGTGGACAAATTCTCTTGCCCATTTTGCATGATGCCATGTGGAGACCACGAGGTCGGGCACTAACTAATTAGAATGATATCTTTCATTTCTAACAATGCGTATTCATTCAAATGTTTCAATGCTCATTCTGTTTCAGTCTATAATATCTTTGCTAACATACAATGTCTTATGTCTGTGCACAGGGCCTGGGACTCCATTTGAAGTCATCACATGACGCCTTTAACTATGACTTTTATGTATGTTTTTGCTTTTTAGTGATCCAGATTTTTATGTGTTTTGTCATGAAATTATAAGTAACAACGAGTACTCTCTTTTACCTATATTTTAGCGGCAAGAAGAAGATCATGGCCCGGAAGTTGATGTCTGTTTGAAACCGGAAACATTACAATTTGGGGTTAGTAAGAAACTTGATACATACGCAACATATTCACGTGGTTCAGATACATTAGTCATAATATTGAACTCACCATGATGTTTTTTTTTTTTTTTTGGGTATCAGGTGCTAAAAAATGATTTGGGAAATCCACAGCACAACACTTTTATGTTTGTGTAAAGTTCCTAACGCCTTACTCTAGTTTTTTAGCTATGTATTATTCAGTATCATCTCCATAACACCAAACCATAAACTATGCAGCTCAAAACGTCGTAAGGGAAGAAGAGAAAGAGATATGCTGAGGCGACTTAAACCAAAATTTTTGAAGTTGCCTTTAGACGAGTTACCTCGTAGCACAGAAAATGATGAACTTAGTCATGTGAACGAGGATATGGTCTCATCACCACCAAGAGCTCACTCTCCGGAGAAGACTAGCGACGTTTTAACTACGACTCAACCAGAAATAGCTGAGCCTTCTGCACCTGTGGTGCCTCCTGTTAGTGACAGAACAGAGTTGTTTGCTGAGTCTTCGGAGAAGGCTAACGACATTTTAACTACGACTCAACCAGCAATAGCTGAGCCTTCTGCACCTGTGGTGCCTCCTGTTAGTGAGAGAACAGAGTTGTTTGCTGAGTCTTCGGAGAAGACTAACGACATTTTAACTACGACTCAGCCAGCAATAGCTGAGTCCTCTGAACCTGTGGTGCCTCTTGTTAGTGGGAGAAAGGAGTTAGTTGCTGAGCCTTCTGAACCTGTGGTGCCTCGTGTTAGTGGGAGAAAGAAGTCAATTGCTGAGTGTTCTGAACCTGTGGTGCCTCCTGTAAGTGGGAGAAAGAAGTTAATAGCTGAGTGTTATGAACCTGTGGTGCCTCCTGTAAGTGGGAGAAAGAAGTCAATAGCTGAGTGTTCAGAACCTGTGGTGCCTCGTGTTAGTGGGAGAAAGAAGTTAACTGCTGAGCCTTCTGAACCTATGGGGCCTCGTGTTAGTGGGAGAAAGAAGTTAATAGCTGAGTGTTCAGAACCTGTGGTGCCTCCTGTTAGTGAGAGAAAGAAGTCAATAGCTGAGTGTTCTGAACCTGTGGTGCCTCCTGTAAGTGGGGGAATGAAGTTAATTGTTGACCTTTCTGAACCTATGGTGCCTCGTGTTAGTGGGAGAAAGAAGTTAACTGCTGAGCCTTCTGAACCTATGGTGCCTCGTGTTAGTGGGAGAAAAAAGTTAACAGCTGAGTCTTCTGAACCTGTGGTGCCTCGTGTAAGTGGGAGAAAAAAAACAATTGCTGAGTGTTCTGAACCTCTGTCGCCTCGTTTAAGTGGGATAAAAAAGTTACTTGCTGAGTGTTCTGAACCTGTGGTGCCTCCTGTAAGTGGGAGAAATAAGTCAATAGCTGAGTGTTCTGAACCTGTGGTGCCTCCTGTAAGTGGGAGAAATAAGTCAATAGCTGAGTGTTCTGAACCTGTGGTGCCTCGTGTAAGTGGGAGAAAAAAAACAATTGCTGAGTGTTCTGAACCTCTGTTGCCTCGTGTAAGTGGGAGAAAAAAGTTACTTGCTGAGTGTTCTGAACCTCTGGTGCCTCCGGTAGGTGAAAGAAGAAAGTTATTTGCTGAGTCTTCTTCTGAACTTGTGGTGCCTCCTGTTAGTAGGAGAAAAAAACAAGTTGCTGAGTCTTCTTCTGAACCTCTGGCACCTCCTGTTAAAGGGAGAAAGAAACTAGCTGCTGAGTCTTCTGAAACTGTGGTGCCTCCTGTTAAAGGGAAAAATAAACAAGTTGCTGAGTCTTCTGAACCTGTTAGAGGGAAAAAAAAACAAGTTTCTGAGTCTTCTGAACCTGATAGAGGGAAAAAGAAACAAGTTGCTGAGTCTTTTGAACCTGTGGTGTCTCCTGTTAGTGAGAGAAAACATTTACCTGCTGAGTCTTCTGAACCTAATAGGAGAAAAAAGTTACCTGCAGAGCAATCCGAGGATAAAGGGTTATTATGTTCTTGTGATTTATCTGTTCTTATTTTTACATAATCTTCTTCTTACTTTTTATTAACCAACAGATTCTTACTTGTTTTCCAGACATGAGCGTCTTAGGAGTCGGCAGTTCTATCACTCCCACACATTTCAGGTGGTTTGATGTCTTTGATTTACGTAGCAAATGCTGTCTCTTGTTTTATTTCACTAACCAAAGCTGCATTTTTTGAAGCCAATGACCTTTGAGGAAGTAATGTCTAATGACGATAGCGATAATGAAGATGATGATAATGTTTTAGATCTTCAAGAACGCCTGGTAATTTTTTATTCATCTTTCTTGATTTACTGTTACGAATATACACCGAAAGCTCTTTTAATGATTTCTTGAAAACATACACAGAGGTTTGAACGTGTTATGGGTTTGAGGAGAGAGCAACACCGATACATGTTTATGTGGAACATATTTGTAAGAAAGCAAAGGTAGGTAGCTATTTACCTTCTATCTTACATTATATATTACCTCATCATGCCATGCACCTAGCTATCTCCATGAATTATAGAACTGAGATGATAAGAGTGATCCATCAGTATTGTTGCAAGTTGCTATATTGTTTGGATGGGTTTTAGCTTTGTTAAATATGATTCTTTGGGACCAGGGTGATCGCGGATGGACATATCCCTTGGGCATGTGAAGCGTTTACAAAACTTCACAAGGAAGAGTTGAAACGTTCTGAGTCTTTCGATTGGTAATAATAGTCTTCCATATACTCATCATGTGATCCAAAAATGTGTTTGGAAGGATCATCACATTTTGTTTTAACTTTGTAATTTTGATGCTTGAGCGCAGGTGGTGGAGAACGTTTAGGATTCGCCTGTGGAATCAAGGCCTTATCTGCTCCAAAACCTTCAAAAATTGCACAGACATCATGATCCACCAAAATTTCATGATCCAGAAGAAGCCGGATGAAGCAGGTCCATCAACCTCTCACCAACCTGCTGCTGCTGCTAATGCCAACACAGAACAATCCATGGAAATTGATGCATAACAACAGTGACCATATTGAGACATTCATATCTTTCTTTTCTATCCGGTTTTTATTTCGTTTCTTTTTAAAAAACCACATTTTCGTGTAACCCTCTTACTTGTTCGTAAATCTGTGACATTCAGATCTTTCTTTATATAATGTAGTGGTGATGAAGACTGCCATTTCTATCCGGTTCTCATTTCGATTCTTTAAAAAACTGCATTGTCGTTTAACCCTTCTTACTTGTTTGTAAAATCTGTGACATTCAGATAAATATGGTTAAACTTGAAATTTAGGATACTTGAGAAGGAGACGAGGTAAATGATCAGGGGACGAGGTAGTATTTTAACTACAATACCAAGACGACAAAACCAAGTATTTTAATCTTGCCTTTTTTTATTTATTTATTATAGACTTCTTTTTTTTTTACTGGAGAGAAACAGTGAAAAAGGCATATTCACTCGCTCGCCAGCAGACTCACCTGCATCATCATCATCATCATCATCATCATCGACGCTTATAACTCCCATGGAAAGATTTTTACCAGAAAGCTATACAGAGACCAGACAGGTTCCTTCACAATCATTGTTGTTAAAGTAATCTTGAACTCAGAACACTCTTTCTGTCATTTTGCACCTACGATCCGATGAATCATTGGTTCCTGAATCTATAAACAGGCACTCGCTTCAAGATGCCAAGGTTCTACAACAGGTTGACAAAAAATTTATCCCAATTTTTGCTTGTGGAACAGTTGCCATCGTTGATCAGGTTCCTCCTTTATCTTAAATTCTTGACACTTTGTCTGAATATGGTGGAGGATTATGTTGAAACTAGGACAACATAATGTGTGGAAACTATTTCTCTTCATAAATGTCTTGATATCTTCAAGTGTCATTGTTTACAGCATGCTGCGGATGAAAGAATTCGTTTGGAAGAGCTGCATAAAAAGGTAAGAGCATCTTGGAACTTCAAGTTCATGGAAATATTTTTCTAATGTTTCCTAGTGTCGATAATATTGTTCTTCTGTGAACTGACAAAACAATTGCAATTACTAGGTCTTGGCTGGGGAAGCAAGGACAGTCACCTACTTGAGTGCAGACCAAGAGTTGGTACGTTTGAACATAATATTTGATAGCATAGTCATCAGAATTGTCTACTCTGTAGATCAATAACAAGGAAGCAAAAAATAAATCAAAGCTCCTTCATAGTGCGGTCATATCACTGTGTCAAAGACGAGGGAAAAGTATGAATACCTGGAGATTTGAGACCTGACCACCAAACAATGTATCATCTAGAGAAAGAGTTAGATTATGAGTTTGTTAAAGAAGCAGAGAAGCTAATGACTATACTCCGAAAGGCTGGTCATGTGAACACTCAGCTCTACAATTCCTTATTATGTACTTATGCTAAAGCAGGCGAAATGGCACGCATTTGACTGGTTAGTCTTATGAGCTCCTTAGTCTCTTCATCCAACTCTACATTATCCTTTGCCATACGCTCTTCAACTATGAGCAAATGCCATCAGCCATTCAACATGTCTGTACTCTATACAGACGTTGAATCCCAACAAGAGGAAAAATGTGTTATTTGGTCTCCATCCAATCGCATAATCAAACCTTTTCTACTCTTTGTTTGGGGCTTCTATTTAATTCATATTTGATCTCGTTTGTGGTCTCCTAGTTTCTTATTTTGTGTAATCCCAAAGTTGGTGAAACTTAAACTTATGAGAGCATCACAAACACACAAACTCCTTATAAAATCAATAAACTAAATGGTGATAGACTAAACGGTGATAGACTAAACGGCTGAACAATCTGCCACGAGGGAGGAAATTCGAAAGATTATGCATATTCCAAATTATTGAATGTAAAAATTCCATAGGAACAACAACACTTGTCAATGCAATCAAGTAACCAGGACAGTTTTGTTTTCGATCTCTTCTGCTTTCCCCTGCTGTGCTAGCGTTTCGTAAAGCGGAGCATTTCGTGTTTATTGGACTAACACGTTAACAAAAAATATGTATCAATAACTTTATGAATATATATTTTTAAATTATATTATATCGCAATAAAGTTATGATTTAGGTGATAAATTTATATTTATCATGCTAACTCAATTATTATATCAAAAATATAAAACTACCGGTGAGGTATTCGATTGTTATTTGAGATAGTTAACTATTTTATTAGCGTGATGTCTATAGTCTTCTTGCTGTTCAGTTTTGGTGTTGCGCGCGTCTGTGTTGAGCGGTGTAGTGAGTATCTGGCTGAGAGAATATTAAGTGTTTGTACCAAAGCATCTCGCTAATTATATTCTTAGGTCGTTTGGTTCCCTTGCATATGAAAACATGACATATATATCATAAGCCACAAATGCTATAGTAAGGCTGATGGGGTTCATTCACTAATCTTACCCCACTGTTCTTCAGACTCGTTCCCATTTAGTAGCAAAGCCCCATCAGTAGAGTCAGGCCCACCACAAAAGCCTCTTCTCCCACATTCTGTTGCCTCCCATCACTAGAAACCCCAGGCGTTCATCTTTTTCGTTTTTGCTGACGTTCAATAAACGCTTGCTTGCTAAAGCATTTGTAGAAGACAAATTATGAAAATTTAGAAATTGGAAAGATATACTTACTAGATCCAACGTACAGTTTTATATCACTTAATATTATCATTATCACCACCAATCAAGAAGTCATAAGAATTTTTACAANAAAAAAAAAAAAAAAAAAAAAAAAAGTCAGAATTGAAGAAGGTTCGTCTTTTTTTTTCTTCTATATATGTAGACAACTGCATGGAACTTTTAAAAAACATATGTATATGTATTATTCACTGCGGTTTCATATTAGAAAACTGGTTTAACATTCTTTTAAAAAACCACATTTTCGTGTAACCCTTCTTACTTGTTTGTAAAATCTGTGACATTCAGATAAATATGGTTAAACTTGAAATTTAGGATACTTGAGAACGAGACGAGGTAAATGAGGGACGAGGTAGTATTTTAATTACAATACAAGACGACAAAACCAAGTATTTTTTCCCTCCAAATTTACAAACCCTTGCTCCTTTTTTATTAATTTATAGACTTCTTTTTTTTACTGGAGAGAAACAGTGAAAAAGGCATATTCACTCGCTCGCCAGCACACTCACCTGCATCATCATCATCATCATCATCATCGACGCTTATACCTCCCATGCAGAAAGATTTTTCCCATAAAGCTTGTGGTCCTCACGCAAGCCGAGCCATCAAACACAACCACATTACCAGAACAAACCTGCTTCACATTTCTCGGGATCAAAGCTGAAGTTGCATCAGTTAGGCAACTCTGAGTATTCAGCACCTTGACATGGTAGTACTCAATAACGTCGATCTGTTCTATTCTATATAGGAACGTCAATCTGTTCTATTCTATAACGAATACATAGAATGGAATGATTATTTTATTAATTAAAGGTAATTGATCCGGCACATGTTAGTAACCCTAGGTTTTTTCTTTTATATGTACTGTTCGTAGTCGCTTCTCTTGGTTACCAAAAGATAGAGAGCCGGCAGAGTAAAGACCGAGAGCTTGGGCTTGTAACTTTCATCTTCCTCAAATTGCCTCAAAATTGTAATGCGTGGATTTGGGTTTATTATTATCAAAGAGTACCGATCGAGATGTTTAATTTTATTTTATTCGTTCTATGGTTTTTTTTTTTTGGGTTTGTCAAATTCGTTACTTAGATGTTTAATCTTCAGAATTTTAATGCGTTGCAGATTTTTCCAGGGTCCGAAAATCCGAGAGCGGAAGTTGTCTTTCCTAAGGTAACATTTCTTTGCTGGCTGAGGTGAATCATGCTGTGAAGGATTTACTAGAGATTTGATATGTGAAGGTTATGCCGCATAACATAAGACTAGAAAATGAATTGTCAATTGTGTATTGATTCAGGAAATACTTATGACTTATCCACTCTATATATATTATATAGTGTGAATCGTGTCTTAGTATATTGGGATCTATATGAGTGAGGTGTTGGTGTTTTGTGATTAATAAACAAATTGACAAAGTAGATTTACTCTCAAAATAAAAAACAAGTTGGGAAACGATTCTTTAAAAACTTGATTCTTTATTGATAGGACAGATTCTTTGCCCCATGGGCTACATTATTTATAGATTTAATCCTTAAAACAAAGAAAGGAAAATCCATCCAAAAAGTGTCTCTCTTTCTATTTCTCTAACTCTTTCACGTGATGTGCACACATTTCTTGCTATTCTTCTTCTAGTAACACAAACTTGCGACTCATTCTCAAAACCTATAATCAAAGGACTTGGGTGAGATTCCAACATGAGGTCTTTTCTATATGATGTTTATGAATGTTGTCTTTTCTGTGTGATGGTTATGAGTGTGGTCTTTTTCTATAAGATGTTTATGTCTTCTTGAAGTTAATAGCAAGATGAATCACTGGGGACCTCTTCTTGCCTTGGGACTTTCTTCATTCATATATGTAACTGAAAGTTTTATCAATTTTTTTCTTTTCAGGATGGCTCAGTTAGGATTGCCAGAACGGCTGTTTAAGACTGGATGTGAACCAGAAGGGCGGAAGAAAATAAATGGCTACTTCAACCTCCACTGGATAAAAACTATAAATAAAGCATTAGAGGACGACCAAGAGAAGCGGCTATTGGCAGAGTCCCAATTTAGTAACATAATGCAAATGGGGGAACACAAGTTCTCCGTCCAGTTTTTGCATTACTTGTTGACACTGCAGTTGAAAACAACCAGGAAATCTGAGTTGTGGTGGACCTTTGCTGGGAAGCCAATAAGATACGCCATTGAAGACTTTTCTCTAGTTACCGGTTTGAACTGCAAACCAGCAACCAAGCTAAACAGCAAATGCAAAGGGGAAGTGTGGGATTCCTTATTTGGAGATTGGAAGAAGGCACCAACACCTAAACTGATTGTAGACAAGCTAAACAGCAAATGCAAAAGTTCTTTGGAACGGTTTAGGCTAGCGCTTCTACTAATTGTTGAAGGGATATTGTGTCCCACTTGTGGTAGTACTTTGATAAGACCTGAGGTCGTAGAGATGCTCGGGGATATTGAAGAGTTCATGAAGTACCCATGGGGACGGGAATCATTTACACTAACCGTTAAAAGTGTAACAGAAAAGCATCCTTTCCACTACGCTGCACAAGAATCAGTTGCGGTGCAAGGGTTTGCTCATGCTATGGTACTTGTAACCATTTCCAGTTGTCCCTCTATAATACATCTTCCTATTGTAGTAAGAGAAGGTATGGCAGAAGAAGAAGAGGTATTACATAGTGCTCTGGCTAAGAAGTTGATCATCAATGTACCAATTGCAAAAAATCTTAACAAGAGAGGACATGTACCTTTTGTGTGTGTTGTACTATTTTCTTGTACTCCGAGTATGTTGCTTGATGTCTCTTACTAATATACTCTGTGTATGAACAGGCGAAGGTGAAGGCATTGTTAGTTAAAGACCGATGGGAGGAGTCACTTAGGTTCAAGGAGAGGCCGGATCTTGCAGTTGATAATATGCTTGCTTTGATTGCAGAGGACTACCCGTTTGAACTAAACACATGGACTGGTGGCAAAGTTACAGAACCCGAGAAATGCCGAGTCGTCAGAGCATGCTGACAGAATTGATGAGACAATAACTGAAGAAAGAACAGACGATATCAATGAACCTGTTAGGAAACGAGGTAGTGCCAACAAGACAGTTGAAAATTTGGACATTCCAGTTCTTCTTCGTCAGATGGCTACCGTATATGAGGAGAAGTTACTATCGATGTTTGAAGGGAACCTGAGTGTTGATGTCCCTTTTGGTCACAATTAATATGTTTAGTTCGGTCAAAGAGGGTCGAAGTTCTCTTCTATTATATTGGTGTCGGAACACAAAAGACGGGCTACAACGCGACTTGAACGGGTTACAAAAGTAGACGAAGATAATAGACGAGCTGATCTTTCGTCGATTCTCCAAGCTATGAGTTTGGAACCGTTGACTTTTGCTTGGACGAGCTTAGCTGTTTTGTACTTGCTGCACGAATTCTCCTGCTTTTTCTCCCATCCCTTTTTCTTCAGGCCGTACGCCCGTATTTATAGGGAATCGTGTCGGTTCGTCTAGGAAAAATACCATAATACCCTCTTCTCTTGAAAGGGATATTTTGGGCTTTTTCCTGGGCCGGGCCCTTTTGTTGGGGTTGGATCCACCCCTAACA
>NC_025689.1:7348484-7349782 GCF_000633955.1 Camelina sativa | reverse complement strand
TTTTTTTTTTCAGTTGTTATTCCGAGGTGTTTGCTTCCATACCCTTCTTCTTTCCGAGCTGAAATAGACGCGATTAAGCTCCGCTGCCCATTCGTTTGGCCGGGAACCGAGGGTAGAAAGGATCGTCCGCGGAAGTCAGCATCTAGCCGAAGACCAAGGGGTACTATTTCCCTCTTTTTTTTTTTTGGTTGTACATAGATATGTTGCGAGCTTTGTTTTGATATTGTCCCCATTATATTTTTTTTTATTTTAGCTGAGACTATGGGGAAACTGAATTTGAACGTTCCTAATGCATCCGCTCGCTATCGCCAAGCTCCAGAGCCGTCGTCTCGGTCGGCTCCCCGTCAGGATGTTCGTCGAGGTTCCGATCCCCCAGCTGCAGGATCGTCCAAAAAGGTCCCCTCTTCCCCTCGTCGAGCTGTGGACGATCCTTCGCGGACGCGTCAAAGGTCTCCCCCGCCTAACCGCCATACTGGCCCTGAAGAGACGCTCCCAAGGAGGAAGGTGGACGGGACTCCTGGTCGCATTGCCGACCCTCCACAAAGGTCACAGAAAAGGAAAGATGGCCCTGAACAAGAGCCATCTGTCTCGCTAAAGAAGTCGAAGTCGGTCGACTTCAGCTGGGATTTTGCCCATTCATCTGGAGCTCGTCCCTTTCCATCTGACTCGCAGTCTTGTGCCGAGTTGTTTCGAAAGATCCATTATGGTGAAGGTCGTCTTTCTTCTGTTGAAAGGATGAAAGAGTCCGATGCTGTCACTGAAGTTGCTCAAGCGTCTTTTGAGGTTCGTTAGTTAAATCAATTCGCTTCGCAGATCTTCCTTAAGTGTATTTTAATCCTTTTCTTCTCTTCTTTTTTTTTTTAAAAAAGTTTATTGCGCGTATTAACCGCATGGCTACCCGCTACGAACGTCGTGTTCGAGACCTGGAACGTTCAGGGGCGTCGAATGAGAGGATTGAGCGCCTCGAGGCTCAATTGGGGGAGGCAGTTCGGTCCAACCAGAGGCTTAGCGACCTTGTGGCCAAGCTCGAACATCACCGGAGTGGGCTTATCAAAGAACGGGATTCTCTTTCGACGAAGCTTAAGGAGTCCGAAGCTTCCTGCAATGGTCTGAAGCTAACCCTTAGCTCGGAGACGAGAAGGCTCAGGGATCGGCGTGATGAATATGGGCACCATGAGCGAATCAATGCCTTTCACGAGGTGGCCGGTCGTGTGCAGAGGCTCCTAGCGAAGCATAAAAGCCACGCCGAAGCGGTTGAAGCATCGCGGGAGAAACTCCTCGAATACAACCAAGCTGTT
>NC_025689.1:7325413-7346877 GCF_000633955.1 Camelina sativa | reverse complement strand
TGTTACTTTCGAGAATTCTACTTTCACTCTTCTTTTTTCTTTGAAAAAGTGCGACTCGTGATGGTCGGCTTACCCTTT
Organism: Camelina sativa; assembly: GCF_000633955.1. NCBI lineage: Eukaryota > Viridiplantae > Streptophyta > Magnoliopsida > Brassicales > Brassicaceae > Camelina > Camelina sativa. The sequence goes on along the minus strand of NC_025689.1, from coordinate 7,346,799 downwards.
TAGTGCGAGTTAGACTCGGCTTAAAATAACCGGGGGCGACCGTTAATAGTCGGCTTACCCTTTTTGTGCGAGTGCGACTCGGCTTAGAATAATACGTCGGAACGTCGGGTCATTACCGGGCCAGGGTAATAACTAAAATGATTCGCAAATGTCGAGATATATTTTTTGAAAAAGAAATTTTATATTACTGGCGGCTGGGTCCCGTAGAATGGGACTGCCTACGTACCCCCCGATCAGGAGGGATCAAGCCGATCGTAGTTCACATTTACATGCTTACTCACTTATAGAAAGGACGAGCTACACATAGCCGAGCTCGCTTGGTGATTTTCAGTAGTAGTAACGCTTGAGATGCATTGAATTCCAAGACCTCGGCACTGGTTTGCCGCCCATGGTTAAGAGTTCGTACACGCCGGGATGGACGACCTTAGACACTATATATGGACCTTCCCAATTAGCTCCCATTTTCCCGGCATCCGGTTCGGCGGTATTCTCAAAGACCTTGCGAAGCACGAGATCGCCTGCGTCAAAATGCCGATTATGGACCTTTTTGTTATAGTACTTGGCTGCGGCTAGCTGATAGTTCTGGATTCGTAGGAGTGCTTTGTCTCGTTCTTCTTCCAACTCGTCGAGCCTATCCAAGAGCATCTGACTGTTGAGCGCGGTGTTCTGAACGAGCATTGTCCGCCGGAGGCTCGAACTGCCGACCTCTGCCGGTGCCATTGCTTCCATTCCGTAAGCTAGGGAGAATGGGGTTTGGTTAGTGGACGTCCTTGGGGTCGTCCGGTAGGACCAAAGTACTCCATCAAGCTCGTCGGCCCAAGCACCCTTCTTGGCGTCTAGTCTTTTCTTAAGACCATCGAGTATGGTTTTGTTGGTAGCTTCTGCCTGGCCGTTCCCTTGTGGATACCTCGGCGTCGACTTGCTTAGTTTGATTCGCCATCTTGCACAAAAATTTTCGAACTGCAGGGAGATGAACTGTGAGCCGTTGTCGGTGATTATCTCGTATGGGAGGCCGTGGCGACAGATTACGTATTTCCAGACGAAGAGTTGGACGTCCCTTGCTTTGATATTTGCGTAGGATTCGGCCTCGACCCATTTAGTGAAATAATCGGTTAGGACGAGTATATATCGCTTTTGTCTGGAAGTTGGTAATGGGCCGATGATGTCCATTGCCCAGCGCATGAAAGGGTAAGGGGCTACTCCAGCTCGTAGCAGTTCGGTCGGCTGATGAATAATGGGGGCGTGTCGCTGGCATTTTTCACACTTGGCGACGAACTTTTCACAATCAGATATCATCGTAGGCCAGTAATGGCCATGCTTCCTGATTCGTAGTGCTAGGGCTCGGCCACCTGAGTGATTTCCTCCAGCTCCCTCGTGCATTTCCATCATGACACGCTCGGTGTCGTCGCCGTGTATGCAAAGCAACAAGGCTCCTGCCGCCGTCCACCGGAGCAAATGGTCTTTCATCAAAGTGTAGTGGGCGGCCTTGGCTTTTAATCTTCGTCTAGCCCATTTATCTGTTGGCACGTCACCGTCGGCTAGGTATGCTCGGATTTCGACCCGCCAATCCGTCGCGTCGCTGCCAGATGCGGGTTCGCACCCTCGGCCTGACCTCATCGTTCGATAAGTCGTCCTTATTTCATTGGGTTGGTGGAGTGCGAGGCACGTCTCGGCGTAATTTTCACTTATGCTCGGCGTATCTATGCTTTCTACCGGGATGATTCGCCGAAGATCGGGATCCGATGTTGAGGCGAGTGCTGCCAAAGCGTCGGCCGGAGCATTGTCTCCTCTGGGAATTTTGACGAGTTCGAATTCGTCAAAGCGCTTTGACAAAATCTTAACGACACTAAGGTAGGCGGCCATAGGTTCGCTCTTGGTGTCGTACTCGCCGCTGAACTGGTTGGCGACAAGCTGGGAATCGCAAAAAGCCCGTATCCGCTTAATCTGCATTCCGTTAGCGAGCTTAAGACCGGCGATGAGTGCTTCGTACTCGGCGACGTTGTTGGTTGCTTGGAATCGAAGGCGGAAGGACTGCTCCAAAATTTCTCCGGTCGGCGAAGTTAGTCGAATCCCTATGCCCGATCCAAGATGAGAGGACGCTCCGTCCACATGCAAGGTCCATCGGTCATCTGACGGGTCGACAGGTGTTGGTTCGGCCTCCCCAAACGGCAGCTCAATCAAGAAATCGGCGAGTACTTGGGACTTTGCAGCCGGCCGAGTTCGATACTCGATGTCGTACTCACTAAGTTCAATCGCCCACTTCGTTAGTCGACCCGATTGGTTCGGGCTGTGCAATATAGATCGTAAAGGTTGGTTGGACAGGACAGCGACAGTATGTGACTGGAAATACGGTCGGAGCTTTCTTGCCGACGTGACTACTGCCAGGGCGACCTTTTCAACTGTTGGGTAGCGAGTTTCCGCGTCGTCAAGTGATTTGCTTATATAAAAGATGGGTCGTTGCTCTCCTCGGTCGTCTTTAACGAGTACACCACTGACGGCCGACTCCGAGACCGCGATATAGAGAAATAAGATTTCGCCGAGCTCCGGCTTTGCTAAGATTGGTGGGGTCGATAAATAATTTTTTAGCTCGTTGAACGCGCTGTGACAGGCGTCGGTCCACTCGAACTTGCCCTTTGTTTTGAGAAGCTGGTAAAATGGTAGACACTTGTCGGTCGATCTGGATATAAAACGGTTTAGAGCAGCGATTCGTCCAGTTAATCGCTGTACTTCTCTGGCGTTCTTTGGTTGTGGTAGATCGATGATCGCCTTAATTTGCTTCGGGTTCGCCTCGATGCCTCGTCTGGTTACCAGGTACCCAAGGAATTCGCCGGATTTCACTGCAAATGTGCATTTGGCCGGGTTTAGCTTCATCCCATACTTGTTGAGGGTGTCGAAGCATTGTCGCAGGTGAGTTATATGATCCTTGGCGTGCTGTGATTTGACGAGCATATCATCAATATAGACTTCCATAGTCCGGCCGAGCTGCTCGGCAAACATCTTGTTGACTAGCCGTTGATACGTCGCTCCCGCATTTTTCAGACCAAAAGGCATGACCTTGTAGCAGTACGTCCCTCTGTCCGTGATGAATGATGTTTTTTCCTGGTCGTCCTTGTGCATCAGAATCTGGTTGTAACCGGAGAATGCATCCATAAAGGTTAACAGCTCGTTGCCCGCAGTTGCTTCGACGAGCTGATCGATTCTTGGCAATGGGAAACTATCCTTTGGGCAGGCCTTGTTAAGATCGGTAAAATCAACGCAAACTCGCCACTTTCCATTCTTCTTTTTGACGACTACCGGATTGGCTAGCCACTCTGGATATTTTACTTCCACGATTGACCCGGCACCGAGGAGTTTGTCGACTTCATCGTTTACTGCTTGCGACCGTTCAGGGCCTAACTTGCGCCGTTTCTGTTTGACCGGCTTATGCGTTGGGTCGGCATTGAGCTCGTGGGTCGTGACGCTTGGGTCGATTCCTTTCATATCAGTCACGCTCCATGCGAACGTTGAGATGTTGGTTTTGAGGAAAAGTATTAACTCGTCTCGCATGGCGGACGTTATTTCTGTGCCGATATTCACGCATCGTTTCTTGTCGTTCTCGTCTAAGCTCACCTCCTCGACCGCGGCAACGCCTTGTTGGACGGCAGTCGGCTTTCCGTCTGTCGGCGACGTACTGTTGTCGCCGACTCGCTGCTTTGATTGCTATAATTTCTTTCCGGTGCGAAGCTTATGCTCGATCAGAAAACAGGCTCGTGCGGTTTGCTGGTTGCCGCGCAACGTGTACACCCCTTTTGAAGTTGGGAATTTAACGCACTGATGGTACGTTGATGGGACGGCTTTCATCTTGTGGATCCACGGGGTGCCGAGGATGACGTTGTAGATTGTCGGCTTGTCGATAACCGCGAAACGGAAATACCTGGCTATCCCCGCAACGAAGATCGGCAAAGTAATTGTGCCGACGGACATAAGGTGATCCCCGTCGAAACCCGTCAAAGAGTGACACTCTGGCATAATGTCCCGCTCGCCGATTTCCATTTTTGCCAAGACGTCTCTGAAGATGACGTTGACCGAGCTTCCAGTGTCGATCAATATTCTCGTCACCTCGCTTTCACCGATCAAGAGCTCGACGACCAACGGGTCGTTGTGCGGTAAATCCAAACCTTCCAGGTCTTTTCCGTCAAAGGTGATTGGCATACTTTCAGCCTCGAACCGCGACGGCCAAGACTTCGTCATTTCGGCTTTCTTAGTATAATCTCTGATTGCTCTGACCGAATCGTTGCATCCGGCTAGTCCACCCATTATCATGTTGATTCGTCTTATAGTCGGGGGACGTTGATCAGGCTTGCGGTCTGTATGCGGTCGTTTTTCGTGACCGCTGTCTTCTCGTCGTTCAGCTAGTAGGTTTGGAATTTCCATCTCGTCTTCACTTTGGTCGGCTAATATCTTTGAATCTTTGACGAACTTTCGAGCGATATTTTCAGCGCGCTTGGCATCATGTCGTCCAGGTCGGACTGTCTTGCTTCTGTCCGGCTCGACGACTATTGCGCCTTTCTTGTATCGTTCCATCAGAATCCTCTGGAGGTAATGACATTCGTCTGTCGAGTGGGTATTACTCTGATGGTAGTCGCAATACGAGGTCGCGCTACTTTCAGCTCCTTTCCGGATATACTTATTTTCGCCGATCGCAAAGGTTCGGCGAGTTCGATCTTGGTTCTTGGTGAAGTGCTGCCGTGGCTCGACATAATCGACTTTTGGAGCTGCGGCTATAGGCTGTCTGGTTATTGCACTTGCCTCCGAGGAATACTTCTTGGCGTTGATAGCTTTCTCTTCTTCGAGCCCAATGTGCTTTGCAGCTCGGAGTAATGCCTCGGCCACGGTCTCGACATGTGTCAAAGATAATTCCTCCTTGAATCGAGATTCATACCATAGTGCGTTTCGGAGCGCAACGATTGCGGCCGCATCGGGGATTGAGATGTTGACATAAATCTCCTTGAATCGTCCAATAAAGGACCGAAGCGATTCCCCCTTGTGCTGGGTTAAGGCATATAAGTCGGCGTGGGAATTCTTGTCCTCAATTAAAACAGAGAACTGCTTCAGAAACTCAGTTATCAGCTCCCTGATGCTGTCGATTGATCCTGGTGGTAGCCTCGAGAACCAACTCAAGGCGGTTCCCGTCAAATGTTCGGCGAAAACTTGACAAGCTCCTGCGTCGTATTCTGCCGGGCTGAACTGCAATGGGCCGAGGGCCACACCAAAGGTGAGCAAGAAGTCTCGTGGGTCGACCGTTCCATCGTAATGGCCCAACCTTGGCTTGACCGCTCGTTTGACCGATGTTGTAGCGAGCNCGTCGGGAGAATGGAGTTCGCTGTGTTGCCTCGAGCATGAGTCCGACTTCGGGTGCCTTATCCGTCGCTTTCTGGATCATTGCGGCCATTTCTTTCATTTGTTGTTTCATTGCTATTAGCTCGGCATCCTTCGTTCGATCTGCCACTTCGGTACCCTGCTCGGCAAGGCGCTGGACGGGATTACGCTCTAATCCGCCGGTCTGCACATACGGCCCAGGCGTTGTCCTTGCTGAGGTGAAGTTCATTGAATTGAGCCGAGCGTTGTGGAGATGATTGATTTCATCTTGCGAATTGAGCTGCGCCGCAGTGAGCGAATCCAAACGGTTGTTTGTTCGCTCTTCCTGCTGGTCGAGGCGCGTTAGGATTCCTCGGAACAGCTCGTCTATGCTAGAGACGGGCTGGTTGTTGAGCAGAGAGAGTTGTGTCGGTGCCTGTGGTGCCTCTGTGGTCGCTGGGGTCGTCAAATTTGTAGCTATGACGAACGTTTCTGGACTTTCTACCGTCACAACTTTTCTTGGAGCGTCTGGCGTGGGAAGGACTATCTGCTCCGTTTGATCCGTCGCCGGGGTGATTGTTCCCCCCGACGAGCTTGTNTCGTGGGTCGACCGTTCCATCGTAATGGCCCAACCTTGGCTTGACCGCTCGTTTGACCGCTGTTGTAGCGAGTCGTCGGGAGAATGGAGTTCGCTGTGTTGCCTCGAGCATGAGTCCGACTTCGGGTGCCTTATCCGTCGCTTTCTGGATCATTGCGGCCATTTCTTTCATTTGTTGTTTCATTGCTATTAGCTCGGCATCCTTCGTTCGATCTGCCACTTCGGTACCCTGCTCGGCAAGGCGCTGGACGGGATTACGCTCTAATCCGCCGGTCTGCACATACGGCCCTGGCGTTGTCCTTGCTGAGGTGAAGTTCCTTGGGGTGAGCCGAGCGTTGTGGAGATGATTGATTTCATCTTGCGAATTGAGCTGCGCCGCAGTGAGCGCATCCAAACGGTTGTTTGTTCGCTCTTCCTGCTGGTCGAGGCGCGTTAGGATTCCTCGGAACAGCTCGTCTATGCTAGAGACGGGCTGGTTGTTGAGCAGAGAGAGTTGTGTCGGTGCCTGTGGTGCCTCTGTGGTCGCTGGGGTCGTCAAATTTGTAGCTATGACGAACGTTTCTGGACTTTCTACCGTCACAACTTTTCTTGGAGCGTCTGGCGTGGGAAGGACTATCTGCTCCGTTTGATCCGTCGCCGGGGTGATTGTTCCCCCCGACGAGCTTGTTTCTTTGCTTCTTTCCTTGTCAATTATTGTCATCCTATCCAGTCGGTGTAGGTCCGTTCTTCAATTTTTTTAGAAAACTTTGACTTGGCTCCCCCTACCTGGCGCGCCAAATTGTTGATGTCCCTTTTGGTCACAATTAATATGTTTAGTTCGGTCAAAGAGGGTCGAAGTTCTCTTCTATTATATTGGTGTCGGAACACAAAAGACGGGCTACAACGCGACTTGAACGGGTTACAAAAGTAGACGAAGATAATAGACGAGCTGATCTTTCGTCGATTCTCCAAGCTATGAGTTTGGAACCGTTGACTTTTGCTTGGACGAGCTTAGCTGTTTTGTACTTGCTGCACGAATTCTCCTGCTTTTTCTCCCATCCCTTTTTCTTCAGGCCGTACGCCCGTATTTATAGGGAATCGTGTCGGTTCGTCTAGGAAAAATACCATAATACCCTCTTCTCTTGAAAGGGATATTTTGGGCTTTTTCCTGGGCCGGGCCCTTTTGTTGGGGTTGGATCCACCCCTAACACTGAGGAGCTTGAAAGAACTTTTTGGAGACCTGAAGGGCGAGATAAGGGACCTGAAGGGCGAGATAAGGAGCATGCAAAGCAAGGGGATGTATAACGTAAGTGGTGGATGGTCTTTTATATATATATATTTCTAGCTCAGAACCACTCCAATCTATTGAACTGTGCTAACAATTGTTTTTCCCTTTTACTAATTAGAAATTTACAGGAAATCTATATTTTGATTTTGTATTTAATGATCCACATAATTCATTGTCTTTTATGTGTTTTGTCATGAAATCATGAGTAACAAGAATACTCTCTGTACCTATTGTAGCGGGAAGAAGAAGATCATGGCCCGGAAGTTGATGTTTGTTTGAAACCGGATACATTAAAATTTGGGGTTAGTACGTAAGAAATTGTTACATACGAAACATTTTCAGGTGGTTCAGATACAAATTTATGTTAGTCATAATATTGAACTTACCATGATGTTTTTTTTTTTTCTTTCTGGAATCTCAGGTGCTAAAAAATGATTTGCAAAATCCCCAGCTGTTGGACTTACATGACTTACCTCGTGGCACAGAAAATGATGAACTTAATCATGTGAACGAGGATATTGTCTCATCGCCACCAAGATTTCACTCTTCGGAAAAGACTACGACTCAACCAGAAACAGCTGAGCCTTCTGCAGAGCAATCCAAGGATAAAGGGTTATTATGTTCTTGTGATTTGTCTGTTCCTATTTTTATATAATCTTCTTCTTACTTTTATTAACCAAGATTCTTACTTGTTTCCAGACATGAGCGTCTTAGGAGTCGGCAGTTCTATCACTCCCACACATTGCAGGTGATTTGATGTCTTTGATTTAAGTAGCAAATGCTGTCTCTTGTTTTATTTCACTAACCAAAGCTACATGTTTGAAGCTAATGACCTTTGAAAGAGTACTGTCTAATGAGGATGAAACTGATGATGTTAATGTTTTAGATCTTCAAGAACGCCTGGTAATTTTTATTTACTTTCTTGATTTTCGTTTAAACTGTGTTACGAAGAATCATCATATATATACCGAAAGCTCTTTTGATGATTTCATGAAAACATACAGAGATTTGAACGTTTTGCGGATTTGAGCAAAGCGCAAAAGAGGTACATGTATCTTTGGAACATATTTATAAGAAGGCAAAGGTACATATTTACCTTCTATTTTACATATTACCTCATCATGCACCTCTCCATGAATAAGAGTGATCCACCAATGTTGTTGCAAGTTGCTATATTGTTGGAAGGGTTTTAGCTTTGTTAAATTTACTTCTTTGGGACCAGGGTGATCGCGGATGGACATGTTCCTCGGGCGTGTGACGAGTTTACAAAACTTCACAAGAAAGAGATGAAGAGGTCTCCGTCTTTCGATCGGTAATAGTCTTCCATAGACATCAAACTTATATCTACTCTACTCATCATCTGATCCTATATTGTGTTGGAGGATCATCACATTGTGTTTTAACTTCGTTTTGATGCTTGAGCGCAGGTGGTGGAGAATGTTTAGGATTCGCCTGTGGAATCAAGGCCTTGTCTGCGCCAAAACCTTCAACAATTGCACAACTATCATGGTCTAGAAGTCAGATGAAGCAGGTCCATCCACCTCTCACCAACCTGCTGCTACTGCCAACACAGAACAATCCATGGAAACATTCAGATCTTTTTTTTGTATGTAGTGGTGATCAAAACTGCGATTGCTCTATCCGGTTTCATTTCGTTTCTTTTAAAAAACTAGTGTCGTTTAACATTCAGATAAATATGGTTAAACTTGAAATTTAGGATACTTGAGAAGGAGGCTAATTCACGTTCTTCCTCATCAAAGGCAAATGAGGGACGAGATAGTATTTAATTACAATACCCAGACGACAAAACCAAGTATCTTTTCTCCCCAAATTTACAAACCCTTGCTTACTTCTATACCTAATTTGACCCCTTTTTTTATTTATAGACTTCTTTTTTACTGGAGAGAAACAGTGAAAAAGGCATATTCACTCGCTCGCCAGCAGACTCACCTGCATCATCATCATCATCAGTAGACAGAAATGTCGACGCTTATACCTCCCATGGAGAGATTTTTTCCAGAAAGCTTGTGGTCCTCACGCAAGCCCAGCCATAGACATGAGATCCTGGCCAACGCAGCCTGCCCCACCACTTTCACCCGGTACACCATGCTAAGATCTGCAGCTGCTGCCCATAACTCGTTCCCAGCAACATTCACCGACCTCTGTGAGTCATCATCATAGCCCTCTATATCTGAGTGGGTCACTACCACCATCGACCCATCATCAAACACCACCACATTCCCAGAACAAACCTGCTTCACATTTCTCGGGATCAAAGCTGAAGTTGCATCAGTTAGGCAACTCTGAGTATTCAGCACCTTGACATGGTAGTACTCAAGAACGGCCTGAAAACACACCATAAATCATAAGAACAAAAGAACAAAAGAAGAAGAAGAATAAAGGAATAACTCTGATTCATCGATAATGAAGAATGTGGCCCCTGTCATATACCTTCCATTGGGTGGCTGCTAAAAGAACCCTGGGCCTGATCGACCTCACATAGGCATATGCTGCTTCAGGTGTCATATGTTTGTGTTGAACCTGCATTGCAAAGATATGATCAGAGGAGCGAAAAAGGTGTTTTTGATCAAATTATATTGGGGATGAATTGAAATACAAACCAAGTAGCATATGACAATAGTTGTGCTGCGACCCCGACCCGCCTTGCAGTGAACATAAGTCGTCTTTCCAAGTAAAGCATTTCCTTCAACGAGGCAAAATAGAATTTGAGATCAAATGAACACAGGCTTGGGACAACAGTAAGATTCATAACAATAGTCAGCGGCAAAACACGTAAGAGAACAAAAATGAGAAAGTAAACTTACGATGGATAAATTCTACAGCTTGGCATATTGCTTCCATGGAAGGAGCAAAACAATAATCTCTCGTGGCAATCACCAGGTGGTCAATGCAGTAAGACTTCCATAAGAGTAAAAAAAATCAAATGAGGTTAGCAAACAAGAGGAAACCAAAAACACAAGGAAATAGTACATATTGTCACGTTGACCAGGATAAAAGATGGAGAAAAGAACAAACTTTGTAGAGAGATGATGGAACCAAAGTTTCATATGGCTCATTCAGAGTGATCACTCCACAGACACCAAGCTCTTTCAGCTGTGGAACATCAGATGGGAATGGAACAGCTCCCAATAATATAAACTATAGAAACAAGATTACGAGAGACAAAGTATTAGCATAACCAAATCCAGATAACATATACTTAACCAAGAGACCCAACATAAACCAGCTCAAAAAATCAATACCTCAGCGACACGATCCCACCAGCGAAACTCAGTCTCGAGCTTATTCCTAACAACGTTGTAAACCAGAGTAGGATAAAACAAGGCACGAGCACCAACACCAACCAGTGCCCTCTTCGTGGTCAACACAATCACGTTTCCTCTGCTCACCAATATCGCCTTATCTCCGTTATCCTCAACCGATCTCTCCTCCACCTTCTTCTCATCATCCCTTTCCGTCAGTTCTTCGATATACATAATTCCTCAAGTCAAAAGATCTAGAGATCAAGCACACACAAATCTATTCTCCTCCCAAACCGATTAAAAAACCCTAAATTTGACCAGTCTTTTATATATACACAAAGACAATTTATTCACAAGACCATTCAAACACACAGAAACAAAGAGAAAAAGCCCTAAAATTCAAAGGATTCGAAGACAAAGCCAAGGAGAAAGTCTACACGTAATCGAAATCGCGATAAAGTCAAGAGGAAGCAATCTGAGAAATCTTGAATTCAAAATCTTCAGGGAGATCACCACCATATTTCGCCTGAAACCAAAACGGATGATCCGATCAGACGCCGGTAACGACGCGACGGAGATGATGACTCTGATTATATAAAAAAAAACCCGATCACTAATTGAATCGACAATGATCGAATGAGAGGAATCGAGGGTAAACCCTAAAAACAAGTTTTGTGATTTTCAATTTTTGGGGATCGAGAATTTTGCCTAATCTCTACTCAACCTTTTTAGGTTTGCTCTTTAAGAGAGGAGAATCGAAAGAGAAAAAAAAAAAAAGGAGTAATCTCAGTGTTTTCAAAGAGAGGTGTTTTGCTAAGGTGACAAGCGTTTCACCTCTATAATTGGGTTTAAATGAAAGTCAATAACTATCTGACACGTGTTGTAACGATTTATGGACGAAGAGTCATGCATCGCACAAGGGCCGGATAATATTGGGATTATCCATTCTTTAATTCTTTTTTTTTTTAATTATTATTATTATTGGATAAAGATTCTTTCTTTAATTGTAAAACAAATAATTTGACAAAATTTTGATATGTTACCATAATGTTTTTGAAAGTCAAGATCAATTTACCCATTTTTAAATGACAGAAGTTGATGTTCACATATGTGGACATCTCAAGTCTACTTTTAAAAACAAAATTAAATTATTTTAAGGAAATTTTGATAATTTGTTTAGTGTGTTCATTTTCAAAAAGTCTTTTTTATTTATTTATTTTTAAAAATATATGTTTTAAGAAAATTAAATTATAAAGTTTTGTAAGGTGTATAAAAAGTTTATCTAATAATTACTACTCATAGATTTAATCCAAATAAATATAAAGTTTTATAAGATTTTAAACAGTTTTTAAACTGTATTTATTTATATGGTATCTATAATAGTATATATATATAATTTTACACACATATAAAATTAGTTTAGGTATATATATCTTTATAATTTTATACACATATTCAGATAAATATCATATATATTTTTATCAATCGAACATTAATTAAAAGAAAACTCCAAAATTGATGACATAAACTAGTTTTTTAAATCTTTAACTCTTAAGTAAACTCTAATCCAAACTAGAAAAAGAATTGTCTTAATGCTAAGAGTAAACAACTCAAAACAATAAATATTATATTTTAATAATGGTATTTTTAATAATATTTTAGAAATTGGGCATTTTTGAAAAATGGTATTAAAAATGATATTTTTAAAATTCTCTCCTTATTTTATTATTTTGAATGTATAAGTTTTTTTTTAGGCGATTTTTTTTGGTATTGTCTGGTCTGTAGTTAATATTTAACATCGAAAAATATATAAAACAGAATAACAAAATGAATGAAACACAACGAAAATAAGACAATTTAGTCTAGAAAGCAACTTCCGAGATAAGAAACCAACCATTTAAACGATTTTAATAAGTTAGAAATAAACAGATCAAACTAATAAAAAATATCCAATATAAGTTAGAAATAAACAGATCAAACTAATAAAAAATATACAGTATATAAGAAAATTATTAAAAACAACAAAATACTAAGAGAGGAAAAAAAAAGCATCTCTTACTTAACCGTCGTCCCAAAAACCTTAATACTTAACGTTCAATCCTATAGTGTCATGAGTGCAATCTAATTAACTGGAAACTTTTGCAAAAACCTTAAATCATTGTGATCCTAACATTCTTTAGAATAAAAAAGAAACGAATGTACATCTTTTTTAAGGGAAAAAGATTACCCCTCAACTAAACAATGTATTATGGAGTTGAATTTTTTTTTCGTTTACCACAAATGAGGTATTTATATTCTAGTGAATTTCAAGTTAACAAGAACAAAAAACTCAAAACTTCAAAAGTAGTTGAGCAATTACTTATCGACCGCGCACGAGAGTAGTAAAGTCGGTAAATAATGACAATATGATGATGTGTAGATTACCTAAATCCTAATCACTTATTACATCACTTTGTATTATCTCTCTTCCTCTGTTCGACTACAATAACTCCTAAAGATAGAAAAAAAAAAAATCCTCTGTTTCCTTAATTTTTTTTTCTCTGTAACCGATTCTCTCCTATTGAATCGCCATAACTAGTGCAGCTTTCCTACTTGTGTCTTAAAAAAAAGACATTGGCTTCTCTCTTTTGAATCTGACAAGTGACAACAGAGAGACAACAATGGATGGAGGAGTTGATCATCTCGCCGATGAGAGGAACAAAGCAGAGTTCAACGTCGATGATATGAAGCTCGTCTGGGTGATAACGTAAGTCAGGAATCAACAAGAACAATCGCAACAATTCAAACAAGGAAACAGAGTAAGAAAACAGAGTAATCCTTTATTGATAATAATGAAACAACGTTCAAAATAAACGCAGTCCCATCTTCTCACCTTGCAAGAGTCTCCGGCGGAGATCCTCCCACAAAGACGATGAGGAAAACAAGTTTTTAGGATTACAACTTAAGGAAAAATATCTCAGATAGATAAAAGATAACGAACTAAACATGTGCTCTTATAGATACTCGACAAACAGTCGACAAACAGTGTTAGCAGTGCTAACCAACTTATTCCTTCTCAATGACGATTTCCGTTAACCTTCCAGCTGTTAAACCTCACGTGCTTCCTTTCTTCCTCCCATCTAGACCGTACACGTGCAGGCACTGGATTCCCTATATCAAAGCTCCCCTGTTCGAAGAACCTTGTCCACAAGGTTCAAAGGGGGGAAACTTCTGTTGCAAGTCATAAAGAAACTCCCAAGTGGCCTCCTCTGCAGTCTCATTTGTCCACTGCACTAACACCTTCGTCGCAGCACGACCTTGGCGCTTTACCATCTTGCAATCCAAAATCAATGCAGGTTCCTTCACGAAAACGTCAGATAGCACCGAGGGTAGTTGAGTCGAAGTGTGCACCGTACCAACCACTGCTTTCAGCTGAGAGACGTGAAAAACGGGATGAATAAGTGATCCCTCCGGCAGTAGTAGCTTGTAGGCGACCTTACCACAACGATCAATGACCTTGTATGGTCCATAATATTTTGGAGCTAACTTCTGATTAGAACGCATCACCACTGATCCTTGACGATAAGGTTGGAGTTTCACAAACACAAAATCACCTATCTCCAAGCTGCGTTCAGACCGATGGCTATCAGCAAACTGCTTCATCCTATGCTGAGCCCTCAACAGATGGAACTTCAGAACCAGCAACATACTTTCACGTTCTTGCAAGCTCCGTGCTACCACAGCGACTTTAGATTCTCCCGGTAGGTACGGTAAGTGAATAGGTGGAGCTTGCCCATATACAGCTTCAAAGGGGCTCAGTTGGGTAGAGGTGTGAAATGTCGTGTTGTACCAGTATTCAGCTAATGGTAACCAGTTACTCCACAGTTGAGGACGATCACTACACATACAACGGAGATACGCCTCAAGGCAACGGTTCACCACCTCAGTTTGCCCATCACTTTGAGGATGATAAGCACTTGAGAACTTCAAATCAACCCCCTGTAGGGAAAACAACTCTTGCCAGAAGTTACTGACAAACACCGTATCCCTATCACTCACAATAGACCTGGGACACCCATGAAGCTTAAAACAGTGTCGAGGAACACTTGTGCCACCGAGACTGTTGTATACGGATGAGCTAAAGCCATGAAATGAGCTGCCTTAGTTAATCGATCAACCACCACGAAGATCACAGATTTGCCCGAAGATAAAGGAAGACCATCAATAAAAGCCATAGATAAGTCGGTCCAGATAGTTTCAGGGATTGGCAGAGGTTGCAATAGACCAGGGTAAGCAGAGGTATCATATTTGCACTGTTGGCACACACTACAGCTGCGAATATAGTTTTGTATGTCCACAGCCATTCCTTTCCAGTAAAATTAGCCTCGCACCTTTTGATATGTTGCGTCCCTGCCTGAGTGACCACCAGTTCCTGAGCAATGCATCCACTGTAGAATAGAGTTTCGCAGGTTAGAGTCTTGCGGAACCACAATCTTAGATTTCCTTCGCAAAACAGACTGAACCCACGAGTAGTGCTTTTTGGCTGCAGGGTTATCAGTTAGAGCAGCAATGATCTGCTTTAGCTCATTATCCGTTGCATAATGAGCCTGAATTTCTTTGAGGAGATCACAGTCCAAAACTGACATGGCCATATGCAAAATTTCAGCACCCTCAACTCTGGATAAGGCATCGGCTGCAACATTTTCCTTGCCTTGGCGATATTGGATTTCATAGTCAAATTCAAGTAACTTGGGAAGCCATTGCTGTTGGATAGGCGTGTTCAAGCGTTGTTCCAATAAATATTTCAAACTTCGTTGGTCAGTCTTGATAATGAAATGATTTGGAAGCAGGTAGTGTCGCCATTTTTGGACCGCGAACACTACAGCCAATAGCTCTTTCTCGTATATTGATAAATGAAGTTGCTTTCCTTTTAAATGACGGCTGATGAAAGCTAGAGGACGACCGTCTTGCATCAAAACTGCCCCAATGCCGTGAGTGCTATCATCTGTCTCCACCAAGAATGGCTTGTCAAACAGAGGAAGAGCTAGAACAGGAGTCTGACATAAAGCTTGCTTCAGGTTGTTAAAAGCGGTCAAAGCTTCCTCTGTCCAATTAAACAAGTCTTTTTTTGTCAAGAGAGTCAATGGTCGAGCTATAGATCCGAAATCCCTCACAAAGCGCCGGTAATAGCCCGCCAACCCCAAGAACCCGCGCAACTGCTTTAGGTTAGTTGGAACAGGCCATTCTGCAACTGCTTTCACCTTGCCGGGATCAGTAGCCACCCCCTCCTCCATGATATATTGCCCCAGATACTCCACACGATCAGTAGCAAAATCACACTTACTCTCTTTTGCAAACAGCTGACTGGTCCTCATTACTTGAAAAACTTGTCGCAGATGGTAGAGATGTTCTTCGACATTAGAACTGTAGACCAAGATGTCATCAAAGAAGATCAATACGAACTTGCGCAAGAACTGCTTGAAAACGGCATTCATTAGGCCTTGAAAGGTTGCAGGGGCATTGGTGAGGCCAAAAGGCATCACAAGGTATTCAAAATGCCCACTATGAGTCTTAGAAGCTGTTTTGTGAATGTCCTCTGGCTCCATTCGCACTTGGTGATACCCTGCTCTCAAATCAATTTTTGAAAAAACCGTTGATCCCCCTAATTCATCCATGAGGTCTTCAATGAGTGGAATAGGGAAACGGTTCTTAATAGTCATAACATTAAGACCCCTGTAATCAACACATAGCCTCCAAGTACCGTCTTTCTTTTTAACCAGAACCACCGGAGATGAGAAACGGCTAGAACTGATCCGAATTGTACTAGCAGCAAGGAGTTCCTCAACCATTTTGTCAATTTCATTCTTTTGATGGATAGCGTAACGGTAAGGTCGTTGGTTTACCGGATCACTGCCCTCTTTAAGAACAATCTTATGATTATGATTTTCCCTGAAGGGTGGAAGCTCAACTGGTTCTGCGAAAATGTCAGTAAACTCCTCCTTGAGTTGAAAAACTGCAGAGTTTTGTTTATTATTTCTGTGACTTGTCTCCACAGCACAAAGCATCACTTCCTCTTGTTGTGTTACCTCTTGAGCACAGATCACTGAAATTCGAACCTCATCCTCATCATACTTGTTAAATTTGTTTGCCTTCAAAGTACGAACAGACCCTGGTTTTATCCCATGAAGCAAGATCTTCTTCCTGTTCCACCAAAAGCTCATCTCTAACCTCTGGAAATTCCATGTTGTGTCCCCCAATGGTGCTAACCACTGCACACCAAGCACCATATCACACCCTCCTAGGGGAATAAGCATGAAATCATCCTGAAATGCTGTACCCTGAAACTCCCAGTTAAATTCAGAAACCTTCCCTTGCACATTTAGTCGACTACCATCAGCCACTGCTACTCTTGTAATACCAGCGGTTTCTACTGTAACCCCCAACCTCTTTGCTGCTCGAGGATCCATGAAATTATGTGTAGATCCTGTATCCAAAAGAATAAACAACACCTTCTTCTTATTCACCCCGCGTACCTTCAACGTGCGATAATCTGTAATGCCAGCCACTGCACTTATAGAAACTTGAGGCATATCCTTCTCATCAACTTCGTCACTTACATTGATAACTTCCTCCCCTTCAATATATTCTTCTTCCTCCACCTCAATCATAAATACTTGAGTCTTCTTGTGTTTAAGGTAATGATCAGGGGTGTACTTTTCATCGCAAATATAACATAGCCCCTTTGCTCTACGTTCACTCATTTCTTCTTGAGATAAGAACTTTCTAGCAGGCTTCTGAGATGTGGTAGTAGATATTTCCTTGCGATTTTGTGAATAAAGCTTAGCACCCGTTGCAACATTGCTGCTACTGAACGACTTAGAGTGTAAACCACCAGATGACACCCCTTTGGTCCTTGGATGAGCTTTCTCGTAGAGCCTACCCAAGACCAAACATTGACGCACTGATTGTGGTTGGAACATTCTGATGTGCATCTGCATATCCAATCTGAGACCTGCAAGATAAGCACTCACCAAATATTCTTCTGATAGGGTAACCCTCGTTCGTATTAAATCAAATTTTTGGTGATAGTCCACTATTCCTTCAGTCTCCTGAAGTTGTTTAAGCTCTGCAATGGGATCCTCCAGAACATCTGCAAAACGCTCCCTCAACAACATTTTATAAGAACTCCAATCATGCAATAAGCTTCTTCCTAGAGGAGTTTGTACCAACGCTTGATGCCACACAGCCGCATGACTATCGAAGTGCATCGCAGCCATCCGCACTTTAGATTCATTAGGGGTAAAATCTAACACAAAGTAATCTTCCACTTTACTCAACCAGCTAGTAAAACTCTCACCATCAAACCGAGGAAAATCTACTTTACCCAGCCTTGTAACACCCGTATAATGATTTGGACCATGGACTCCACCTCCACGGTGTTGTTCATAGCTATCTCCGTATGAATCATGTGTTGAGGGTGCACCCACCGGACTCTTCCCATGTGGCTTCGACCCCGACGGAGCTTGTTGTGCTGGAATCATTTTAATCATCTGGAACATCTCAGCAAGGCTTTGATCCAGTTTCCGATTCTGCTCCGCGATCGCGTACTCTAACGCTTCTGTGCGGGTGAGCAAACTCTTCGTTCCTTCCGCTACAACCGCCTCACGTTCCGCCGCCGTGGTTTCATTTCCGTTGGGATCGTGTTTGTTCACCTGAGATCGTGTTTCAATCATCGTTTCCGAGGAAGGAATGGCTCTGATACCAGTGATAACGTAAGTCAGGAATCAACAAGAACAATCGCAACAATTCAAACAAGGAAACAGAGTAAGAAAACAGAGTAATCCTTTATTGATAATAATGAAACAACGTTCAAAATAAATGCAGTCCCATCTTCTCACCTTGCAAGAGTCTCCGGCAGAGATCCTCCCACAAAGACGATGAGGAAAACAAGTTTTTAGGATTACAACTTAAGGAAATATATCTCAGATAGATAAAAGATAACGAGCTAAACATGTGCTCTTATAGATACTCGACAAACAGTCGACAAACAGTGTTAGCAGTGCTAACCAACTTATTCCTTCTCAATGACGATTTCCGTTAACCTTCCAACTGTTAAACCTCACGTGCTTCCTTTCTTCCTCCCATCTAGACCGTACACGTGCAGGCACTGGATTCCCTATATCACTGGGCCGGTTCCCGCCATGCTTTCGATGTTTCAAATCGTGTTTCCCGCCTCGTCGCCTTTGATCCCGTGAGTGACCTTCTTCTCTACCTACATACCTTCCTTCCTTCATAAGTTTCTCTGTTTTCTTCCGGTGAATCTCGGTGTGAATTTTTGCATCTTTCTTTAAGGTCTTTGAGAAAAGCAATAGAGCTGTAATGAGTAGGAAAGAGTTGTTCAAGAACACGTTGAGAAAAAGCGTTCACGCTTGGAAGATGATCAAGGAGCTTCGTCTTTATGATGAGGAAGCGATCAAACTGAGGTCTTTCATGGATCAACCAGGCTTCATGGATCTGCATTGGGTAATAATACACACACAAAAATTTCTTTTATGATTTCTTAGAATATTGATGTTGACTGGGTTATGGTTGTGGGTGGATAGGGAATGTTTGTGCCTGCAATCAAAGGACAAGGCACAGAGGAACAGCAGAAAAAGTGGTTGTCTTTAGCTAATAAGATGCAGATAATTGGATGTTATGCTCAAACTGAGCTTGGTCATGGCTCTAACGTTCAAGGCCTTGAGACAACCGCCACATTTGATCCACAGACAGATCAGTTTATCATTCACAGTCCAACTCAGACATCATCCAAAGTGAGAGAAGAACAAGTATCTGTGTTTGATCTTTGAGTTTCTAAATTTTGTGTCTAAGTTTCGTTTTGTTTGAAAATATAGTGGTGGCCTGGTGGCTTAGGAAAAGTTTCTACTCATGCTGTGGTTTATGCTCGTCTCATAACGAATGGCAAAGACCATGGTGTTCATGGTAAGCACCAAGAGGATTTAATTATTTCTCACTTTTCTTTTTAACCATCAATATTGATTGACTAGTCTTTCTCCTTTTCAGGATTCATCGTGCAACTACGAAGTTTGGATGATCATACTCCTCTTCCGGGTATAACCATCGGTGATATTGGAATGAAGTTTGGAAACGGGGCATATAACTCAATTGACAATGGTTTTCTTATGTTTGATCATTTTCACATTCCTAGAGATCAAATGCTTATGAGGTCCACTCTCTTTTGGCCTCATGTGGATAAGCATTTCACCTATATATCTCTAAAGAAACCAATTTATGGTTCTGTAGTTTTCTTCTTATAGACTGTCAAAAGTTACAAGAGAAGGAAAATATGTATCATCAGATGTTCCAAAGCAATTGGTGTATGGTATTATGGTGTATGTGAGACAGTCCATTGTGTCAAATGCTTCCACTGCGCTGGCTCGAGCAGTCTGCATAGCTACAAGGTATAGTGCAGTTCGAAGGCAATTTGGTTCACATAATGGTGGAATTGAAACACAGGTATCCTCTGTAAATCTCACACTATACATAATAATAATCATGGTACAAAAATGTATTTGATAATTTTAGTTAAGAATCCAATCTCTAGATGGATAATGGTCATGGTCATAGAAACTACTTATTGATGTTGTCATAAACGATAAATGGCAGGTGATTGATTATAAAACTCAGCAGGACAGGTTGTTTCCTCTGCTTGCATCTGCATATGCCTTTCGGTTTGTAGGGGAGTGGCTGAAATGGCTCTACACTGATGTAACACAAAGACTAGAGGCCAGTGATTTTGCAACATTGCCTGAAGCTCATGCATGCACTGCAGGATTAAAGTCAATGACTACCTCAGCCACCTCAGTATACTGCTTTCATTTCCAAGCTAAACTTATTAAAATAAGTTACAAATGATCAGCTAACTTGGGCTTTTTTTTGGTTGGTTAAAGGATGGCATTGAAGAATGTCGTAAGTTATGTGGTGGACATGGATATTTGTGGTGTAGTGGCCTTCCTGAGTTGTTTGTTGTATATGTTCCTGCTTGCACATATGAAGGAGACAATGTTGTGTTGCAATTACAGGTATTCTTCTAGAATAACACTTTTAGAGTCAATTCAAACCTTTACTCTTTATACTGGCATATGAAATGGTACTAAAATTTGTTATGTTTTAAAACAATGGGTCTTCAGGTTGCTAGATTTCTGATGAAGACAGTTTCACAATTGAGTTCTGGAAAGGTTCCTTCAGGGACAGTTGCTTATATGGGCCGAGCAAAACACCTATTGCAATGTAGTTCCGGTGTTCAAAAAGGTGATTTTCTCAAGAATATTACCATAAAAGTGTAATACTATTATTTATCTCGATTTGTTTTCTGAATTATATTTATGTTGAGCATGCAGCTAAAGATTGGTTAAACCCTGATATGGTGTTGGAAGCTTTTGAAGCAAGGGCTTTGAAAATGGCTGTTACTTGTGCTAACAATCTAAACAAGTTTGAGAATCAAGAACAAGGATTCTCAGAACTCCTGGCTGATCTTGTTGAGGCTGCTATTGCTCATTGCCAGTTGATTGTCGTCTCTAAGTAAGTAAATAAGCTTCTCTCACCAAATTTTACAAAACTTATCAAAACGGACTAAAATTTATATTTGTACTTGAACATTCACAGGTTTATAGCCAAAGTAGAGGGAAAGATTGAAGGAAAAGGAGTGAAGAAACAACTCAAGAACTTGTGCTACATCTACGCACTCTATCTTCTTCACAAACACCTTGGTGATTTCCTCAGAACAAAGTCTATTACTCCCAAACAAGCTGCACTCG
The DNA here is from genome assembly GCF_000633955.1 of Camelina sativa. NCBI lineage: Eukaryota > Viridiplantae > Streptophyta > Magnoliopsida > Brassicales > Brassicaceae > Camelina > Camelina sativa. The sequence continues at coordinate 7,325,538 of NC_025689.1, read as the reverse complement.
CGAACGACCAGCTTCGGTCACTCTACTCTCAGCTCCGACCAAACGCAGTGGCCTTAGTGGACGCCTTTGACTACACGGACCACTATCTAGGCTCTGTACTGGGACGCTACGACGGAAACGTTTAC
>NC_025689.1:7320487-7324430 GCF_000633955.1 Camelina sativa | reverse complement strand
GTTTGAGAATCAAGAACAAGGATTCTCAGAACTCCTGGCTGATCTTGTTGAGGCTGCTATTGCTCATTGCCAGTTGATTGTCGTCTCTAAGTAAGTAAATAAGCTTCTCTCACCAAATTTTACAAAACTTATCAAAACGGACTAAAATTTATATTTGTACTTGAACATTCACAGGTTTATAGCCAAAGTAGAGGGAAAGATTGAAGGAAAAGGAGTGAAGAAACAACTCAAGAACTTGTGCTACATCTACGCACTCTATCTTCTTCACAAACACCTTGGTGATTTCCTCAGAACAAAGTCTATTACTCCCAAACAAGCTGCACTCGCGAACGACCAGCTTCGGTCACTCTACTCTCAGCTCCGACCAAACGCAGTGGCCTTAGTGGACGCCTTTGACTACACGGACCACTATCTAGGCTCTGTACTGGGACGCTACGACGGAAACGTTTACCCAAAGCTGTTCGAGGAAGCATTGAAGGATCCACTCAATGACTCGGTGGTTCCTGATGGCTACCGTGAATACATCCGACCATTGATTAAGCAAGACTATCGCTCTGCCAAACTCTAACTCCTTCTTTGTGCGCCTAAAAAAGGGACAACATTATTTTTGGTCATTTCATATGTTTAATTCACCTTTGTTAACAATTACTACGACTAGGTTTGACAAATGAAATAAATCTTTGGATGTCAGAACCTCGTGGTATGATTATGATCGAATAACAAATCAGAACATGATAAGTTGTCTCTTCAAGTTAAAGGCTCAGCGCATATCTGATTTAACAATCATATTAATTAAGTTTATGTGTTGCCTTTTGCTTTGCTAATCGATTGGCTTTTTTCGATCCATAAAGTTGCGTAGCGTTTTTAGTTATTAATTGAGCAATTAATAACCGAATTAGTTAGTTGAACATGTATTTATCATCACCATATCGCATATATAACTTGTGGTTGTACTATTGCAATAGCCAACTGTTGTCTTCTATTCTATCTAAATCCTCCAACATTGAAAAAACCAATTTATAATAATACTAATACTATACATTTTTGTTAGTTGGTTAGTAGTGAAAGTAGTTAAGACACCCTCGTAAAAATTAATTTTGACAGCTTATGTCTTTAATCTTGTTTAACCCAAGAGTCCTAATTAAAGACGAAAACCAAGTTTGACTGACTCTTTCGGTATACAATGCATAAATATATGTATGCTTGCTTCTATATATGGCCGTATGGCTATGATTAAATTACGTATGTACGAAGCCTATGATATCATAAAATTGTCTTTGTAACAATCGTCAACTGTCTTTGATTGTTTTTAAGTAGTACCTTAAGCTTGTACCAACGTGTACTGATGCGGTTTCTTACATGTGCGTCTATATGATCAATGTTTGTATTCAAATTGTTCATTTCTTAATAACACATTTTTCAATTAATTCTTAATAGCACATTTGCAGACCTAACTTACTACAATACTCCTTTTCTGTATATACTAGATACGTACAACAGCTCTCAGTAAGATTTATTCAGAGGCGACCTTTTTATCATTTGCGAATCAACACAAACAATTTTTTGGCTTTTTATTCGCCTTTCTTTGCTTACCAACAGATCCGTGATAGGTAAATCTACTTTTTGAAACTCTAATCGTTTTCGATGCTCTTTGTATTTTTTTTTCTCGTTGTGTGCATCAGTGGAAATTGTCTACGTTTTTTTTTTCAAACCCTACTTTATTCACTAGCTAAAAAGTAACTAGCTAAAAAAGAACACTTCAGTAATTCTTAAGCTATGTATTCACTAGTATTATACTATAGTCACCACCATCAGTGTATGTATAAAAGAACGACTCGACTGTAGAAACTCGACAAAATCGAATAAAAAGGTTTACCCCAAATATGGATATGGATGTAATTAATATTGAGCGAGTCAATTAGACTCATAAAACGAGGATAAATGGGTTTTCTTCTTTTAAATCCATTAATTTGGTGGTGCCCAATAAATGTATAACGCCGAGCTGTGATGAGGGTAATGGAATCACCAAAAAATGATGGCTGAATTCTCCCTTCTCAGTGTAACTTCTAATGCTAGGTTTTATCTTGATTTGTATCAGTATACACATTGAATTCTCCACATTTAAAGAAAGATGTGTATATATGATCTGTCTATATACATACTACATGTACCCAGTGCACGCATCGAATTTAATTAATTAAATTTCATTGCTTTTTACCATATGAACTACAGTATACAGTATATCTATTGACTATTAGTATTTCGTATTGTTGTCTAGTGTTTACCGTTACGTGTGACCAATAGAGTCCGACCACCTATATTAAAAATATCTCCACGTACGCATATGAATTTATAAACTCTATATACGAGAAAGAGATACGATTATTTTATCATTTCTTTTTGGCGAACCAAAACCGAGAAAGTGTATAATACATACATACATACATACATTGGAAACCCAAATGGGCTATATATGGTTTGGTACGTATTAAATACTAACACATACTTCCTCCATTTCAAAATATAGGATGTTTAAAGTAAGGCACACATATTAAGATAGTTTACTTTTCTTTTAAAAAGTATCATATATATTTAAATTAAAAAAAGATTCAACCAATAATAAAGAAGACTGCATAAATAATAATTACAGATTATTAAATATATATTAAAATTTGTATGGAAAATTACAAAACATCTTATATTTTGAAACAAAGAAAAGAGGCTAAAACATCTTATATATTGAAACGGAGGGAGTATATTTTAGGTATAGCCTACAAAAGAAAGTCCGCATTCTAATTTTTGGATGTATATAATAACAACACACCGACCTCTTCCCTTCCTCAATCCTCTTTTCTAACTCATCACACTAAAACCCAAACACACACACACACAAACCAAATTTTTATTTTCTTTTTCTCTCTCAAAATCTTTCCACCAAAATCAAACTCTTTCGTTTACACTTAGCCCACCACCTCCTCTATACAAATTCCAAGAAAATGGAACGTGACGACGACTGCCGGAGATTTCAAGATTCGCCGGCGCAGAAGACGGAGAGAAGAAGAGTGAAAAATTATCCAAAGAAGAAAAGATCAGTCAAAGATGATGATGAAAAAGTTGTTGTTTCAAAGCATCCAACGTTTCGAGGTGTGAGAATGAGACAATGGGGGAAATGGGTTTCCGAAATCAGAGAACCAAAGAAGAAATCAAGAATCTGGCTCGGCACTTTCTCCACGGCGGAGATGGCGGCGCGTGCTCACGACGTTGCTGCTTTAGCCATCAAAGGCGGTTCTGCTCATCTCAACTTCCCGGAGCTCGCTTACCACCTCCCTAGACCAGCTAGTGCTGACCCTAAAGACATCCAAGCCGCAGCCGCAGCAGCTGCAGCCGCGGTAGCTATTGACATGGAAGTAGAGACGACGTCTTCACCGTCTCCGTCTCCCACTGTCACCGAAACGTCATCTCCGGGTATGACTGCGATATCAGACGACGCGTTCTCCGATCTTCCCGATCTCTTGCTCGACGTGAACCGCAAAATCGACGGCTTCTGGGAGTCTTTTCCTGACGACGAAGAACCCTTCCTCTCTCAAAGTTACTAGGGAAACTCAAAAACGGTGTCGTTTCATTGTATGTATTTTTGTCGTGTGAAAAAAATTTTGACGTTGAAAAAAATCACCCGGATAATCCAAATTGTATTGACAAAGAAAAAGAAAAAAAAAAAAAGAACAAAAATCCAAAATCCAAAATTGTATGATTGATTAATCGTTTTAAGATATTCTTCAAAGTGTGAAAATGTGTGATATAAGTAAAAAACGTTACTATTTTGTTTTCTGTCAAAAAAAAAAATATATATATATATATATATATGAACGTCAGTGAGTCCAGTGACAATTGACAAAGTCCCATGTTTGTTTCTAGCCCTGTTTCCCCCCCCCCCCCCCCCCCC
>NC_025689.1:7301902-7320104 GCF_000633955.1 Camelina sativa | reverse complement strand
CCCCCCCCCCCCCCTACAGATTTATGTTTCTGACCACTACATTTACTTTTAGGTCTGACACAGATATTTATTACTATATTTTCTCCAATAAAGCTGGCATATAATAATAGGATTATATAGATAGATCTTTTTTCTTTCTCTGTAACGTTAAGGTCGAGCATTTTATGAAACAAACAACCTCGGCTCGACCAAGTTCCCTTATTTTTAATCATGAAATGGCCTCACATTTTTTTGTTTTAGAGAAGATACAATAATATGAGAAGAAGAAAGTATTAAAAAAAAAAGGGGTGAGGAATAGCACGAGAGACAAATTTTATTTAAGCTTTCAGTTGAAATTTGTGTGTATATTTTGGTTCTGTTGTTGTCCAGTTTCCAAATTTATGGCTACTCTCCTTTTTGCCGTGAGCTTATTGGCCCTAATAAAGTTGGGAAATGAAAAGACCCGTTGGCCCATTTTATTTAATGAGTGTGCTGTATTTAATGTGCTTTTTGTTGGGACTGATTTTCAATTTTTTCATTGATATGCTATTTTTTTTTGTTGTTTCTATTTGTCTCTTCCTTTTTTTTTAAAAAAAAAACGGAGGATTTTGGACCAATTAAAAAGAGAGTAATTTCATATATATGAAAAACTAGGTGTGTTGTTATTTATGGTGAGAATAGAAATCAATCATAGTTGTTTTCTAAAAAAAAATCTACAGGTTAAAACATTTGAGCCATTGGACTATTGTTTGTTGTTTAGGTTTCTATTAAGCCAAACAAAAAGTTATATAAATATTATTTTCTTCATTTCATGGAAATTATGTTTTATCTAGATACATAATATATTTTATTTTATTTTGAACAAAAAAAAAATGAATTTATCTACCATCAAAAAGAAAATAATGATTCAACTTTACAAATTATATCATAACCCCAACAATTATATCCCAACAACTGATAATATCCTCATAACAAGCGATAGTTAGATTGGTCTAAGTTGGAAAAACCTTACAAAGAAAAAGGAGGATGGGGTTTAAGAATTGCTTTAACGTTATTAAATATCATTAATTAATGATGCTTTATGGGCAAAACAAGCGATGAATTATTGAATTGTATATAACTCTTTGAGTCTTTCTTACAGTAATGGAGGGCAATAATTCTTCAGATGGATGACGACTAATTCCTTTGGCAGGTCAAAATCTCTTACGCAAAGTTGTAAGAAATTTCTTAGGACTTCTATCTTTTAGTGGCAAGTTCTCTCTAGCTGCCATATTGTCCATGAGCCGCAAAGAGATCTAAAAGTGATCTCTATACAATTAGATTATGATCACTCTGATGAATTGATCTCGTTAAAAGCATACCAGACCTACAAAATCACTTTAAATTATTTTTCCAAATCATCTCATAATTGGATCAATTGGGCTGGCATTAACTAAATTAAAATATGGTTTTAACAACATTGTTGAGATTGAGATAGTAGACAAGATAGAAAAAAATCGTACTCCGATCCAATGCAACCATATTGCATATATGTCTTTACTTCGCTTTGGAATGGGTTTCATAACCATATATAATTGACTCAATGTCTTCTTCGTAATATAAATCTTAGTTGGAGCAAAATACCACCTTTTCATTCTACATGCAATATGGACCACTCTGGACTTGAAAGTGTTTCATCAAGATAAAATTCATAGAGTAAGTTATCATCAAGTATTACATAGATTTGAAACCAAACACACACACACACACGCACTATATATATTACACATATATATATATATATAACTTTTGTTATAATTAACCTTATGTGTTTATTTTCTAAACTATCATCAAAATGCTAAAAAATATTTTGAAACTTTCTACATTATGATATTGTGGAAAAGAAGAAATGGTTATTTTCTTAAACTGTCCCTATATATAGGAGGGGGTACGTAACGTGCCTATGTGTTTAAATGTGAGCCGTATATGTTGCATCGACATCATGGGGACAAATCAACATCAATACATCATCGTCAAATAATGGGTATACTATACAGTGTTTAAGAAGATTATTGAAGTTCCATTCTACTTTTTTTTTTTAATATATTGACTAGACCATTAATTGAGTTAAATTTTAATAATATTAGGGTTTAGATTGTAATATATTTTTACTATTGTCAATTATACCAATATTTATTAAAATCAAAATTATAAATGGTTACGAAGTTCTTGACAAACTATGCAATGACCATGTCTATATTGACAGATACTTGTAATTTTATGGTTTGTGATAATGTTCTTAATTATCATCTCTGTAGTCCGGTTTAAATACGAGTGTTTTATACTGTTAAAAATAAATATATGTTTGTTCTATAATTTTAGCAGATAAATTAAAAATAATTTATTTATTTTGAATTTTCAAAAACATATTTTTTTATCTACCTAAACATACATCACTAAATGAAACAAGTACAGACAAAATTCACAAAACATCACATAATACTTATTAAGATAGAGAGGGAGTAATATTTCTATTGAAATGAAGTATATAAGTAGATTTAATATACTAACAAAATTATAAGTATTGTAATGAAATTAAATAATTATGCATTGAGTTACATGGTGATTGCATAAATCTCTCATAGGTATGGCACTCCACCTCTTCTTTGGTTGTTAGTACTCATCAAAGGTGTGGCCCTCTTTTTTCACTCACCCTGATGATCTCTCTCCTCATACATTGTTCGAGGATCATTTGCGTTAGATCGGCATCTAACATTAGCAAACTCATGGCAATATATATATGCACACTATAGATTTACATGCATGTTATTGTCTTTGGAGATAAAAGAATTCTAGTATCCCCTCTTGAAGCACAAAATCAGCTCATGTTATTATCAAGGAAACTCCGCTCATATTCATCTAATTTGAATGCTTTGTCTTATCGTTTCTTTGATCACCCTCCTAATTTTAATGTAAAATTTCAAAGGATTCTTAAAAAATGAGAAAATTAAAAAAGTTCTCTCACAAATAGAATTTTTAATGTATATGATTTTTAATGTATACTATAATTTACGCGAAAGAAAAACCTCCTGTCGTATTTTTACTTTATTTTGTGGATTAAACATGTTGATGTGATATATCCAACGGTGACATATACAAAGCCGGAGAATCCTAGGTGATTCGATCCTCACACTTCAATTTCCAAAACTAGATTATTTTCATCCTTCCGTTTTCGGCCAGATCATTATATTCTTCAACCCAACCTGCCCTCAATCCTCATAATAAGTGAGATATTCATCTTTATTTTTTTCCTAATCTTATAAATATAGATGCATTTACTGGTAAATGCATTTTTATTTAGGGGTGGTCAAAAAAACCGAAATCCAAAAAACCAAACCAAACCAAACCAAAATAAATGGTTTACTTTGGTTATAGTTAAATCTGAAAATCCGTTTGGTTTTCATTTTAGTTAACCATTTGGTTTATGTTTGATATGGTTAAAAACCGTAAAACCGAATAGTTTTTTTGGTTATAAAAATTTAGGATAATAAGATATAATTACTAATTAGTTTCTCAAGCTTATAAATTTATATTGTATAACAATATCAATAAAATTTTTCTTTATTGGGCTTTAGTTATTGATCTCCTATTAATCTATCGAATTACAAAACCTTAACCGAAGTCTCTATTCCCTAACCTATATATATTCATAATTACTTTTATGCTTACTTTTAGTTATGTATCAACTATTTATTTTTTAAAAGCATGGAATAACCGTTAAAAACCGGAACCAAACCGAAACAAAACCAAACTGTGATACATATGGTTTTTATATGGTTTCATTTTTGATGAAACCGAAAAAACCATAAACCAAAAAACGAACCGTAACCAAACCGAATTCCTCATGGTTTATTTATGGTTCCATTTTTATAAAACCAAAAAAACCGTAAACCAAAAAAACCGAACCAAAACCAAACCCAAAAACCGAACGCCCACCCCTATTTTTATTCTTATCTTCTCGTAATATTGTAGAATGATTTCAAATGGTAATTCACAATCAAATGCTTTAAAAATTGGACTGGAAGCGTTCACGTAAATTAGATGCTATAGGTTGAGTTTGATTTGATTTGATTTGATCTGTTCCGCGTGAGTCTTGACTCTCTTTTTTTTTGTTCTATAATTTAATGATAAACAAGTAAGTAATTGACAAGCATTTAGATGTTTTGAGACATGTATGTAATTCCACATATTAATCATTTTACAAAAAAAAAAAGCGTTGAAAGGCCTCCAATCTCTTTGTTAAAAGTTAACCATCTAAAACACTACAAAATAATTAAAATAAAGTAAAGAATAAAAACAAAGAAAAACTCTCGTTCTTCTTCATGCATACAAAAAAAAGAAGAGCAGATATAAGAGGTCATCATAGGTTTCTCGCAAGTCTTGATGAGTAACGGTTTAGCAACAAACGCTCTCTATATAGGTGTAATCCGAGTCATGATATGAACAATTTTTTATCCTCGTGTGATTCGTGAAGAATTTAACATCAGTCGCTCAAAGGACGTTAAGTCAAGTAGGCTTTCACACGGTTCAATAATATATTTGGTTACTAGAACTTGAGCGAAGAATAGAAAGAAAAAAAACCACTAACAGCTACAAGGATATAGTTAAATGTATAACGTAATCATTAGTTTAAAACTTAAGAGGTACGCAAGAACAAATTGGAGTGAAGATGTTGTCCTTAGAATTGTTTCTTCTTACAGTAAAAAAAGTGATTAAAAATATATACAAAAACGTAATAAAAAGAAGAAAGGAACATACAGAATTGTTCAGAGAATCTACAGATGACGTTGGAAATGGTGGGCTGAGGCGCACGTGCTAGGCTATGTCCGTACTGGCGCCATTGTACGAACGAGACGAAAGTGGAGTTTGTATCTTCTGATAAACATTGTTGCCTTCCCAAAGGCCAAGCTACTTTTTACAAATTACAAATCTTTTATAATTTTCCCATTATTTGTGGTCTATAAAACGTAAGAGAATAATTTTCTTACTATATATAAATGAAAAGGGACCCCAAGAAACATCAGTAAGGCTGAGGCGATGTTTTATGTACTGCCACGCATTGGTGTTTTATTGTCTTCATCTTATATATGTATCAATGAAAACAAGTGTAATAATGTATGGGTTTCATTTTTTAGTGTTAATTTGGTATATGCCAGTCCCACTGGAAAAGATGCTAGTTTAGTGTACTATCTTTTAAATATTTTATTTTCTTAAATTATAATATACATTTGATATTTTGGTGAATGATCGATTAATATGTAATCGACAGATTACGCACATGCATGTTCACATGATAAGATCATATGGTTGAATGTATGACATGAATATAGAAATACTTATTCCGATAGCTTTGCTTCCAATGATATGTGTTGTGTTGAAATTAAACGTTAGTGAACTAGCTAGTACTTATTGAAATTCAGGCACCTAGCTACTACACATATCATCAACTCTAGGGATAAGCACGATGTTCTTCACAATCAACTTCAAATATTTTTCCAATATCTTTTTTTCCACAAAAGAGTCCAGATTTTAGAAGAAAATATCATACTTTAAGAAGCTTTAGTTTAGTTTTTTGTATTTTGCATGATAACCCTCTCATGGATTGATGAGACGGGTCTCGGGTGACCAAAAAAAAATAGTAGACAAGAAAAAAATTTTGAAGAAAAGAAACAGATTTTTACTAATGTTTCGAAACTATCCAACAAATTATTTGTTACAAATCTCACAAAACTTTATAATTATACAGTAATTTAATTCACTAACACGTGATTGAGGAATAAACCCCAAACAATCTATGGATTAGCTAGGGCCTAGGTGTAATAGCTGATGGGTAGCCCAATAGGTGTAAGGCCGAAAAAAACGCGCCGTCTTAATGTACAGTGTTCGCCGCTAATTATTTTTTCTTGGCGTTAACCTAATACTCTGTTCGCAAGTTGTGCGGTGGTCATCGTAACTTGAAGAATGGGTAAGCATTTGCGGTTAATAATACTCTTCGTCTAGAGTTTTTATAAATGATGTAAACAAAGCAATGTCGAAGAATTTCTGTATGTATTCATCTTCGGGAATGTTGTACATATATATACTAATGATCAAACTCAAAAATGAAATCACGGAGAATCTACACTAGTTACAAACTAAGATGCTTCTGTTACGGAGCTTGTTACGACTCTGGATAATGTTGGGGAGGATCCCACGAATATGCTGTTGTAAGTGAACCGGTTGTATACCAGTTATAACCAAGCTCCCAATACCCCCCCTCAAGCTGGAGCATATAGATTGTGTATGCCTAGCTTGGACCTGAAGTGCCAAAACCCATCTCGTCCTATAGGTTTTGTAAAAATATCCGCCAGTTGCTCCGTTGTATCAACATGCTGTAACCGTATGTTCTTTGTGACGACTTCATCCCGAAAAAAATGACAATCATTTTCAATGTGTTTTGTTCTTTCGTGGAACACCGGATTCGTCGCGATATGTATCGCCGATTTGCTGTCACAGTACACAGTCATCGGTTGAACATGAAAGACTCCTAAAGTGCTTAACATTCGCTTTATCCACAGCAACTCTTGTACCAGGTCTGCCATAGCCCAGTATTCCGCTTCTGCTGAAGAATGACTAACTGTCTTTTGCTTTCTTGCCTTCCAAGACACCGGTGAGTCACCAAATTGCACAAAATATCCTGTGACTGACCGTCGAGACATAGCACATCTTGACCAGTCCGAGTCACACCAGCCTGTAATCTGATAGTTCTTGTTTGATCTCAATAACACACCTTGACCCGGATCTAATTTTAAGTATTTCACAACACGAATTGCCGCATTCCAATGATCCTCTCGCGGTTCCTTCATAAATTGAGCAAGAACATGTACCGAATAAGCCAAGTCCGGACGTGTAACTCCCAAATAGATTAACCTGCCCAGTAGCCTTCGATATGGTGTAGGGTCGGATAAGAGTCTAGAGTCTGATAAATGTAACTTGTGATTCTGCTCCAACGGAAACTCGACAGGTTTAGCTCCTAGTAAGCCTGTTTCAGCAAGTATATCCAAGGCGTATTTCCGCTGGCAAAGATATATTCCAGAGGCATTACGAGCTACCTCGATACCCAAGAAGTACTTCAACTCTCCCAAATCTTTTATACGAAAACAAGTAGATAAATACTCTTTAAACGCTTGAGTAGCCTTGCCACAACTTCCTGTGATGATCAAATCATCTACATATATAAGAATATGTAAACGAACTTCTCCGTGTTCATAAGTAAACAACGAGTAATCACCTAACGCTTGCTCAAAACCATACTCCAACAATGCTGTAGTCAACTTTGCAAACCAGCATCTAGGAGCTTGTTTTAATCCATACAAAGACTTTCGTAGCCTACACACCTTGTTCTTATCCTCCAACTGATAACCAGGTGGCAATCTCATATAAACTTCTTCATCCAAATCCCCATGTAAAAAGGCATTATGCACATCCATCTGATGCACTATCCAACCATTCTTTGAAGCAGTATCGAGAAAGAGACGTACCGTTCCCATCTTTGCGACCGGTGAGAAAGTTTCCCCATAATCCTCTCCTTCGATTTGTCTATTGCCCATAGCCACTAACCGCGCCTTATACCTCTCAATGGATCCATCGGATTGAAATTTGACTTTAAAAACCCAATGACTTCCTATTGCTCTTTTACCTTCTGGTAAGTCTAAGACATCCCATGTGTGGAGTTCCTGCAAAGCTCCATATTCTGAACCCACGGCGTTTCTCCATCTATCACCTTCCATCGCTTTCGTATATGATTTTGGTTCCACCGTTGAAACAACCGCAGTCACATAAGCAATATGTTTATCGGAGAAACGTCGTGTCGTATCTTGTTTCCTTATCGGATGAACAATATTGCAGGATTCCTTCTGAGAGTGTGAGCTTTTATCGATCACATAATCTTTTAGTTTGATCGATTGCGTCTTCTGACGGCGACCTTTGCCAAGCTCTGGTTCGATAGACTGAGCTTGTTGATTTGTCGTGGTAATCTCCGGTGAAGACGATTGACTCTGAGTAATTATTTGGGGATCAACATTTATTTCAGTCTGGGCCGAGACAAGAGGCCCACCTTCTTGATTTGGCGGAACAGGATTCGGGAGGCAGCTGTTTGAGATTACCCTAGCTGGGCCTTGATGCCCATTATCTTCCTCAATAATTCCTTCTGAAATTGGAGCCCACAAAATCTGACCATCCTCATCGTCATCAACAAGCGGGTAAGGCGTAGCAGGAGAGAACGGGAACTTAGATTCTGTAAACACCACATCTCGTGAAACGAAGAACTCGTTCTTCTCCAGATCATATAGGCGCCACCCCTTCTTACCGTAAGGATAACCGACGAAGACACACCGTCGACTTCTCGAGGTAAACTTGTCACCCTCACGAGTTAGATTGTGAGCAAAACAGAGACTTCCAAACACTCGTAGATGATCGTACGTGGGAACCTTGTTGTACAACTTCTGAAAAGGAGTCACATTGCCCAGAACAGAACTTGGTGTTCGATTAATCAAGTATCCAGCCGTCAAAACGCACTCTCCCCAAAACTCTAAAGGTAAATTGGCCTGAAATCGCAAGGCTCTTGCCACATTGAGGATGTGTCTATGTTTTCTTTCAACCCGACCATTTTGTTGAGGGGTTCCAACACAAGACGTTTCATGGAGCACCCCCTGGTCATGAAAGAAGGATGTCAATGACAGAAACTCCGATCCGTTGTCACTTCGCACCGTTTTTATCTTTGTTTCAAATTGCCTCTCCGTGAGAGCAAAGAAATCTCGTAAACGACCTGGAGCTTCACCTTTGTCATTTAAGAGATATAACCAGACACCTCTAGAAAAGTCATCTACGATAGTGAGGAAATAGCGTGCACCATTGTGCGACGGAACACGATAAGGTCCCCACAAGTCAATATGAATTAACTCAAAAATCTTTGAAGCTTTATTCAAACTTATTGGAAAACAATCACGACTCTGTTTTGCGCGGAGACATACTTCACACGCCTTATTCAAATGTGAAACAGAAAAAGAGCTAGAGAAACATGGAAGCATTCCCACTATCTTTGCAGAAGCATGTCCCATTCTTTGGTGCCACAACTCGTAAGACTGCTCCTCCCTTGTTGTAACCGCATCGACTGTCTCCATGCTTCGATAGTGAAACGTACCTCCAACTCTTTTACCAGCTCCAATCACCATCCTCGAAGGTCGGTCCTGAACAACCAGAAATGTGTCAGACATCTGAACCACACAACTATTTTTATCCATAAGCTGTCCCAAAGATATCAAATCCGATTTCAACTCCTCAACATAATAAACAGACTTTAACATCAAACCACACCCAAGATGAACTGAACCTTCTTTGTGAGAAACCCTTTCTCTACCATCGGCCATAATTATCAACACTGGTGACATCTCTCTTACATTCGATAGCATATCATATATACTTGTCAAATGATGAGAAGCTCCCGTATCCATGATCCAAGAAAAAGAAGAAAACTTACCCGAGGATTTTTCTGTAGTGGTATCTTTCTTGGCATTGAGAATGTTTTTGATTGCTCCCCACTGCTGGTCTGATAAGCCACTCACACCGTCACGATCCTTATCTGTGATGATATGATTCACTAGTTCGCTACCAACAGGGTCCACCGCGGGTACATTCACATGATTGGCAAAGGTAACTTGTTGTCCCCGTCCTCTTCCGCCACCAAACGTAGCACCACCTCGTCCCTTGCCATGTAACGAACGACTCTTTGGGCGATCACCCCACCACTCTGGATATCCAATGACTGCGTAGCACCGATCCGCAACATGCCCATGGCGATTGCAAAGTTTGCAAATCATGCCTTCTTTGTCTTCAAGTTTGAACCTCGGTTTTGTGTTCACAGCAAACGACACCACTTCCGGACGTTCTTCACTTGTGACACGAAGATCTTCTTCTTGTCTCACAATGTTGTACACCTCCTCAAGTGGTTGCACCGGTACCCTTGCTACAAGACTTGAGCGAACAGCTCGAAACTGATCATCGAGTCCACATAAGAACTGATGTACTTTGTCCTCCTCCCGATCAGTCTCTTGTGCAGTACCAAGGTCGCACGTACACAAGCCGCATTGACACCTTCGGATTGGACGGTAGGTTGCAAGACTGTCCCAAATGCGATTGAGCTTCCCATAGTAGGCTTCAATGGCAAGACCTCTCTGTTTGCAACACGCCAACTCAGCCTTTATTTGCTGTATACGTGAGCCGTTCATCACCGCAAATCTTTTCTTCAAGTAATCCCACAGATCTTTGGCTACTTCTCTGTGTGATATGGTAGACCGCAACACCGGATCTATCGTCATTCGGATCCATGAAACCAAGAGAGCTTGGATCGTCCACCAGTCTTCCCAATCAGGGGAACCTTCTTGCGGCTTAGCAATTGTGCCATCGAGAAAGCCAAACTTTTTACGTGACGTTAACGCCGTTTTCATGCCGCAAGCCCATTCATCATAGTTCGTCCCCTTGAGTAGCGGATGCGATATCACCGCACCGGGGTTGTCCGCCGAAGTCAGGTCATATGGCGAGATAGTTCGCCTCACCTCCACAGTCGCCGTTGTTGTTGTTGCCGGAGTGCCAGCAGTCGGGTTCGGGTTCGTGGTCGATGTCATTATCGTAAAAAAAAAAAAAATTAGAGTTCAGGCTCTGATACCATGTAAACAAAGCAATGTCGAAGAATTTCTGTATGTATTCATCTTCGGGAATGTTGTACATATATATACTAATGATCAAACTCAAAAATGAAATCACGGAGAATCTACACTAGTTACAAACTAAAAATGCTTCTGTTACGGAGCTTGTTACGACTCTGGATAATGTTGGGGAGGATCCCACGAATATGCTGTTGTAAGTGAATCGGTTGTATACCGGTTATAACCAAGCTCCCAATAAATGATTCGTTATTTTGTTTAAACAATTCATGTTATGAGTAGGTGCGTACAAGTATGTGTCGGAGCTATGGAGGAAGAAGCAATCGGATGTTATGAGGCACCTGCAACGCGTAAGGTGCTGGAATTACAGACAACAACCTTCCATCGTCCGTCTGACTCGACCAACTCGACCAGACAAAGCTCGTCGTTTAGGCTTCAAGGCCAAGCAGGTGACTTGTTGGAACTTGTTTCCCCCTCAGCTTTCGAGTTTTTGGTTCTGAGTTTTGAGGTTTAGGGTTTAACGTTCTTACATGATCTTGTTTTGCTTAATTAGTCCAAGTGAGTCTATTCTGGTCTCTACTTGTATAGTCTATAGTCTACATCACAGCTTGACTTAACTAAATAGCTAAACGATTAGATGAAGCTAACATGTGACTAGAAGTGTGGATTTTATATGGATCAAGTGAAACTTGCTAGATCATCAGAGGGTTTCGGTCAGAGCTATAAAGTATGCTACTCTCTCTCTGTTGTTGTTGTTGCTGTTGAGTAATGACACCATGCTCTTCCACATTACTGAATAATATAGCATCACTGTCTTGGTCCGTCATCACATTCCCGAACATTGAATCTTGACCTTGAGGAGGAGGAGGAGGAGGAAGAATCTGTGTACTTTGCTCTTGTTGTTGTTGCTGAGTATCGACACCATGCTGTTGTTCCTCCACATTTTTTAACCATGCATCGATCATGTCAAATAAGTCGTCATCCTTGGACGTATCCAACACGTCTTCTTGGGTCATCACCATCCCGGATCTTGAATCTTGACCTTGCGGAGGAGGAGGAGGAAGACTCGGTTGCTGTTGTTGAACGCCACCATTTTCTCCCTCTAGTGTTCTTAAAAGTTGCTGATACGCAGAATCATAATAAGGCTGCAGTTGGTGTGAATCTAGCGGGCCTGACCATTGATGCGGTCGGTAAGAATCTAGCGGGCCTGGCCAAAACTGCTGCTGCTGTTGTTGATACGCCAAATCACGAGGCTGCGGTTGATAAGAATCCAGCGGGGCTGGCTGAAACAAAAGTTGTTGTTGATACGCAATATCATGATGAGGCTGCGGTTGGTAAGAATCCAAAGGGGCATGCGGAAACTGCTGCGGTTGATGATACTCGACAGTAGGAGGCTGCTGCTCCTCATTCTCTTCTTCCTCTTCTTTCTTCTTCTTGTTTATTGCTTGTGTACTATGATAGATCTTGCACAAAGAATAGTCCTACACGCACCAACCAAAATAAAACTGACAATAAAATAAAAGAAAACTTAATAACTTGGGAATCAAGAAACGCATACATACCTTTACGTCTTCATCAGCAGAAGGCGGACACTGATCAATCCAGTATTCATGCATCAACCAACTAGTTTTTACGCCCCTTGGTTGTTTCCCAACGTAGTATGATAGTGCGGTTTTGTAACCAACGAGGCCTTGCCCAGCGTCAATCTTCTTGGAAGCAACTTTTGAGTGCCAGTATCCGCCTTTGTCGACACGTTTCTGCCTTTTTCCACCTTTACCCATCTTGTTCCTCTTCGATATAAAGAACCAATCTGTATCATTACCCTTCTTGAATTTTTCTACGTACATATTTCAAAAACATACATAAGTAAACGTTTGCCCAAAGAGAAAGAAGAAATAAAGTTGATAAAAATAAGAAGTAATTAATTTGTTCTACAAGGAGACGACAAACCTGAGAGCTGTTCTGGATTGGACTCGTAGATGTTCACGATATGTATAGAAAGGGTGGCCAATAAGTCTCTGTTTCCTCCCAAGTAGTCTTGTATCCGTCCAAGTAACGAGATGACCTCCAAGTCGTTTGGTCTATAGTTGAAACCTGGTGGAAAGCAAGGTCTCGTCGAAGGAGAAGAAGACAAGTGATGATCAGCTGAAGAAGAAGGAATCTCTGACGGTTCCGGTTCCGGCAAGGATCTTTCTTTACGCTTGTTTCTTCCAGGCATTGACATCGAGTAGCTTTTGGAAAATCAACTAGATAGAAAGTATATTTTGTAAGAGAATCAACGTAGGTTATGTATCTTTATTTATAAGGCTTGTAATAAGCCGGTGGCCATATATATGGATTTTATCAAAAAAAATTGAAAAGATATATATGTAACTGGATTCGAATAAAGATTTGATATTATCTTTGTTCATCAAAATATATTTTAAACTTTTTATATATCTTTCTTATTCAAAAATAAGAGAAAAAAAAAGAATTGACCGATGCTAGGACATTTGTGGAGAGCTAATGTTTGCGTTGAGATATCTCATTCTTAGTTGATTTCTTCTGTGTAAACCTTCACCCTAGCTAGGTTGGATTGAGAGATTGGTATCAAGTTCATAAATTTGTCGTTGTACTTGTATGACAAAAAGCATCCGGAGTCTGCACTATTTACTCAGAACTTAGGGAAGTAATCCACCTTGCCATTCTTGCTGGTTACAATCCAGAGCACTCGAACAGAACTGCTCCTACTCTCTCTGATCTGTGTTTACGATCTGTGGATACATTTAACAGTGAAAAAGTCTAGGGGGGCTTTTGTAACTAGAGAGGAGCAATCAAAGAGGGACACAAATAAGAACAGAGAGAAACAGAGTGTTCTGTACTTTGCTCAATTGTTTGTGTCTTTAAATTTTCATGCTCTAATTCTTCATTTCTTTGTGTAAAAGAGAGTGAGTTAAACAAGACCAAACACAAGGTTTACTCTACAAGAAGAATGTAGAGTTGTGAAATCATGGTACCGAAATTGACTAGGTGAAAGCAATAAGGTTAGGGTGAGCTGATATAAATGATAATGTGAATGAAACAATAATAATCGTTTTATATACAGAAACAATATGTCAAATGAAAAAAAACGACTCCTAATACAGTTTGCTGAAGCCTGAAGTGATCCCTGAGTCTCCCAATCGCGGAAACAACACCTCTTTCTCAATCAAAACCTGGAGGTGAGAAGTTATCTTGCGGAAAGAAACCCACACAAAAGGTGCGCAACAAAATGCATATGCGAAAACCGACAAGGCTCTGACCACTCCATCAGGGTACCAAGGGAAGGCCATGACGAGAAGCGTCCCGAGAATACCGAGCCATGGAGTGAGAACAGGTAACGTTGGGAGGAGAAGAGTGTTGATTGGAATGGAGGAGAGAGCAAAAGAAGCCATCAAGTAAAGCGACCAGCCAATGAGTGGGTGGATGGTGTGAGGGATAGTGAAGAAAGGGAAGATGTAGGCTGCAACTACAGAGAGAAGTGCGATAAACTTGAAACCTGCTTGGATCGCTATCAAGTTGCGGTCAGAACGGCGATAACATAGCTTGGTTATATTAGGGCGAGCTAGTCGTGTGACCAGTATGATTCCAAGGTAGAACACTGCCTGGATTATGGCTAAAGGCATCTCTGCTGAGTACCTGTTGCAAAGATCACACACAGTATTAGTTATTAATATCAGCCATTATATTGTGGAGACTGAGAGGGAGTGATCATCTTTTGAAATTTAAAATTACCCTAGAGTAGTGCGGCGCTGCTCGTGCCATGAGAGCCCTAGTGGAAGAACAGGCCATGACCACCAGTACCATGGCTTTAACCAAACAGCTCCTGGGAATGTAATCACACTGTTTGGTCCACAAGGTATGTTCCATCTTAGCTTAAGATCTGAGAGTACCAAGATAGAGATCATGTTATTACATTATCCAAAATGTGTATTAAAGACAAGATTAGGAAAAAGAGACTTACAGAAATAAGAAGCGTCCATTTGGTAGCCAAGGGGAAGTCTCAAGTGGCCACTAAGCACAGAACCGTTACTTGGAGGACGAAAGAGAGGCTGGTCAAGAAGATCAGAGAAGTAACTGACAAGGAAGCCTTGATCAGCTCCATCCGGATTCTTTCTCCCAACTTGTAGCTCATGGAGCATGTCCTTGAACACTTCCACTGATGGCTGTAACACGAAGAGACCAGTGTGGAAGATGCAAGGGTTTATAAAGACCGCACAGAACCGTCCGCACTGGAACAGCTCATCGGTTTTCTTGAGGAAGAGGTTGTCCGCATCAAGCATGACTACACGGTCGTAATCAGATAAAGCCCAAGCGTAGAGCTTGTTCAGAGTAAGCTTGAACCTACTGTTGAAGTTGGTCTGTCTCCTGTACGGATTGTCCACATTTTCAACTCTCACTACTTTGGCTCCATCTTCCTCTTCCCTACTCACACACATACGTTCGTTAGTATCTTTATTCGGTACCAACATCTAATCTATGCGTGCATGTTTTCGTGAGCATATATATATTCCTTACGTATATGCATGTAACTATGTAAGTCCAAGTGTTGCTAGAAATTATTATAGGTTTGTTTTAATCATCGGAAGTGTCCCAAGGGACAAACAAATAATTATAGGTAATGAGGTTGAGATGTAGACGTTATGGCATGATCTGTACAGCAGATTGGCCGGTCATAAAATAATATTGTTGACAAAAACAGCTCTTTCATGTTTCCAAAAGGTTTTCATTTGTCATTCAAAGCGCTAAAGTCAAACAACTCTCCTTAAGTTATAGTATGCTTTGCATTCAATTGTAATACTAAGATTTTGTTGTTTTCGATCGCATTCCCATTCTCTTTATTCTACGCATGTTCTAACTTTATTTGGGTGAATTGTTGATTAAGGTTTTACCAAGCTCATAAGGTTTATTGATTGTTTTGGTGGTTATATACTTAGTACCATTCGGACCCCTATGTTTAATCCAAATATGTCTATAAAAAGTCAAATGTTTGATAAACCTACGCGTGTATTATCTTATCATAAAAAGATATGATATAAAAACTTATCATAATACTATTAATTAAAAACTTATGAAAAAAAAAAACAAAAGAAACTTTCTTTTCAAAACTAGACGACACCTAACGAGTTTTGGAGATTCATTTTCTTAAACAAAGATAATTTCAATACAGATAGGCGCGTTGTCATCTAATATATAGGAGAAGCTATAAATGGGTAGTTGAATGGGTGGGTCTAAAAGTCTCAACTACATACATATCTACTCTACCATTTGAATCTCCCCAAACTTTTTACTTATACACAAAAATAGTAAGGACCAAAAAAAGGCACAGAGGTCTTTAAAGTTTCTTTTGAATTCGTGAAGCCAATCAGAAGAAAGAAAAGAGTTGGAGTAATAAAGAATGTACTATGAAAACCTCTTAAACCTATATATTTGTGGTCACGATACTTTCTATGAATAAGGTGGTCGTTTTCTCATTGGGACAATTTTCTAAGCTTACTTCAATTTCTAAGAAAATAAATGTATCAAATTAAGACTCAAGAGTGTCCTACAAGATGGAACTCGTGTTTAGAGAGTTTAGTAAAGTTAATTTAGAAAAATATCCCATTTAGTTTATGAGAAAAAAAAAACAAAATAAAAACTATAAAAAAATAAAATGAAGATTGTATATTCCAAAGTAAGTAATATTTTGGCAATTGGAAACGGACAGCGTTTTTTATAATGGTCGGAAGAGAGACTTACAAGGTTTGAACCCATCGGAGAGGGACGTCGAGAGAAGCGATGACGACAAGATCAGCTTCCACGTTGAGACTTTTTAACGATCTGATCAAAACACGAGTCGCCACGTAGAACTCGTAGTCTCTTGGCGTACCCATGTACATCATCGTTGCGTAGGCGTTCTTATGCTCAGGCCGCCGCGTCTTTAAACCACGATCTTGAACCGTTACGACCGCGTTTGAGGTATCTACAGCCGTTTCTTGCGGTTGCGGCAGCAGCAGCTGTCTCGCTGTCGTTTCGATTATCAAAGGAGACAGAACCAAACACAATAATATCAATATGCCTCTCTGCAAAACCATTCTTGATTTCTCTGTACAATGTCCGAATTGCTAAAACAAATAAAAAGAATTATGAAGAATCTGATATTTTTTTTTTTGTTTAAGGAATTTGTAAGCGCATACGCGTATATATATAATGAATGTATCAAAGAGAGGGGGGAGTTTCTGGGAGACTGTGAAGGGTTAAAAAGGTCTAATGGATGATTGGCCAGTGACAAAAGTTATTATACTAATCAAAACAAATACCAATGGTTGAGAGCATATATTCCTAAGTTGCTCTCATTTACCTAAAATAAGTTTAAATGCTAATTACTTGAAATTAAAAATATTAATGCTCATTATGGTAATTTCTGTACTTTCCATTTTCCGAGACAAATCTATCACCGTTCATAGTATTGAACTATTGATCGAATTCTACATTCGTTCTGTATTGAGTATTCGTTTTCAAATGAAATTCTCGAAATCTTTATAGTAAATTGATAATTTAAAAATATTTAAGATTTTGATTCCAGGTTTTAAGGGTTTAAAAGACAAACTAGCTAGCACATACTACTATCTCTTTAGTCACATTTTTTGGACCAAGGGAGATGTCAGATGTGTAACGCTCTGTTTAGTCTGTAACGCACAAGAAGATGATGAATTAAGGTTTTGCTTAGTTTTAAAAGTATATAATTAATTAAGAGGTGGTGAGTTATGAAAGTAACCGCATTTTTTTAATTTTAATGTATTTTGTTGGCAGCTAATAATAATATTATGGAAATGGTCAATATAGAGGACCATGTGACTGAGCCGTTGTCCTCTTGGCAAGTGGTGTGCAACTGCAAGTCTCATCCTAGTTCATTATATTTTATTTCCACTACATAATTCAATGTTCAAAGTCAATTCTGTCAAGAAATATATAAATAGCTGTAACGCCCGCGAACCAATTTGTGTATTTTTGGTGTGGGTGTCGATCGACACCCTTGGTGGCATCGATCGACACCATGTTTTCCGGTTTGGTCGGGTTTGATTTAATTGCCGAATTGGTTCGGTTTGGTTTGATTTAAAACCCTAATCGTGTGAAAAAGGGGAAAAACGACCCTAGGTCGTATTATTTGTTTTTACTCGCCGCTGTTGAGAGAAAAAGAAAGGAGAGAGAGTTCTTAAGCTTTTGGGAGAAGTTTGGGAGATTACTTGCTGTTCTTGAGAGTTTTGGAGCTGGGAAAGAGTTAGAAGCTTGCTAGGAGTGAGGATTTCGTTCCTACTGTTCAGAATCTTCCTGGAAAGAGGTGAGTGCTTGACCATGGTTGATCTAAGCATGAGATCTCCCTTGTTTTGTGTGATTCCTTGTTATTTGTGGTGTTTGCTTGCTTGGGTACATTGTATTTGTGATTTCTAGTGAATTCCGAGATGATTAGACGTGTTTGGAGTCGA
>NC_025689.1:7300022-7300564 GCF_000633955.1 Camelina sativa | reverse complement strand
TTTTACTTGTCAGGAGATGCTCGTGTGTGGTGGAGGTCGGTGACAGCACGGAGGGTGCAGAGGGGTATGTCTTGGGGAGATTTTGTGGGGGAGTTTAACTCCAAGTATTTTCCTCAGGAGGCACTTGATCGTATGGAGGCACGGTTCTTGGGTCTGACTCAGGGGAACCGTACAGTGCGGGAGCTGGATGCAGAGTTCAGTCGGCTTGTAGGGTATGCAGGCAGGGCATGGGAGCCAGAGGCGGCTCAGGTGCGGAGGTTTTTGTTGGCTCTGCGGGATGATTTGAGGACTCGGTGTAGAGTGAGGAGTTATGCTACGAGAGCGGAGTTGGTTGAGGTTGCAGCTGGGATAGAGGATGATTTGAGGTCACAGGTGGTTGTGGTCGGTTCTTCAGTGCAGCCACAGCAGTCTCAGCAGTCTCAGCCGTCTTCTGTTCCTAGCAAGGGCGGCAAGCCTGCGCAAGGGCAGAAGCGGAAGTTTGATGCTATGCAGGGGTCGAGGCATGGGGGTGCGAGATGCTTTGGGTGTGGTAGTAGGGACCA
>NC_025689.1:7208233-7299962 GCF_000633955.1 Camelina sativa | reverse complement strand
AGTAAATTAAGGTATTAAAAAAAAAAAACGGGAAGGGTTGTTTCAATAGCCAACCCAACCCATTTCTGAATTCTCTGTGTGAAAAAAGGTAAAAATATATGGTGTAGGTAATTGGTGTAAAATGGTGGAAATGATATAGAAAAATTATTTCAATAATTAGAGTAAATTAAGGAGGACTTTTTCTCCAATTGTTTGTTCCTCTTTTTGGACAAAGAATAGAGAGGATGAGAATTAAAAATGTTCCTACTGATCTTTCTCCTATAGAATAGAAATGTTGTCAAGACCCTACACACCGTATCCGTAAGACAATGACGGTAAACAGTAAACACGATCGTATAGAGTGGAAAAAATGGACTCACAATTACTTAGCAATATACAAAGTAAAATGCACTTACCATATGAACAGTTATCGTCATTCTATATATATTTGTTTTTGTTTTATTTTGGCACTTTGCATTTGCTTGTTCGATCATTTCCATCTATCTTTGCGATAGTTTACCATGAAAAAATCTATTGTACTTTTTAGGTTGTGACTTATAAACACACAATAACCATTACATCTTGTATATTTATAAGTTACACATGGATATTACTTGTAATATAGCACAAGATTAAGTCTATTATATTGGCGGAAAATTCTTTAGCAAACACAAAAAAAAAAAATGGGGAAAAGTAGATTAAAGGGAAAGAGGAAGGGAATGGAAGAGTAACGTTGACTGATTTACGAACAATGTGACATGACACGGTTCCTCTTCTTTGTGTTGTTGAAACCGCGTCGGTCCATATTGTTGTCTGAGATGAAATGGTCTCCGAGATGCTTACCTTTACCAAAGTGTCTCTTTATTCTGTTGACTTGTACTTGTTTAACTCCCCTCTTACAATCATGTCCGCCATATGCACCTTTTCCTAATCACAGTCTTTGTTAATTTGTCATCTTTTTGAAATCGATTGTTTTGTGGATCAAAATTAATTACTAGCTTTAGCCAAGGCCTTTTGGACATCTGAGGCCCATTAACATATGAAAATGGGGTAAAATTTAGAAATTTATAAATTAAGGTGTCAAAATTAGAATTTATATAAAATATTAAGGGTGGAATAAGGAAAGAAGAATGGACTTGGGATTCAAGCAAGGGGGTCAAAGAGTCAAAGCGAGCTTAAGCCGAGAGAGAGAGAGCAGCGGTGTCAAAAACCTCATCCGCCGCAAAAAAACCCACTAAAACCCTCCGGCGCCGGAAACTTCTCTTTCTTATTATATCCCTTTCCCTTAATTCTATTCATCCACCGAACCGATTGAATCTAACCGTAATGATGGGCGGGGAAGCAGCACCGACCGGGCCACCCAACAGAGAGCTCTACGCACTCCTGAATTTGTCACCTGAGGCCTCCGACGAAGAAATCAGAAAAGCTTATCGTCAATGGGCTCAAGTTTATCACCCTGACAAGATCCAATCCCCTCAGGTTTGCTTCAATCGATTAGTGTTTGTTTCTAATTCGTTTCTGATGTTCTTGGTTTTGTTATCAATTTAGCTAATTTAAGATAAAGGAATTAGCTTTACTTAGTGGGCTGATTTAAAATTTGTGTGGTTAGATGAAAGAAGCAGCTACAGAGAACTTCCAACGCATATGTGAAGCGTATGAGATATTGTCGGATGAGACTAAGAGGCTTATATATGATTTATATGGTATGGAAGGCTTGACTTCAGGATTAGAGCTTGGTCCTAGGCTGAGTAAACCTGATGAGATCAGAGAAGAGCTTGAAAGGATTAAGAGAAGAAACGAAGAAGCTAAGCAGATGGCACATTTTCAACCCACTGGTTCTATCATCTTCAATTTGTCTGTCCCACATTTTTTAGGCGGTGATGGCATCATGAGAGGGTACTTATTCTGTTCTTTTCAAGTTTTTGATGTCTTTTTGGTAGACACTTACTAGTCTGGATTTTTATATAGCTAATAGTTTTTGAGAACTTAGATGATCTCTTTCTCATATATTATGTAGCTGTGTGTATCAATTATTTTGTGTGCTCAACTCTAGCCTTGACTACTTTGTTTTATTTGAGGTAAATTTTGGTTTTTGATACCTTTTTCTTTTCTTTTGTGATTGCATCTGCAACTGTCAGAATGGTTATGGCTAGTCAAGTGCAGTCTCAGTTGTCAAAAGATGATGCTATTGCCATTGGTGGGAATTTGGCGGCTAATGAAAAGTCTGGTGGTGGAATTGCTTCTGCTATTCTGAGACGTCAGCTTTCTCCAGTGTCATCTATTGAGTTTGTCGCTTCCACGGGTTTGCAGTCGCTTATTGGAATGCAGACAACACGGTAGGCTCATGAGTTTTCCAGTTAAAATTTATTTCTGAGCATCTTTAACGGTTTATATGACTATGTGGGTTTCTTGTCGGGGCAGTCAGTTAACCATACATTCAACTGCGACTATCAATATCTCGAAGTCTTTGAGTGACGGTTCCATCAATCTTACAAACACGTGGACTCGTCAGCTTTCAGAAACTTCAAGCGGAAATGTATGTTCACTCTGTTATGGTTTTGATTTGACTTTTTAAGAGGGGGAGAAAGCAGTTTACTCTATTTTCATGTATATTTTTCCTACCAGATTGAACTGGCACTGGGTATGCAATCAGCAATTACAGTCGGATGGAAGAAGAGAGATGAGAATATATCTGCTGCTGGTGACTTTAAGGTACGCTGACTGCCAACTTGCATTCCAACTGTTCCACCTCGACCAACTCTCTTACTTTCTTTAGTGTGATCTTGCTTTTACTAGATTGAATCTGGTGGACTTGGAGCATCAGCGCGTTATACTCGTAAACTTTCGGCCAAATCTCACGGTCGCATTGTAGGTAGAATTGGAAGGTATGTTTTAGTGACACATGATCCTGAGCAACCTAATGTATGATATGCAGGAGAAATCCATTTTAAAAATGTCTTTACATGTGCGACAAATTAAATGTTTAGTACCGTAACTTTTTCAGCAATGCTCTTGAGATTGAGGTTGGTGGCGGAAGGAAGATTTCTGAGTTCAGTACCGTAAGAATGATGTATACAATAGGAATCAAGGTAACTATTCTTTAAATATTTATAGCCATGTAGCTACTATGCAAGCTGCTTATTTCTGGTACTCTTATACTTTTGTTGTAGGGTATTTTTTGGAAACTAGAGCTACACCGTGGAAATCAAAAGCTGATCGTTCCGGTGAGTGTTAATTTCTTCCTTTTATTTTTCTTGTGGTGGTATCTCTACTGTTCCTCAGATAAGGTTAGAACAGAGTGTGTTTTAATCTCTAGAGTAGAATATATTAAAAAGCTATAAACCAACAGAACATAAGAACAATCCAAAAGGCCTAGGGATGGAATGTACAGAACCATCCTTAACTCTCCTAAACCCTAAACCCATCTCTATTGTGTACAAGAACCGACATCCGTGTTATTCTGTGGAAGTCTTTCACTTTTGACACCTTGACATGTCTATGATGATTATCTTAAAAACGTGCAGATTCTGCTCTCTGCTCATTTAGCTCCAGTATTTGCAACTGGAGCATTCATTATTCCAACATCTCTTTACTTTTTGTTAAAGGTGAGTGACTGGACCCTATGAGTATAATTAACTTTTGCTCTCTTGTTATATATGGTGTTTGCCTGATTTAACATTTTTCACTGTTCCACACAGAAATTTGTGGTGAAGCCATATTTGAGTAAAAGGGAGAAACAAAAGGCCTTGGAGAATATGGAGAAAACTTGGGGCCAGGTGATGGTTACTTACGAGTTTGGCAGCCAAGCAAGATTCATTTTGATCTTATTATGAATTTTTTAAATTTAAATTGTGGGTTTTTAGGTTGGGCAAGCAAGGGCAGGGGCTGAGAAAGCCCAGCAATTGCTACAAACCGTAGCCACAAGGAAGAGAAACCGGCAAGTTGAAACAGATGGGCTAATAGTAACGAAAGCATTGTATGGTGACCCAAAAGCGATAGAGAGAAGACACGAAGTAGTAGTGGAAGGAGTGGATTCGGGAGTCATTGACGTGACAGTGCCCATGAACTTCCTTGTGAGTGACTCAGGGCAGCTCAAGCTCCATGAGGGAGTGAAGAAATCAGGGATCATGGGTTTCTGCGATCCCTGTCCGGGACAACCTAAGGAGTTATACATTGCCTATACTTGGCATTCTCAGACATTTGAGGTATCAGTTGGTGACTATGATGAGCTGAGTATACCACAAGAAGGCCAGTGAGTATGAACGGTACTCTCCAGTCTCCACTTTGTTGTTTTTATTAATAGAAAAAGACTTCTTACGGGGATTTGTAATCTAACCTCAAATTTTACATTCATTTCTTTCTCAATAAATTAAGCATTCTTGTTTGCCATAATCTTTGTCGCGTGAATTTTATGATATCACAAAAAGGTCAGGATATTTTAAGTACTTGGTACTTAGATAAATTAGTGTAGTGCTTTGTAGCAAGTGAGAGAATTTTTATAGTGTGTGCTTGGACGTAAACAAAGAGAAAAAATGGAGCGAAAGAAGAGGTTTAGAGGTCGCAAAAGGCGTTTGGCGTTTTGAGAAGGAGTAGTTTGAGAGATAACGTCCTTGACTTGTTGTCGATGAGAAAGAGAAACCAAACGTGGCCTGAAGTCACCTCGTGCCATGACCAACTTCTTCTTCAAATCAACCACGTATTCTTCGATTCCTGCCAAATCCCATTTTATTTTCTTTGGTCAAATACATACGCAAGTATTTTGGTCAAATGATTTTAGATTTTAGAAAATCGATTATGACAGAGAGGTTTTTGAACAAAATATCGTGGATGGTTTCTTACTTCGTAAGGGTGTAAAAGGACGATGCGAAAAAGAAGGTAGCAGCCACGAAATTCTTCTTATAATTAAAGCATATATAATTCAAAGATATATTGAAAGAGCAAGTAGCTAATTTATGAAAACATCTTTGGTGGTATTACGTAGAACGGTAGAAGAGAGCTCACCGGTCATCTTGGAAACAATCTGAGAGACTCTGTCTTGACAACGGACACATCCCACATCTGCGTTTATCACTATAACTTGAAACTGATATATCGGGACTCCAAGTTAATGGATGATCGAACAAGAAGTCAACAAAAAGATTTGGTTTTTCATCCAACACAATTTACAGAGATTAATGCAACCAACTGATACTCAGCTCATCATAGTCACCAACTGATTAATGCAACACAATTAAAAAAAAAAAAAAAAAGTATCTTTCAATTTAAGAAGAACAAGACAAATAGGAAATTTGAAAAAGAAGATGCATGAAATGAAATGATTAATAGAAAACTAAGAAAGAAAGATAAGAGAAACGTATATAGCTAGATGTATGAACATATATAAAGAACATACTGATGGAAGTGAGAGTTGCTCGCAGAACATGAGGGTGCGCCGCCGGATCATCGTCTCCTTCATTTAAGTCAGATGATGGCAGAGCCAGGGCCCTGACTTGGTGGCTGTATATGTATGGACTATATATTATTATTTTATATTTTTTTTTGAGGTTTAGAGTTGATCAGACATGGAGGCTTTGATAATTGAAGAAGGGAATGTATGTTTTTGTATGTATTCGAAAAATATTCAATTTGTTTGTACACACTATTTTATTGAGACAAGTCGCATCCTTGCACGATTCACCCACAATCTTGTTTATGATGAACTTAAAAACAACTATAACAAAAAGGTTGGTGCTAATAAAATAAGAGCCAGTAGATGACAATGAGGAGATGGACCGAGTCAGATGTTTATGGATAATATTAAGAGAACGGTAAGAAAAAGAGAAAAAGGTCAATACATGTTAAAGCCACCATTGAACTTTTTGGTATTGACTACACTAGTTTAATATCATTCAATTATTGTATGAATGAACAAGGTAGTTTCCTCTTAATATATTGTAAATGAACAAAGCAAGCGTAGAGGTGCACAAGTGAATGCAAATTCCGCTTCTGATCCACTGGAAAGCAACAGATTCAAAAACAGTGAATCTCTTGAGTAAAAGAAGAAGGAGTAATACAATGACCATTTAATCATCAATAAGGTAACAAAGATGTTTTTGTTGGCTGAGATGGAAGTTATTATAATATCATCTTTATACATTAATGATGAAATTAGTAAAATCTCTTTTAAGTGTCAGTAATCAAAATAAGAATGAAAGCAACGCCAGTAAAGACTCTGAGGACTACTTCCATGGGATCCTAGTGAAATCAAATCTATGCTTAGCTCCAACACCAACACCACCTCCACATTCTTCTCTCTACAACAGCTCACCTTCAAATACATCAAAGACACAATGAGAGAGAGATCCATTAACAATTGAAACTGATTGGGTTACAGAGACACAAACTTTCCTAGAACCCCAAAGAACGAGACATGTAATCAATGATCAATGCAATAGTTGAAGTTTTTACAATCTCATACTCTCTAATTCATAGTTAAAATCAATAATTAAGATCCCAAAAATTCAATAGTACTTAGGAATTGCCCCAAATCAACAATAAACCCTAAGAATTCCCCACAAAAATTAGAAGCATAAAAAAAAACGAAAGATTGGTGAGTGAGTGAGTAGTACTTAGGAAGAAATCAAAATCATTAGGGATCGTCTTTTTTGGGTTTGCGGTAGTTCTCTTCGACGTGTTTGGCGACAACGATACCAGTGTTGGTGAGCTTCCGGATATTAGGAACGTTGTAGTTCTGAGCCAAGTACACCCCAAAAGCTGATCCCACCATGAACGAGAAGCAGCTCTTTATTATCCCCATTCGATCGATCTCTCTTACCTTCTCCCTTCTCCGCAAGTTTCAGGTCAACAACAAAAGAACCAAAGACAATCTCGCAGGGTTTACTTTTTTTTTTTTTTTCTGGGAATTTTTCATACGACGCCGTTTTGTAGTTTTTTTAGTATCCTTTATATTTTTTTTTGTACAGTTATGTTTATTCGAATTTTCGGATTTTTTGAAAACTAAATATATTTTTTCTCAGTTTGTTTATATTTTTTTTTTATCATGATATAAAGTAATATAAAATTTTAATCTCAACGGTTTGTACAATTTTTTAATTTATTTTCTAACATTCATTCTTCTAAAAGTAAACAAATTCTTCAAATTCTTGATTTAACAAAAGATTTTTGGAATGATAAATCTAATTTATAACTTTTAGTTAATTTTAAATATAAAAATTTAGTAAAAATACCTAGAGCTTTTTCCAAAAATTAGATGGATTATATAGTGAATTTTCGGATTTGACTTTTGAATATGGTAATATAGAAAACTTCTATTTAAAAACAGTTTATATAGGTTGCATACATCGGAATTTGGATTATGTATTTTCACCATATTTTATTTACAACTTTTCGTTCTAATAGTTTTGTTTATCTAAATATTTATGTCTTTTGAACTCTATATATATATATATATATATATATATATTTCTCTTCTTAAATAACTAACAAATCAATGAATCATTGTCCGCTGACACAAATTTTCTGTTTCATGCTAAATCTAAATAATATAAATTTTAATATACAATATCCAACATTATTCTATAATCTAACTAAAGATTTTAGAAATGATTATAGTAATCTAGAAATTTAATCAAATTTAATTATGTAACTTACAGTTGCGCTTATTTATCTAACTTTCCTA
Organism: Camelina sativa; assembly: GCF_000633955.1. Lineage (NCBI taxonomy): Eukaryota > Viridiplantae > Streptophyta > Magnoliopsida > Brassicales > Brassicaceae > Camelina > Camelina sativa. The sequence goes on along the minus strand of NC_025689.1, from coordinate 7,292,305 downwards.
AAATATGTGTTTTTTAAGATTTAACTATTGCATTTTTTATTTTTAGAAGTTGTGTATTTTTATTATAATTATTGTTGGGCATAATTTTATCATCATAAATAAGTAAATATAATTTATTTAGTCAACAAATATTTTGCTGGATAAAGTCAGCGTAAATAAGAGTTTATCTTATAAAAGGAAAATCTTCCTGATTGGTTCAAGGAACCGAGAATCTCGTGACTCACTCTGTCAAGAGACCGAGAATCTCGTGGCTGACTCTGTCACGAGACCAAGAATCTCGCAACTAATTTCATCGATGGACCGACGTAGTCACTTGGCCAAGAGCTTGTGACTGACTTTATCAATAGGCCGAGAGTCTTGCGATTGACTCTATCACGAGACCGAGAATCTCGCGACTGACTATATCATGAGACCGAGAATCTCGCTACTAACTTGGTCAATAGATCGAAAGTCATGCGACTGGATCCGTTATTGGACCAAGAGTTTAACGACCGACATCGTTAATGGGCCAAGAGCCTCGTGACCGACCTTATTATGGATAGGGTCGGCAAGCCCCAAGACATAACCTAAGGGATTAGGGCAAAGGGATCTCGATATAAAAGGAGAGCGGCCTCCACGAGAGACAGAGGAGAAAAAAGCAAGAGATCTAAGACACAAGACACACGACTCAACTCTGGAACGCATCTAGGGTTTATAGATTGATTCGCTGTGCCTTGAATTTTTGTACTTGAGCTCGAGACTTTGATTAATAAAAGCAACTATTCAACATTTGTTTCTTTTTTCCGTAGTTTTTATACGAATCGATTAATTTTGCCTAAACAATTATTGGTTGATACATTTTCACACAAGTTGAAATTTCTTTTATTTTTAAAATTATTTTATCAGCAAATTGCATTTACTAATTATAATCATTCGTTTGATATTCTCTCTTCGGACCACTTCGTCATAATATTTATGAGTACTTTAAAAATAAAAAAATATTATAATGTTTGTTACCTTTTATAATAATTTTTTAATACAATATCATACCTACAATAAATACAAATTATAATTAGAATGGTCTCGTTTCATTATGACTTTACATTTAGTAATTTTTGAATCTTTTTACTGTATTATTTTTTATTATAATTTTTTATTTTAATGGTTGTGTTTTTTAAATTCACAGCTATATATGTTTAATTTTTATGATGTTTTTATCCTACTTATTATTTTTTGTTTTTGGTATAATTTTTTAATTTTATTACTTGGCATAAATTTTCAAATAATTTTATAATAAATAATTCTAAATTTAATATATAATTTAACTTTTTTTTGAAATACTTCCCCCAGCTACATTGCAGGGTCTAAGTCCTAATTTTGGCTTCCGAGAAATTCAATGAATATTGTGGAGCCTGCAGTACAAAAGTGAAGGAGAAACCTATGAAAAAATGGCGACTCTTTAAGAAGCACACGAAAGTTTTCGACTTTGAGAAGCAAATTAGATAAAATAAAATCTTTCTGTCCATTTCACTCACAAAATTTGAAGGGCTCTCTCTCAATTTCGAGTTTTTCATTTTTCATCATCAGTCTTTTGTTATCCGGAGAAAAAAATCTAATCTTGAATGGTGAAGAGAGGAGGAGCGACGACGCTAGCTGAGGATGCACCATGGCGAGTTTCGTCAGTAAGACCAGTGCCTAAGATCAGTCGCTCACCTGTTCTTTCTATCTCTCAAAGCCCTGAAACCGATTACGCCATTTCCGTCATGAAGGTTTTGTTTTTTGTTTTTCTTCTTCCGTAGTTTTGAAGATTCCAATTTGATTTTGGGAATTACCATTTTTTTTATAACTAATTCTGGTTTGCGTTTAATCTTTGCAGCATCCGAATCCTGTGGGAGGTGGGTTTGCGATGGAAGCTGTACTTGAATCTGCAGGACCTGAATGCGTGGTTCCTGGTCAAGTCACACCTGTTCGGTTACTTGGTGTCAAGGTTACTTCTTACAGAAAGAATAATGATTGTTATGTGTTTGGTGTTACATACTAAGAACTTCTACTACACACAAATGCAACAACAAAGTGTATCATCTTTTGTTGTCTAATTCCTTTGTCCTGTTGGATGTTCTAGTCTATTTAGTAGGTTTGTGCATTGCTCGCCTTTAACAATAGTTTCTACTTCTGTAGCTGCTTAGGTCTGCACATAGGGTAGGATTACAAGTTGAACATATCATCTTTATCAAGTCTGATGTTTTGACTGCTTTCTTTTATATTCCTATTGGTGTTTTATTCACTTATGGGTTATTAAGTCTCCAATTGCTAACAATTTGACTTTTGGTGTATTGATAAATAGGTGTGGCCGGTTGAAGTTGATCTTAAATTTTTGGAACCAGTGGGAAAAGAGCTGAAAATGCTTGGAAAGGTAAAGACCAACATCTTATTGCTTTGTGTCTGAATCAGATACTAGTACATGATCCCCTGTTAGTATGATGAGCCAATACCTTGGATGATCCTGTTTCGTTCTCTGTGTTCTCTGTATTTGAACTCTTATAGCTCTTTTTTGCCTGAGGCTAGTGTTCTGAGAATTTATTATAAGTGGAGACTAGGTTTTTGTATCCTGTAACTCATAGCATATCAAGATCATAGATGGTCATCTTCTTTTTGATAAGCTGGTTACTTGGGACAAAGCCTAAACCACTTGGTAATCATGTGGTTCAACAAGTGGGAAGTAGTGGGAGTTTGACTCTGGGAGCGTCTCTGGTCTAGCCACTTGGTTCTAAACTAGAAACCTGAAGTCCAATTGGGATGTATAGATGACCATCTTCACACAGATAATTAATGTAAGAAAATATGGGCTAGACCAGGATTTCGATTGAGAAATGGAACAGTTTGATCATAATTAGTAATGAAATGTGCTCAGCATAGAGTATGAATGCATTGGTTACAAAAGCACTTATACCAGTATTCTGTTTTGTTAGACTTTAAGATTATAGTTGGTGTGCTCTATCATATTAGGTTTTAGTTTAATAATTGGTATCTCTGTTGTCCTGAGAGTGCAGTTCATGGACAACGCCGTCGAGCTGATGAATAAGTCCTTCATTGACCGTTAAGCACTATGGATAAAAGGATACATACTTGTCAAGGTTCTACGTCTGGAGTTTTGGAATTGCGGGAGATCTGTCTAGTCGCCGGAACTTGTTAAGAGGCAGAGAGATCCAATATGAGCAACGTTGAATATGGTGTGTGTGTTTGTATAGAGAATTTTACAAACAGAATCTATATGCTATATCAAATCATTGGTTTGAATGATAATTGTAAGAATGTCTTTAAAGGTTGTTATCTTCAAGTCTTCTGTCATTCCTTGCCGAAAAAGAATGATGGAATATTGCCCAAGTGGCTAGTTTTCTCGAGATACATTACTAAGTAACAGAGGTTCAAGAGCTCAGGCTTCTCGAGATAATGCATTTTGGAAAGGCATTGTTAGACATTGACAACACAAAGGCATTAAAAAAAAATTGTGTTAAATGCAAATGAGTGGTACAGAAAAATATGAAGGTGAGATTATGTTGAGTTGGGTTTGGTTTGGCAAGACAAATGAAATCGCTTAAAAAATAAAAACTATAGTTTAAGTTAACAAGATTGGTCTACAACCACATAAACTAGTAATTAGAACTCAGCCTATAAATGATACAGTATATGTCAAAACAGTAAACGTTAAACTTTAACTTATACCGGAAACAAAAGCGACCGAAAACAAATAATTATCACTAAACCGAAAAAATAACGGAAGTTCGAAACCTAAAGACTCGCTCAGGGAAGAAAATTGTCAAAGTAGTGTGTTGTCCCACCTGAAAAATATAGTTTAATAACATGTAAATGCTATAAGAGAGCAATAGGAAGTGACGTTATATCGTTGGAGTAAAAGAAAGAAGCAAAACTTTAAAATAAAAGAATGTTAGGCACCGCCGCACCGGCCCATTCGAATTCGAAAAGTTAACAAATTATCTCTCCACAAACCCTACAACGTGTGTAATCAGTTTTAACTTTTAATCAAATATAAGATTTTAAAACTAAACCATATCTATGGAAGAAAAGAAAACACTAAAAAGTAAAAATCTTTTGGTTAATATATATAGTCATGTGGTATTCTGCTTGATTTTTAAGTACTCATGTTCGCTCATACTTATCATATAGTTCAACAAAAATCGTAAGGATAACAAAACTACTATTTCTCAGCCTGGGAATATTATCCGAACCGAGAATTCCGAACCGAACCGAACCGAAATTTTTGGTTTTCGGTTCGGTTTCGGTTAAGAAAAGAAAACCGATCGGAAAAATTATAATATGTATTCGGTTATCGGTTTTGTCGGTTCGGTTCACTCTAACCGATCGGTTACCCGAATTTAATCGAATTACCCGTATTACCCGAAATTAACCGACCCGAATTAACCAAATTACCCAAACTACCCAAAAATAACCGAAATTATCCGAATTTACCCAAAAATAACCGAGATTTTTGACCCGATTCAACTTAAATAACCAAACTAACCAAAAAATTAAAAACTTCGGTTAGTTTCGGTAACCAAAAATAATAACCGAAAAACCCGATATCCGAACTGACCCGACCCGTTATTTAATTCGGTTATTTTCGGTAACACTTCTCTGATTCCGAACTATCCGACTATCCGAATTAACCGACCCGACCCGAATTCGCAGGCCTAACTATTTCCTTGAAGGCTGGAAGCCTGGAATACTAGTTCTAAATATAATTGTAGAAGAAATTCTAATGATGAAGATCTGTGGAAAAGAGGACCTAAACAGCAATAATTTATGCAAAGGTCCCCCCCCCACCTATTTACTTTATAGCAGATAGCGACCAGCTGTCCTCTTTTACTGTCGATTTTTCAATCACTTTTGATTGTTTTTTTTGGCCTTGTCCCTCGTGCGAATCTGTATCTCATATTGTTTAATTGATGACTATTTTAACCGTTTGTGACATGTAATGTTTGCCATAACGTGTAATCCGACCTCTTCTTGACTTCTTGTGAGAGCCATATTTAGACCCTCGTTAGTGGGAGAAAACGGAAAGTGTTGCTCAAAAATATAAAAAGAATTATTTTTTTACAGATTTTCTTTTTTCATTTATTTTTGGAAAAACGATCTGTATCCCCTGTGAACTTTCATATAGCACCACAACTACACAGATCCTAAATCTCGATTTCAGTCCACACAAATGAAAAGTTACAGTCCAGTTTCCCCATAATTTTAAAGTTCGAAACCTCTTTCCCCATTAATGTTGGTTAACTTGGTTTATGACATAAACCAGGTGTCAAACCAAAAATCCACTAGAATAAACCGAACTGAAACCTGATTAAATTTTTTTTTTTCTCCCTTCGTCTTCTTCCTTCCTCCTCCACTTTCTAATCTCAGAATTTTTTCTGAAAAAATGAAATAACATATATTTTGTTTACTCCATAGGTGACACTTCTCCTTCTCTTCTCTTTGAATCTTTTTCCAGATTCGTAACGTCTGCTCTAATCTTATCACTCCTCACATTCGATTTCAGATCTTTTGCCTTCGCACAATTCAGAGAAAGAAAACCATAAACATGATTGTGTTTGGATTATACCTCGAGTTTGAGAAACTGAAATCAAAATTTGGGTTTGAAGTCACCACCGCCATGAACTCCTCCGCGACGATGACGAACACGACTAATCTCCGTTGTTATCAAGATTCTGGATTTCCCGAACATTGTTTTCTCTGTATAAGAAAACTTCTCCCAACAAAATTTATCTCTATGTATAAGTAAGTGAATCGATAAAATAACCAAATCCAGAATCAATCGCAATCACAACTTGTTCCTCCTCCGTCGTCGCTGTCGCCGTTAACGATGGTTTGCTCGAAGTCTCAGTAGTTTCGTATTGAGACTTAGGATCCCACGAATCGAAATCAGAGTTTCTTCTCGGACATCGAATTCACAAGCTCTGCTATACCATCGACGCTTCTGCTTCGTTTGTAAGGGACATTGCGAAGGAGATAAATCGAAGAAAACCATGTTTGATTTGTTTATTTGCTGTGTGATGCCAACTCTTTAATGTTGTTGCTACTCTCTCGTTGAAAATTGTTGGTTTCATCTTTGAACCCATCTTCACCAAAGAATCAAATCAGAAAAAAAAAAAAAAATAAGATTTTGAAATTGCAAAGTTACAATTTTTGAGAGAGTCGAAAGAGATGAAAGACAACGATGAACCCCTACAGTGATAAATTTCTCTCGGTTTGATATTAAATTTTGGTTAATCCGGTTTAGTTTTATTGTTTTATGGTTAATGGTTACCTGGGCAACAGTAAACCAATTGTAAACCATGATTATGTGTTTCTGGGTTTTAAATTTTGAAATTAGGGGAAAATTGGATTGGAACTTCCTGTTTGTGTGGACCGAGATCGAGATTCAAATTCTGTGTAGTTGTGGTGCTATATGAAAGTTCCTATGGGGATACAAATCGTTTTTCCTTTATTTTTTAATATATGATCCACTAAATAAGTGACACTTATCTCGTTTTTTATGAGTATTGATTCTCAAATTGCTTTAGGGAGAATCGATTCTCCTACTTTTTTTTTCTCTTTTTCTTTTGTTATTTTTTTATAAAAAGTATTTGAATGAGTAATCCAAAATGGGAGTAATCCTTTTCTTAAGGTATAGTATTGAGAGTTATGAGTGTACTCTTATTATACTATTCACTCACAAAAAGTTGATGAGAAATTACAAATTTATAGGGAAGTGGGAAAAAGAAACAGAAAATTAGGTATAAGTTTCCAAAATGGCACATGGGTACTTTCTTGGGTAGTGTGAATTATCGAACATTTCTTGATTAATACTATACATTTTTTCTTTCACCAAAACTAAACAACAAAATGAATCTTAATGGCTTATTTAATCTTCGGTAGCAACATTTTCCACACAAATCGTTTCAACTACAAAAAAAAATATTCTCTGAAGTAAAACAAAAGGCAAATCCGAGGATCAATCTTGAAGTTTTCTCGTCTTTTCTTGCATCGGTGAGATTTTTCATGTCCCGATTTGTCTCTTGCTCGCTCACTCTCTCAACTAAATTCCAACGAGTTTTAAGTTTTACTTAGGCTTTTTTTTTGTTTTTCTGATAAAAATCGAATTGATTGGACTGGTTTATTTGTTTTGAGCCATTTCTTGATTATGTGTTCTATTTTTCTTTCGCCTAATTGTGGGTAAATTAAAATGATTGTTGCAGTGTGAAACTTCTTGGTTCATCAATGGGTTCTGTAATGAGCTTGAGCTGTTCGAAAAGGAAAGCTACGAGTCAGGATGTGGAATCCGAATCTGTTAAAAGACGAAAGATATGCTCAACCAACGATGATGAGAATTCCAGTTCGATTCCAAGTCCTCCGGATGACTCATCTTGGAGTTTATGTGCCAATAGAGTCGTCAACGGTCTGTACCCCATTCACACAACAACGCAAAGACCTCTCTTTTTAGTTAAATATTGATCCACTCTTTACCATACTAATGTGTTTTTTTTTTCCTTGACTCAGTCACAACTGCTGTTTTTACGAAATTCAGATTCCAACAAGAAGACAACATAAATACTAAATCTTCTGCTTTACCGCTTCGATCTCCTCCAACTACTTTGTCTCAAAACTGTAAACACCATGTCTTCCCAAGCTTCCACGGACCAGATGTCCGAAGAACCTTTCTTAGTCACATCCTTGCAGTGTTCAGGGGAAAGGGTATCAGCCCATTCATTGATAATCATATACCGAGGAGCAAGTCGATCGGTCCTGAGCTCAAAGATGCTATTAGAGGATCAAAGATCGCTATCGTCTTGCTTTCCAAGAACTATGCTTCTTCTTCCTGGTGTCTTGATGAGTTGGCAGAGATCATGAACTGCAGGGAAGTGTCGGGTCAGATTGTCATGACCATTTTCTATGAAGTGGATCCAACTGACATAAAGAAACAGACCGGTGATTTTGGGAAAGCCTTCAGAAAAAGTTGTAAAGGTAAAACAAATGAGCATACTGAGAGATGGAGAAAAGCGTTGGAGGATGTGGCTACCATTGCCGGATATCATTCTCACAGATGGTACGTCCTCTTGATTTATACTCTCCTTAATTAATATTTAGTTTCGAGTTCAAGCTATGTTTGGTATTTGTAGCTTTTAAAAGTATCATCAAGACACGGAGAATACATATCTTTAGGATCTATATGTATGAGTATCTTCATGACCAGACTATTTGATAGATAGATATATGTTGATATCCTCCAATGTTATAGGGTCAATGAAGCGGCCATGATCGAAAAAATAGCCGCTGATGTTTCAAACATGTTGAATAGCTCCACACCATCAAGAGATTTCGATGGTCTAGTAGGGATGAGAGCTCATATGGAAAAGTTGAAACTGTTGTTAAGCCTAGATTTGGATGAAGTAAGGATGATCGGGATTTGGGGGCCGCCTGGGATTGGTAAGACAACCATCGCAAGAGTTGTGTTTAACCAAGTCTCCAACAGATTCCAACTTGCCGCAATCATGGTTAATATCAAAGGATGCTATCCAAGACCTTGTTTGGATGAGTATAGTGCACAATTGCAGCTACAAAGCCAAATGTTGTCTCAGATTATCAATCAGAAAGATCTTATGATTTCTCATTTAGGAGTGGCACAAGAACGATTGAAAGACAAGAAAGTGTTTGTTGTTCTTGATGAAGTGGATCAATTGGGACAACTAGATGCCTTGGCAAAAGAAACTCAATGGTTTGGTCCTGGAAGTCGGATTATAATCACAACAGAAGATCTAAGAGTTTTGAATGCTCATGGGATCAACCATATTTACAAAGTAGATTTTCCATCAAGTGATAAGGCTTTCAAAATCTTCTGTATGTATGCTTTTGGAAAAAAGTATCCAGATGATGGTTTCGCTGAGCTTGCTTGGGAAGTTACGAATCTTGCTGGTAAACTCCCTTTGGGATTGAAGGTGCTAGGCTCCGCTTTGAAAGGAATGTCCAAGCAGGAGTGGAAAAGGATACTACCAATGTTACAAACCAGCCTTAATGGAGAAATAGGGAGCATTATAAAGTTCAGCTATGATGCCTTATGTGATGAATATAAAGATATATTTCTTTATGTAGCCTGCTTTTTCAATGGCATATTCAATGGCATAGTTGCTCATAACCTGGAAAAGTTTCTTTCAAAGAAGTTGTCACATGTGACGCATGCTGGTATTCATGTCTTAGCTGAGAAATCTCTCATATCTATTGACCAATTCGGATACATAAAGATGCATACTCTGCTTGAGCAATTCGGAAGAGAAACTTCTCGTAAGGAATTCCTTCATAATCGGCTTCTGAAATGTCAGCTTTTGGTTGATGGAAGAGATATTTGTGAAGTGCTCGGTAATGATACAAGAGTAAGTCTTTTTGGCCTTACAAATTGAGTTTATTTTGATACCTAACTCTGTTATCTACTTATATAATTTGTATGGTTCTTTTCCAGGATAATAGATGTTTTATAGGGATTTATTTTAAGTTATCTGAGATTGAGGAAGAATTGAATATAAGTGAGAAAGCACTTGAAAGAATGTCTGATCTCGAAATCGTAATAATCGAGGGTGAGGAGGATCTTGCTCAGCCTGAGAGACTGAACTCACTGCTATGTCATTCACAAAAGATTAGATTACTGTATTGGAGTTATTTCCAGAATATATGTTTGCCTTCTACTTTTAATCCCGAGTTTCTTGTTGCACTAACTATGCATTCCAGCAAGCTCCTAAAGCTATGGGATGGAGTAAAAGTAAGTAATTTTGATTAAAAAAAAAACTTTCACTTTTCAAATATATAAGATTTGTTTCCGTAAAAGTTTCTAGTGTAGTTAACAATTTTTTATTTGTCAAATGCAGCAACTTAAAAATCTCAGGTGGATGGATTTGAGTGATTCTAAAGATCTGAAAGAGCTTCCCGATCTTTCAACTGCCACTAATCTTGAAAACTTAAATCTCGGTTCTTGCTCAAGTTTAGTGGAGTTTCCCTCTATTGGGAATGCAACTAAACTTAAGAAATTGAATCTTTCTAATTGCTCAAGTTTAGTGGAGGTTCCTTCTTCTTCTATTGAGAATTTGACCAATCTCCGGGAATTAGATCTATCTGGTTATTCAAATCTTGTGGAGTTTCCCTCTATTGGGAATGCAACTAAACTTGAGATATTGAATCTTTCTAACTGCTCAAGTTTAGTGGAGGCTCCTTCTTCTATTGAGAATTTGACCAATCTCCGGGAATTAGATCTATCTGGTTACTCAAATCTTGTGGAGCTTCCCTCTATTGGGAATGCAACTAAACTTGAGAAACTGAATCTTCGTGATTGCTCAAGGCTTGAGAAATTCTCCTCTTCTATCAATGCCACGAATCTCCGGGAATTGTGTCTAACGAATTGTTCACGTGTCATGGAGCTCCCATCTATGGAGAATGCGACTAATCTCCGGTTATTGGATCTCCACAATTGCTCAAGTCTACTAGAGCTCCCTCCTTCTATTGGATCTGCCACAAATCTGAAGCAATTGATAATGAGCAGATGCTCAAGTATCGTGAATCTCCCAACCTCTATTGGAGATTGCACTAATCTCGATCATTTTGAGCTAGATAACTGCTCAAATCTGGTGGAGCTTCCTTCCTCTATAGGCAAACTTCAGCGATTGTCTACGTTGACAATGTGTGGGTGCTCAAAGCTAGAGGCTCTTCCAACCAACATTAACTTGAAATCTCTCCGTATACTTGATCTCACAGATTGCTTGCAGTTGAAAAGTTTTCCTGAGATCTCCACAAGCCTTGTGAGTCTCAGGCTCACAGGAACAGCAATAAAAGAAGTTCCTTTGTCGATCATGTCGTGGTCTCGTCTTTTTGTCTTTCGTATGTCATATTTTGAAAGCCTCAGGGAATTCCCGCATGCTCTTGAAATCATCACGGAGCTGCATTTGGTAAACGAAGATATACAAGAAGTTCCTCCATGGGTCAAGGGAATGTCTTGTTTAGAGACGCTTATACTCAAGAACTGCAATAATCTGGTATCACTCCCACAACTTCAATATTTCCTATTAAGCATAGTTGCAGACAACTGTCAGTCCCTTGAGAGATTGGACTGTTCTTTTAACAATCTGAAGTTCACCAACTGCTTCAAACTGAAGCAAGAAGCCAGAGATCTCATCATGCACACATCGACTTCTGGATATGCGATTTTACCGGGTACACAAGTGCCTGCCTGCTTCAATCACCGAGCTACTGCTGGAGGTTTATTGACAATCAAGTTGAATGAGTTGTCTTTTCCTACATTTTTGAGATTTAAGGCTTGTGTCATGCTCGTTAAGGAAGAAACGGATGCTGATCATGGTTACATGTTTCTATATACTAACATCAAGGACAAACAGAATGATCTCAAGGTTCGGTGTACACGAGGCAGCCGTCTAATAGATCCACTTTTAACAGAGCATATCTACATATTTGAAGTTGAAGCAGAGGAGACGGTGATTTCCACCGAGCTTGTCTTTGAGTTCACAACAGACAGTAGAAAGTGGAAGATCGGAGGATGCGGGGTATATCAAATCTTGAAGGTTAGTGTTAATGAAGATGATGAGAGCTTTAGAGATGGGCATCGATGGAGGAGGGTTAAAAAAATTTATGCCATTTTCCTCTTCTTTAAAATTTTATATAAGATTGTGTAACGATTATGTTTACAAACAGAGACAGCGAAAATAGAGACGAGAAGGAGAAGAAGGAAGAATCAATTAAAGTCATGAGTGAGTACAAATCCAATACTGGGAAGCTGTAGAGACATTGGAATTCGTGTTTGATATGAACAATTAGTGAATGATGATGTTTTTGGGATTTTGGTTTTAGGGTTTTGGTCCGAGTGAAGAGCTGTTGATTCTTTGAAACTCATGTTTCCGAATCAGTTTTCATTTGTGAGAACTGCTTCAACATTACACAGGAATTGTGTGGTTTGATTAGTATCTCTGACAAACGATTTTGTAAATTTGAGATGTGCTGCTTAGTCGTCGTTGGAGAGATTTTGAACAACTCTTTCACATCTTTGGTGAAGATTCTTCTTGAACAATTCTTTCACAGCTCTCTCTCTCTCTCTTTCCCTAATAACAATTTGCTTTATCCTCAGATGTTATGGGCTTTGTTTGGCTTATTTGATTGTTTGTTTAGGAATCATGGGTTTGTTTCTATAGAAAATTGTGGTTTTAGGTGGATGTATCTGCAAATTCTCATGCCATCTAATTGTCCCATTTACAACAATCTCCTATATAGATGCTGCCCTGTACATTATTAGAATTGCTATATGTTTCTCAATTTTACTTTAATTTTTCTAATGATAAAACAGCTTACTCACTCGTGTTCAAGAGATGGGAAAGGAGCCTTCTTTGGATGAAGAACCAATTAAAGGTTACCACTTTATCTACTTTCTACAGACATGATGAGTTCTGATATGCTGCAAAAATGCTGACTTGTGACCTCTTTTGCTCGCAAAATTGATAAATATGTCTACTTTGTTGTTTCACTAGAGGCTCTATGTATCCCTTGTGAGGAAATTGAACATGCTGGCGGGTAGATAAAGGTACAAAACTAACTTAACTGAATTACGGATCTTTCATTGATAAGAGAAAACATATATGGACTTTTAAATCAAACAAAAAGTATGACAAAAAGCTTGTGAAAGAATTGAGTGAGGTTGGTAAATGTGATCTATGTAAATCAAACTATATACAGGTCTGTCTCTCATTAGACCATTCCGAGTCTGCAGCTTTTAATCAACAGACCGAAAACAATATCAAATGACAAACTAAAAAAAATTTCTATGTGTTTGTTTTTGCTTTGCTTTTCAGCCACAACTGCTTAAGGCATTTCCACTTCACTGGGCTTAGTCGCCGGCCGCAACAAACTAGGCCTAAACCCTCCTTCTAGCAACTTCCCCACTTCTTCAAACTGAAGCCCTTTGGTCTCAGGCACAAACAGCCAGATGAAGAACAGCCCGATTGTTGAAGACCCTGCAAAGAGAAGGAATGTTCCCGATGACCCGACTGCTTGCGTCAGCGTCAGGAACGTCTCACTCACTATGAGATTTGACGTCCAGTTTGAGACTGCAGCTATTCCTCCTGCGAGCCCTCTGTATCGAAGAGGATATATCTCAGAGTTTACAATCCATGGGACTGTACCCATACCTGGTGCATACACAATGATGTATAGGCCAAGGAAGACGATGGCCAAGTACCCGACCTTGCTGGGACAGCCGTCTTTGAAGTAGGTTCGGCCTTTAGAGTGGCACAATGCCTTCATATCACCAGACATAACAACGCATGCTCCAGGTCCGTACTGTGAAAAAAAAACACATATGAACCCAAACATGAATCTTATTTCATCTAGCTAAATGCTAATGTACTGTCTTTGTGTGTGTTTTGAGTAAAGAGATTTCCTTACCTCTTCTGCAGAGTTGGAGCAGAATCCGCAATCAGATCTAAGACATTTCATACAGTTCCAGTTGGAGGGAGGAGCATGGGAGGCTGTGAAGGGTGCAAACGCAGGACAAGTAGCGTTTGTAGCAAACTTTCTCGAGTCCCATGTATCGATCTTGGGAGCCTGGTTTGAGGCTTCATTGAAGACGACAGCCAAACTGATAAGACAAGATATGATCCCAAACATGGAAATGATCATAAGCTTGCGCCTACCGTAACGGTCCACAAACATCATGCTTACTACCGACCCTACCGCATTGAGACCGGAAGTTATGAGAGCCAGAGCCATGGCTGTCTTGTTTGACGCGTAACCTGCAAACTGCAGAATAGTAGGACTGTAGTACATGACTGTGTTGATTCCCACAAACTGCTGCGCGACCTGGACGGTAACACCTGCGGCAAGGCCATGGCGGACGACTGGATTCTTAAGAGCGCCTCTGAGTTTAGCGGAATAGCTATGGCCAATAATATCCTCGTCAGCCGTCTCTGCCAGGACAGACTCCTTGAGTGCAGCTATCTCTGCTTCAACTTTCTCTGCAGGGTATATTCTCTCGAGTATGTCTCTTGACTCAGCTTTCCTATCATTTCTGAAAAGCCACCGTGGAGACTCAGGCAACGATAGCATGAGACAGAACTGAATGATTGCTGGAATCGCCGAGACTCCCAACATCCACCTCCATGTACCTGGTGTCTGTGTTTGTGATCAGTATAAGTTAGAAGACTTTTCAAATATTACAAAAGAAGAAAATACATTTTTGTGAGTTAGTTGGTCGCTTACATGGACGAAGGCCAGGTTGATGAGATAAGACAGAAACTGTCCTCCGGTAATGAGAAGTCCGTTGGTGCTGACTAAAGCACCTCTGATTCTCGCAGGAGACATCTCTGATATGTAAAGAGGTGAGGTCATGGAAGCCATACCAACTCCAAAACCAACCAAGAGTCTGCCAAGGATAATGACCCAAGGTGCATGAGCAGCCACCATCACCATGGCACCCAGTATGAAGAGCACATCCGCAATAAGAACAGATATCCTCCTACCAAACTTATCGTTGTACCATCCTCCTATAGCTGCTCCAACAATGGCTCCAGCCGCAGTCATACTTACAATGATCTCCTGAAGCCATGTCTTTTGATCTACGTCAGCAAAATCCTCTTTTATGTAGAGAAGCGCCCCTGAGATGACTCCTGTGTTGTATCCAAAGAGAAGTCCTCCAATACCGGCTGAGAGAGCCAGACGCATAATGTAAGGTGTCTCCCATGTCGTTTGCCACACCTCTGTGAGCTTTACCGCCTCTGTTTTCGCTACTCCTTCCACCATATTCTCTAACTTGAACAAAAAGCTCTAATTATGTTTTTCTCAAAACGTTGAGCTGATTGAAATGTTAAGTTCAGAAAAGATGTGTTCAGAAGAATGAGGGTAAAGAGCATTGATCAAAAACATATATATAGGAACCTGATGGATTGAGAATAAAACTGCCAAGAATAGGAAAAAAAGAAGAGTTTGAATACAACAAATCAGGTTCCATCTTCAGTTATTAAGGATTTAGCTTGAGTTACAGGTGCAATACAAGTTGTGTCTGTTGACTTGTAAAACTTTGTTGCCAGTGTTCAATCTGAAATTCAACTGGTCAAAAAACTTTATCTCCAACTGCTTTCTACAACTGTTACCGAACTATTTTTGGAACATACACAAAAAATAACAAATCAATCAAAAAAAACAACCTACATTTCTTATATCAACATCACCAAAGGGGGAATTCAAAAGGCAACTGGGGATATCTCATTGATTATTAGTGATCGTACTTCTCTGCTCTTGACGTGAACGAACACTAAGATCTCTCTGTTCCTACCTTATGATCGTTATATGTATACAATGTTGATTTAACTATAATGAAGAAGGAAGCAGGTTGAAGACCAAACTGTCTTCACTTAACTTGCTGGTTGGTTACAAGAAACATATGGCTTTGTCTTAATTTCATAATGCAAGAAACATCTCAATTAACTTGAAATAACATCTTAAAACTAACTGATTTTGATTGAAAAATAAAGCAATCCAGGATACAAACTAGAAAATTTGCCAAAAACAAGATTTCATATTAGCTATAACAGATTACAGATTGTGAAATTGTACAAATTCATAATTAAAAAAAAAAATCGGAGCCTTATAAGGCTACAAGAAATTCAACTACAGAATCATCCCCTACTGAGACGAATACAGAACACCTTAGCCTTCGGACATTGAGCTTGAATCTTCAGAATCTTCAAAACACCTTAGCCATCGGACAATTTGTCAACCCCTCAGCATACAAGTGAGGCAATACAGCTTCAATCGACATAATAAATCCATTATAGAACTGCCATCAACCAAATGTATTAATGGTAACAAATCATCAAAGCCAACGGTATAAACAATTTGTAGAAGCGTCCACACAAAGAAAGCCAACCATTAAGGCATTAGTATACAGAAACTACACTAACTCGGACAAAATCTTCCTCAAAGAATACAAATGTCACAATAAAGGCTCAGACAAAATATGGGTTAGAGATGGTTATCAGCACTAGTATCAGAGTGGTGCATGACATTCTCGTTCATCACTGCCTCAATATCAAAAACACAAACAAACAAAATCAAAAGAAAGCCTCAGAACTGCAGAAGTATCAACAAAACTTCAAAAAGAAGTCAATCAGTCCCGAAAGATGGTGTTCTTTTATAATCTGATATCCTCATAGGCAAATTAAAAACCCTAACAAAACCCTAATTAAAGAAAATTGAAATACAAGAAAGAGAGAAATATAGAACTCATGGCCGGTCCCAAACGGTAAAAGCAGCGACGCCGCTCCGCAAGGCAATGGAATATGAGCGCCATAAGCAAATACCATAGACGGAGAAGCCCTAAAGCTCCATCAACATCATACGGCTTGCCACTATTGCTTTGTGACGTATACTATTGGATTATGCAACCACAATTTTCAGATTGCTCCATTTTTTGGTATCAGATCTCTTGGAGAGAGATCTCGTCACGTAACTAAATTCTAACAAAACCCTAAATAAACCCTAATTAGAGAGAATTGAGATACAAGAAACAGAGAGAAATATAGCTCTCATGGCAGGTCCCAAACGGTAAAAGCAGCAACGCCGCTCCGCAAGGCAATGGAATATGAGAGCTACCAGCAAATACCTTAAAACGGAGAAGCCCTAAGGCTCCATCAACGTCATTTAAGGCTTTGCCTTATTGCTTTGTGACGTATACCATTGGATTATGCAATCACAATAATCAGATTGCTCCATATTTTTAGTATTAGATTTCTTGGAGAGAAATCTCGTCACGTAACTGAGATCAAACAGAGACAAAACAACAAACACACCAATGAAAAATATGAATACTCCTCAAACAATGAGAACAATGGAGGAGGCGGAAGAGGAGATGAGAAGGAAGGAGGGGGCGTGGTGTGTATATATATTATTAGGGCATCGGAAGCCCTAGAGAATCACACCGCATTGGCAAGAAATATTCTGACGGTCCAAATATGGAAATATACTAATTTAAATTATCAAACAGCTACAACATTTAGCTATTATTATTAAGTCGTTAGTTGTGTTTCTATTTTATTTTAAGGATCCATATCCGAACCAAAGTGAAATTTATCGAGCCAAACCGAAATATGATTTGGTTCTAATCTAAGACGTATTTTCTTGTAATTGAATTTGCTAAACCGAACCAAATTACCACACGTCCACCTTTACTGACTGACTAGTGACAATATGTTTAACAGTAAGTTCACCGTTACATAGTCAACGTGTAGACTATGATACTAAATATGGATGCAAGGAGGAAACAGTCCATCACATGCTCTATTTGAGTGTGTATCTTCCATATGGTTTCTGAATTGCTTAAAATATGCCATGATTTATTTTACAGACGACTGATGGATGTGGTCTCAGTTTTGGAGAATGCCTAGCTACCTTCGGATTGTATGGTTATATGGAAAAGTCTTGATTGACAAGTTTGTAGGCGATATAAATATGTGGAGAATCTGAGTCTTCTTCTTTCATTGTGTCTCGGAGGTGTTCTCAAATGCTATCTTGGCTCTTGGGAAGATATTGAGGCTTGGGGTTATAGAGTCTGTGTTGACGATGTTGTGTTTTTGTTCCGAGTATTATAAAATCATGTCGACCAATTCATAGTGGTCCGTTTACTACATGCATTTGAACAATTTCATTTTGTTTACGCAAGTTCAATATAACTTCTCTATAAACTATAGTCTTGGTGCTAAAGGTTATATTGATAGATAGGAATATAAGTTGCAGAGTTATTTAACTTTTTATCTTGGCCAATATGGAACCTTGTGCATAATGTTATTATTGAAGTACAAAGATAAAGGTTATCTCTCTCAATACAAACCGGGGATTACAATAATTCATTGATAATGTAAACTAAGACAAGAACAGGATTAACATCCATAGGTACCGAACACATAACAGCAAGAGACCACCACTTAAGACTTTGAAGGGAAGCTTAAAATCAATATGATCGGGCAAAACAAGCTTCCATATGAATCCGGCCCTTCAGAACGTAACATCAGCAACAATCGCCAACCAAGCACCTTAACCGACAAATCTGTAGATATCTCGAAAACAAAACAACCAACAGGCAATATAAGAAAACAAATGGGATAATGAATAACCATCAGGAACCATAAGTTATCATCAAAAGCAATAAATCTATACAGTCCGCATCAAGGTCAAGTCTAAAAGACCATCATTTGGTTATTCTCATTAGCCTTTCCAACCTCACAGACAAATCACAAAACACAAAACACAATTCAAAACAAAAAAGGCTCAGAAAAAATATGGGTTAGAGATGGTTATCAGCACTAGTATCAGAGTGGTGCATGACATTCTCGTTCATCACTGCCTCAAAAATCAAAAACACAAACAAACAAAATCAAATCAAGAAAAGCCTCAGAATTGCAGAAGTATCAGCAAGACTTAAAAAGTCAATCAGTCCCGAAAGATGGTGTTCTTTTATAATCTGATATCCTCATAGGCTACTTTTAAAAAAACCCTAACAAAACCCTAATTTAGATAAATTGAAATATAGAACTCATGGCCGGTCCCAAACGGTAAAAGCAGCGACGCCGCTCCGCAAGGCAATGGAATATGAGCGCCATAGGCAAAAATACCATAAGACGGAGAAGCCCTAAAGCTCCATCAACATCATTACGGCTTGCCCCTATTGCTTTGTGACGTATACTATTGGATTATGCAATCACAATTTTCAGATTGCTCCATTTTTTTGGTATCAGATCTCTTGGAGAGAGATCTCGTCACGTAACTAAATTCTAACTTAGATCAAACACAGTAAAACTATAAAAACCAAACAATAAACATTTAGGATAAACTAGGAGATGATTCTTAAGGAATCGTAAGCTTCTGCTATGAGGAAGGTGTTGAAGAAAATGAGATGAGAATGAAGGAGGTGCGTGTTATTTATTTATACCAGTGACATTAGGGTTTCGGAAGCCCTAGAGATGCCGCCTTCACATCACAGGCCTTTTGTCAGTTTAAAAAAGCCCATATTAAATGCAAAAAGCCCAGATTATAGCCCGAAAGTTTCTACTTGTTTTGCATCAGGACCAATTCGATTTTTTTTGTATGTTTGGGTCTTGTGTTATGTAATGTGTGGGTCTCAAGCAGTTTCACCCATGCGTATAAAATGTGTGATCAGCACATTGTTAATATTTCTTTTTTTTTTTTTTTTGTTAAAAACACATTGTTAATATTGATGTGAACCAAATCACCAATACTTAAAAGCAGTGCCGTGCTTACAGGCAAGAGGAAAGGGCATTTGCCCTCAGCCACCAAAAATTAAAAATTTGGTAGGCCATATTTTTTTTCTATCTAAGACTTATGTAATTAATTCATAAGATAAATGTGTATGTAAAGTGGATTTTTTTTTTGAGAAGTCAATGACAATATTAATAAATCTAATACATAAGGAAATTTCTACACATGGCAATCATTCAGATGTTGATGGGAATGATTTATATTATGAACTGAAAGTTCTAAAAAAGGTTTTACAAAAGACTACTAGAGACCTATCTTAAGTGTTAAATTTTCTGAAAACAATGGAAAGTTGTTATCCTAATTCTTTGATCGTTTATCGGATATTGTTAACGTTCCAGTCTATGTTGCCTCTGTAAAAAAAAGTTTTTCAAAGTTGAAGCTGATAAAGTCTTATCTTCGATCAACTATGTCACAAGAAATGTTAATTTTTTTTGGATATCATATCTATAGAGAGATAATTGGTTCAAGAGCTTGATTATGTAAGTTTGGTGAATGATTTTTTAGGAAAAAATGATAGAAAAATTGTGGCTTAGAATATATATTTTTCTTTAGTGTTGTTGTCTTTAAAACAATAGTTTTTATTTTAATCTATATAATAATAGCAATCAGAAAAATGCGAAGAACAGTCGCATCTTTTTATCGTGACTTTTCATTAAAAGAAATTCAGTTGCATCTTTTCATCGTGACTTTTCATTAAAAAAATATTATTTAATTATTCTTTTGACAAAAAAGTTATATGGTTGCGTTTCTTTAGAAAGTTGTATCTGTTGGATTAGAGTTGTGTCTCTTACAAACAGTTGTGACTTTTGTATATAATATTAGCAATATGAATAAATACGAAGACTTTTGTATATAATATTAGCAATATGAATAAATGCGAAGAACAGTTGCGTCTTTTCATCGTGACCTTTTATTAAAAAAATTGTGACTTTTTATTAAAAAAAAATGTTGCATCTTTTCATCGTGACTTTTGATTAAAAAATATTATTTAATTATTCTTTTGACAAAAAAAATATATGGTTGCGTCTCTTTAGAGAGTTGCATATGTTAAATGTAGAGTTGTGTCTTTTACAAACAGTTGAGATTTTTGTATATAATATTAGCAATATGAATAAATGCAAAGAACAATTGCGTCTTTTCATCGTGACTTTTTATTCAAAAAATTGTGACTTTTTATTAAAAAAATTCAGTTGCATCTTTTCATCGTGACTTTTCATTAAAATAATATTATTTAATTATTCTTTTGACAAAAAAATTATATGGTTGCGTCTCTTTAACAAGTTGCATCTATTGAATGTAGAGTTGTGTCTTTTACAATCAGTTGTGTTTTTTACGAACAATTGTATCTATTCAAATGTTCACATCTTTAGCAATTATGTCTATTCAAATATTTATATCTTTAGTAATCTATATAATTTGTTCTTCTTTTCTAACAATTTCCAACTTTCCTTTTAGTTCAAATGTACACGTCTTTAGGATTATATATGTTTGTTCTTCTTTTGGGAAATTTTTAATTTTCTTTTTTAACATATGATAACAGCAAGCTGAATAAATGCGAAAAACAATTGTGTTTTTCATTATGACTTTCATAAAAATATTTTTTTTTTATCTTTTTTGACAAAAAATTATATTGTTGCGTCTTTTTGAAAAATTGTAAATGTATGTTAACTGTAAAGTTGTGTCTCTTACGAACAGTTGTAATTTTTCTGAACAGTTGTGTCTATTCAAATGTTCACATCTTTAACTAAGTATACTTCTTCATAAATTATCTTTATTTATTAAAACATATTAAAAGAAATTATCCTAACCGTTTAATTGAAGCATTGAAACATTTGGTAAATTTAATATTTAAGATCACATCACTCGGAGAAACTCTGCATTCATTTACTAATCATGTAAGTGCAGTCCTATTTATGTGTAAGTTACTGAGAAAACATTGTTTTCATTTTTATATTAATATTTCAATTGTTCCAAATTTTTAATAATCAACCATTTGCAAGTAGTTTTTAAAATTACTAAATATATATTATTATAAGAATGAATTTTTTGTAAGGCTTATTGATTTAACTAAAGGTTTATGGATTTTTCTTTAAAAAAAAGTTTTAAATTTTTAGTGAAGTCATTTAGATTATAAATCTGTTTGTATTTTTTCACTCATAATTGTTTTTACCTTTCCAAAAAACTAGATAAATAACCAACATCTTGTACGGAGAAAAATAAGTAGTAAGTACATTTAATATTGGATTATCAATCTATATAATCTATTAGAATTGTCAAAATATTTAACGACTTTAGACTTTTTTATATATCATATGTTTTGTCTACAAAACGATAGTTGTTTGTATTATATATTCATCTACAATTCCACCTCTATGTATATAAACATATTCATTTTTATTAATGTATATTATAAGTGAATTATAAGTGAAATGTGTGAAATTTTTTGTTTATTTATATTTAAATTTGAGATTGATTGGTAATCTTCTTATTCTTAACACTGATTGTTTAAGAATTTTAAAAACCAGCGACTAAATACAGTGAGAGAGATGAAAAAAATCGACACTTGTATCGCTTAAATACATCGCCAAAAAAACCAGCGACAGAAAAATGGTGCAATGATTCACAGAAGATATTGATGGAAATGATTAAAAGAGAAAATTGCACTATAATTACAGTCGTTTGAAGGTGTCGCTGAGTCTCACAAACGAACAACGCATATGTCTAAAAGAAATAAGGTTATTAATTTGATAAATTTTGATTTATTGATTTCGGAAATAAAAATATGTAAACATATTCATTAATATAAATATGTAAACATATTCATTAATATAAATATGTAAACATATTCATTTATAAAAACAAATAAAGAAAAAAGAAAGAAATAGAATTAGAGAAAACAGAAAAATGGAGACTGAAGTAAAGAGAAACAAGCAAACAGATGATCAAAACAAATAAAGAAAGAAGAAAGAAATAAAATGCATTATAATTACAGTCGTTTGAAGGTGTCGCTGAGACTCACAAACGAACAAGGCATATGTCTAAAAGAAATAAGGTTATTAATTTGATAAATCTTGATTTATTGATTTTGGAAATATAAATACGTAAACATATTCATTAATATAAATATGTAAACATATTCATTTATAAAAACAAATAAAGAAAGAAGAAAGAAATAAAATTAGAGAAAAAAAAAATGGAGATTCAAGTAAAGAGAAACAAGCAAACAGATGATGAAAACAAATAAAGAAAGAAGAAAGAAATAAAATTAGAGAAAACAGAAAAATGGAGACTGAAGTAAAGAGAAACAAGCAAACAGATGATGAAAACAACTAAAGAAAGAAGAAAGAAATAAAATTATAGAAAGCAGAAAAATGGGGACTGAAGTAAAGAGAAACAAGCAAATAGATGATGAAAACAAATAAACAAAGAAGAAAGAAATAAAATTAGAGACAAAAGAAAAATAGAGACTGAAGTAAAGAGAAACAAGCAAACAGATGATGAAAACAACTAAAGAAAGAAGAAAGAAATAAAATTAGAGACAAAAGAAAAATAGAGACTGAAGTAAAGAGAAACAAGCAAACAGATGATGAAAACAACTAAAGAAAGAAGAAAGAAATAAAATTAGAGACAAAAGAAAAATAGAGACTGAAGTAAAGAGAAACAAGCAAACAGATGATGAAAACAACTAAAGAAAGAAGAAAGAAATAAAATTAGAGACAAAAGAAAAATAGAGACTGAAGTAAAGAGAAACAAGCAAACAGATGATGAAAACAACTAAAGAAAGAAGAAAGAAATAAAATTAGAGACAAAAGAAAAATAGAGACTGAAGTAAAGAGAAACAAGCAAACAGATGATGAAAACAACTAAAGAAAGAAGAAAGAAATAAAATTAGAGACAAAAGAAAAATAGAGACTGAAGTAAAGAGAAACAAGCAAACAGATGATGAAAACAACTAAAGAAAGAAGAAAGAAATAAAATTAGAGACAAAAGAAAAATAGAGACTGAAGTAAAGAGAAACAAGCAAACAGATGATGAAAACAACTAAAGAAAGAAGAAAGAAATAAAATTAGAGACAAAAGAAAAATAGAGACTGAAGTAAAGAGAAACAAGCAAACAGATGATGAAAACAACTAAAGAAAGAAGAAAGAAATAAAATTAGAGACAAAAGAAAAATAGAGACTGAAGTAAAGAGAAACAAGCAAACAGATGATGAAAACAACTAAAGAAAGAAGAAAGAAATAAAATTAGAGACAAAAGAAAAATAGAGACTGAAGTAAAGAGAAACAAGCAAACAGATGATGAAAACAACTAAAGAAAGAAGAAAGAAATAAAATTAGAGACAAAAGAAAAATAGAGACTGAAGTAAAGAGAAACAAGCAAACAGATGATGAAAACAACTAAAGAAAGAAGAAAGAAATAAAATTAGAGACAAAAGAAAAATAGAGACTGAAGTAAAGAGAAACAAGCAAACAGATGATGAAAACAACTAAAGAAAGAAGAAAGAAATAAAATTAGAGACAAAAGAAAAATAGAGACTGAAGTAAAGAGAAACAAGCAAACAGATGATGAAAACAACTAAAGAAAGAAGAAAGAAATAAAATTAGAGACAAAAGAAAAATAGAGACTGAAGTAAAGAGAAACAAGCAAACAGATGATGAAAACAACTAAAGAAAGAAGAAAGAAATAAAATTAGAGACAAAAGAAAAATAGAGACTGAAGTAAAGAGAAACAAGCAAACAGATGATGAAAACAACTAAAGAAAGAAGAAAGAAATAAAATTAGAGACAAAAGAAAAATAGAGACTGAAGTAAAGAGAAACAAGCAAACAGATGATGAAAACAACTAAAGAAAGAAGAAAGAAATAAAATTAGAGACAAAAGAAAAATAGAGACTGAAGTAAAGAGAAACAAGCAAACAGATGATGAAAACAACTAAAGAAAGAAGAAAGAAATAAAATTAGAGACAAAAGAAAAATAGAGACTGAAGTAAAGAGAAACAAGCAAACAGATGATGAAAACAACTAAAGAAAGAAGAAAGAAATAAAATTAGAGACAAAAGAAAAATAGAGACTGAAGTAAAGAGAAACAAGCAAACAGATGATGAAAACAAATAAAGAATGAAGAAATAAATAAAATTAGAGAAAAAAAGAAAAATGGAGACTGAAATAAAGAGAAACAAGCAAACAGATGATGAAAACAAATAAAGAAAGAAGAAAGAAATAAAATTAGAGACAAAAGAAAAATAGAGACTGAAGTAAAGAGAAACAAGCAAACAGATGATGCAAACAATTAAAGAAAGAAGAAAGAAATAAAATTAGAGATAAAAAAAATGGAGACATAAGTAAAGAGAAACAAGCAAACAGATGATGAAAATAAGTAAAGAAAGAAGAAAGAAATAAAATTATAGAAAGCAGAAAAATGGAGACTGAAGTAAAGAAAAACAAGCAAACAGATGATGAAAACAAATAATGAGAGAAGAAAGAAATAAAATTAGAGACAAAAGAAAAATGGAGACTGAAGTAAAGAGAAACAAGCAAACAGATGATGAAAACAAATAAAGGAAAGAAATAAAATTAGAGACAAAAGAAAAATGGAGACTGAAGTAAAGAGAAACAAGCAAACAGATGATGAAAACAAATGAAGGAAAGAAATAAAATTAGAGACAAAAGAAAAATGGAGACTGAAGTAAAGAGAAACAAGCAAAAAGATGATGAAAACTGTAACATCCGTGAACCGAAATCCCGGTTTGGGAGTTGCATCGGTCGATGCAGATGATGCATCGGTCGATGCAAGGTCGAGTTCCTGCGTTTTGAATTAAGTCAAACGCTGCGTTTTGAATTAAGTCAAACGCTGCGTTTTGGGTAAAGGAAAACCCTTAAGCTCGTGTTTTGTCTCATTATGCGTGTTTAGCCGCTTTTGAGAGAAACGAAAGAGAAAGAGAAGTGTTCTTGGTGTTCTTGGTGATTTCTGGAGATTTGAGGCTGTTCCTGTAGAGATTTGTAGCTGGGATTGTTGTAGGAGCTTCCTAGAGGCGTTTTCTTCTTGTGTTTAGGTTCAGATTCGTCTTGGCAAAGGTAAGTGCAGGACCATGGCTGATCTAAGATAGAGAACTCTTTAATATGTTTGTTGTGTGATGTTAGACTTGTTAGATTGTTGCTATGGACGTTAGGAAGCTTTCTTGTGGTTTGGGATCGAGTTTTGTGGTTGTAGGAACGAAGATCCGGCGAGAAGCTTCGGGGAAAACAAGATGCTTGGCATTGCGTCGGTCGATGCATATCTTGCGTCGGTCGATGCAAGTGCGAGGACGGCGCGTAAAACTCTAGGGTTTTCGTGTTATGTCGAGCATGCGTCGGTCAATGCAGATTGGGTGTCGGTCGATGCAAGTGTAACTTGCATCGGTCGATGCATCTCCATGTGGTATCGGTCGATGCGTGTTGGTGTCGGTCGATGCAGAGTCCTGGTTTGTTATTTGTTGTTTGTTGATTGTTGTTTGATGGTTAGAGATGACTCTATTGCTTGTGTGTATAGCCCAGTAGATGGGAGGATTGCCTTACTGAGTGTTTATAAAATACTCATGCATTGCAATATGTGTTTGTGGTGCAGGTAAAAGCAAAGTGTGATCGTGGAATCAAGGCAATGAAGAGGAGGATGTTCTAGGGACTCGGTTTGATGTTGTCTGGTATTGCTAGGTTGGTAGAGTTGGGTTATTAGAAACATTGCTAAGTTACTGGTTTCATGTTTCCTGATGTTTGGTTATTGGATATTGTTTATGTTGTACTATTGGTTTATTATTGGATTATTATTGGATATTGGTATTGTTATTCCACCGTTGATTGTAATTGTGGTTAGGTGGCTAGTATTTATAATAACAAAAGCCACATTTTTCTTACCCGCCCTAAGCCACAATTCGCCACGACACTGCTTAAAAGCCACAATACGAATCATACTAATGTGATTGGCTTCGACGCATTAGAAATTGTTGAACCTTTGATGATCCTAAATTAATAACGATAATGAGATTTACTGTTTAAAAGTCTTGGTTGTTCTTGCTCACCGATTTAGTAAAGGGTTACGGTGGAAACAGAGAACCATGATTACACAATTAAAAAAGGACTTTTAACCAACCCCGTGCATTATGCACCGCACCACACCACTTCCATAGTTCACCAACCCCACTATTGGATACACCGTCTCAGTAGTCACAGCAAAGCCCCATTTTTCTAAATCTCTTTAAAGTTTTCATTTTTACATGGCTTTTGTAAGAAAATTCTATTCTCCTCAATGTGACACATGGAAGTTGTTTAGTTCTAGACTCTAAACTAAGTGATGGTAAATCAGTGATCATTAGTTTTGTTGTTTTTGTCTAACTAATAAGTTATGGTAAATTGAGTTTTTCCTACACGTATCATCTCTTTACCTACTACATACCTTACTAGCAAATGTTATATTGATCATCCTAAGTTCCTAACTCCTAAGAGTTATCATAAACTTCTCTGTATGAAAACTCTTAGAAATATGCAAATGGTGGTTCAAGAGTGCGTGGTGGAGGAATACTATAATAAATTATATAATTTCATTGGATATATGAATCTTTTTCTTCCTTACAACTTTCCTAAAAAATACATATAAATGTTGACGTAAACTTTCTGTTAACTCACTCTCCTATTTCACTTTCCATCTCTAAGTCTCCATCATACATTTAATTAACGTGTACCCTTAAATGCTCTAAAACCACAACTTATCCCTTTAATATATACTTCAAAAAATACACGTAGTTATGGGCAATGGTCATGGTTTAGTGTGAGAGTTGTACGAACAGACATCGTCCACGCCATCTGACTAGTGACCACCATAGTTTGATCTTTAAATATTTATCATAATCATATCGAGATTTTGTGTTTGTTCAAATAACTATGCTAATGATTAACCAAATAGTAGCTTTTAGGGACAGAGAGTCACGGGTACCACTAATTTCTTTAGGTCCATGATTTCAGCTCTACACCTTTTAACATCATAGTCTCTGAATTTTTTGTTTCTATTAATTAATTACATTAATTACTCTTTTCTATTTAAGCCACTTGTTGCTTTTACACGGAGAGAGCTGTAGCAATACATAAGCTGCTAGCCAACTAACAACGAACCAATGGTTTTGTTTTTATCCACAGTCTCTTCTGAATTCTCTCACTAAAAGTTTCCATCTTTTTATAAATAAACATCAAAATTAGAGACAAAGTTGAGTTCTTTGGGAGTTGGAATCAGTCCCGGAAGTACAAAACAATGAAGCTGATTGATCGTAAAGTGAGAGTAGCAGAGTTGATTCTGAGGTGTTCTGTTTTCGCCCTTGCTCTCCTCGCTGCGATTCTCATTGTTACAGACGTTCAAGTGAAAGAGATTTTCATGATCAAGAAGAAAGCCAAATTCACCAACATGAAGGCACTTGTGTAAGTGTTTGCTCATGCCAAAACGAACGAAACCACTCAGTTTTTTTTGTATAAAGTTTACAGCTTTTAGCGATAATCTTTCTCCGTGTTTTCAGGTTTATGGTGGTCGTTAACGGGATAGCCGCGGGTTATTCTTTGCTTCAGGCGGTTCGTTGCGTCGTGGGTTTGATGAAAGGAAACGTTTTGTTAAGTAAGCCTCTGGCTTGGGCCATTTTCTCCGGCGATCAGGTGACTCTGTTTTTACCCTCTGTTTCTTGTTTGCTCTGGTCGAAAGTGAAAAAGTCCTAAGTTTTCTGTGACCTTAAAAAATTTACCGTATGAGTTTCATTCGTTTGGTAGGGTACAAAAAGATTTATTGGATTTAGGTTGGAAGAATCTTTCATTAATGTCAATGATCTATGACTGATCAAGAATGTTGATAAGTCTCTGATGGTCCTGCGATATAAAAGCATTGAAATCGACCTGATTTTTTGTATTCTAGTTCACATAGGGTTTTGTACAAGTGACATTGTCAATGACTCTTGTCATGTATGTATGAGCAGGTGGTAGCGTACTTGTGTGTAGCGGGGACTGCAGCAGCGGCGCAGTCTGCGGCTTTTGCAAAGCTAGGTGAGCCAGAACTCCAGTGGATGAAGGTTTGCGATATGTATGGGAAGTTTTGTAACCAGGTAGGTGAAGGAATTGCCAGTGCCTTGTTTGCTTGCATTGGAATGGTGTTGGTCTCTTGCATTTCGGCTTTCGGTGTCTTTCGTTTGTATGGTGGAAGCAAAACCCGGCTAAGCTCACGGTGGTGAAGGCATGTATTAGTTTTGGACCTACCTTGTTTATTTAAGGAACTTGTGTGTTAATGTTGTGATTTGTGTTCTCTTGTCTCAATGTGTATACGGTCTACTACTATCAAAAACTCAAGCTGCTCTATATATAAATACTAGAATTAGACTCTCGATAACTTTATAATAATTTTAACATATTTTAGATTTAATTAAATATTTAAAATTTTGTATTTTGTGTTTCGATAAATTATCTCATGTTTGTTATTTGTTTTGTTTTTAAATAAATATTATCAGTCACTTAAAATGAATGACTATTGATTAGTTAAGCATTAAACTGAAATTTTTTGTTAATATGAAAGGTTAATTTAAAATATTTAGTCTGTATCCCATAATATATAGAGCTCTTCATGTTTTGATGCACAATCAAGATGTACAAACATTTTACGTTGGGAAAAAGAACATTAATTACGTATAAAAATAAAATACGGCTAAGCATGGATATTATGTGTTAGTTTATCTGTTTTTAACATAATTTATAAAATATCAATATTTTCTAAGACCAGACAACCCCAAAAGGGCGAGACAGTAGCTTGAATTTTTTAAATAACCTTTTCTTGAGCCGAAACTCATGTTCTTCCTTCATTCTCTGTGTAATTAATTTCATTAATTAGATAACTAAAGGTAACATAAATAATTGTGATATTTATATATTACCAGCATGCTTCACACATGCTTAAAAGTTTTATTATTATAATTTGAATGTTTTAGCAATAAAATATTTTAATCTTAATGAATTATACAAATGACTTCAAATGCATTTGTGTTCTAGAAGTAGAATTCTTTGTGTTTCTTGATTAATTGCATTTGGAAAAGAAAGTTCTCTGTTAGATATTTCTATATTTTTATCACGTACTTTATATCTATTGAACATACTAAATGCAAACTGAATTTTAGTTTAGAACTGAGTAAAAAAATGTTATTAATATATACTGATATATTATTATATCAAATAAAAATTGTGTTAATGATTACTATTAAAAAAATCATTAACACAATTTATTATGTGTTAATATGCAATAAATTGTGTTAATTATTAACACAATTTATTGTGTTAATGATTACTATTAAAAAAAATCTATCATATTGTGTTAAGGTTCCAACAAACGTAGAATGTTTATCCCACACCACCAAATTAATCACAACCGTCAACAGCTTGTTCACAATTCCAAGAACAGTAAAACCCGTTGCAGAAATAGCCCGGCGACAAGAGAACCCGAAGAAAGAGATAGCCAAGCCGAACAGACACGATAAACCCACAGGTAAAAGCACTTGAAACGAGTACCAATCAGACTCATCAGTGATCTCGTGCTTAATCTTTTTCAACTCTCCCATTATAAGCAGCTCAAGGGGAAACAAAAGCAGAGCCTCAAGGTTATTGTAGAGAACAAGACCCCAAGTGTTTAACCCAATCGTCATAACCACATGCTTAATGTAAACAAAGTCTATAGTCATACTCACCAGATACGCAAGAGCCCAGCTATAAGCTGCGATCGTAAACTGATAATCAGTAAACACATAAATCAAACTCCCACCAAAGATAGTAGCCAAAGATCCCCACGTCTTAACAGACGGCCAAGGCTCGTGCAAGAAAAGGGTTTCACCAATAGCAACAAAGATAGGAACAGCAGAGCGAAAGACGATGAAAGTATCGACATTAGCGTGGAGGAGAAGCTCACTGTTGGTGAAAAGAGACAAGTAGAAGATCATAGCAGCGGGGAGAAACCTCCACATTGTCAAAAGATTGAGAGAGTCATGCTCTATAAGCTTCATCTGAGCACAGAGCAAAACACCAGCTGCACTTGTGAAGTACTGCATAGCGGTTAAGGCACCGGGGTATGGGAATTTCATGATAGC
This sequence comes from Camelina sativa, assembly GCF_000633955.1. Lineage (NCBI taxonomy): Eukaryota > Viridiplantae > Streptophyta > Magnoliopsida > Brassicales > Brassicaceae > Camelina > Camelina sativa. The sequence continues at coordinate 7,261,831 of NC_025689.1, read as the reverse complement.
CCATTTGTTGATGATTGAGAGAAGAGAAGCTGAGAGGCAATAGCCAGCAGCTACACCATAGACTGAGGCTTGACGAAGGAATACACTAGACCAAGTCTCTTGGATTGGTGGCTCTGGAGCTATCTTAACCTCGATTATTGAAGTTTCGATTTCCTCATCGTTCGTCATCTCAGTATATATAATAATATATGATAATATATGCAATAAATTGTGTTAATGATTACTATTAAAAAAAATCTATCATATTGTTTTATATCTTTAAATTATTTTAGAATAAATTGATTTGATCTTTTGGCACAAAAACTACAAATATTATATTTTTTTTTTAACAAATGATTATTATAATAATATTTTGATAGCTTGAAATTAGTAAAGAATTTAATAACCATCATATTATATTTTTCCAAAATTATGACATTAATATTTAGATCTTTAAGTATTGGAAATTTATTTTTTCCAAAATTATAATATTAATATTTAGATCACTGCAAAATTATAATATTATGGTAATTATATAAAAATTTGATAAATGATACATATTCATATGATGTAAGATTTGTTTTTAATTTTTTCCAAACATCATGGGAGTTAATATGCAATAAATTGTGTTAATGATTACTATTAAAAAAATATATAATATCATATTGTTTTATATCTTTAAATTATTTTAGAATAAATTGATTTGATCTTTTGGCACAAAAACTACAAATATTATATTTTTTTCAACAAATGATTATTATAATAACATTTTTATAGCTTGAAATTAGTAAAGAATTTAATAACTATCATATTATATTTTTCCAAAATTATGACATTAATATTTAGATCTTTAAGTATTGGAAATTTATTTTTTCCAAAATTATAATATTAATATTTAGATCACTGCAAAATTATAATGTTATGGTAATATATAAAAAATTGATAAATAATACCTATGCAAAATTATAATATGATGGTAATTATATAAAATATTGATAAATAATATCTCTATATAATTACTAAAAGGACATTGCATATATAAATGTCAATATATATTTAAGTACAGAAATATCATTTAAACTTAGTGAATATAGAAAATAATGTATGTAATTTTGAGAAAAATAATTTAAAAGAATTTAATAATTGAGAAGTAAAGACATATGTCGAAAATATACGCTGCCAAATGTCGTCGTGTTATGCAAAGTTAGGAGAAAACCTTATCATATTATATAAGATAATCATCACAATTCGGTTGTTTAATGTGAACAACATGTGGCTTTTTTAACCACAAGCAGTGACAACGTTTAGTCTATTTTGGGGGTTGAGTTGCTTAATAACCAAAAACAGGAACATTAACTCATCCATTGATATAATGATGGATTACAACCCATCTTCTAAGTTAAAACTTAAACTTAATTTCATTTATCTCAATTTCATCAAAATAATCACCTCTGGCCAAAACTAATAGTTATATATAGTTGTGGCCAGGAAGATTAAGTTATATATAGACACTCATGGGAATGTTTGTTTTTTACATTTTGTTCTCTCGAGTAATCTATATAAGACACAAATTTTAGATAGGAGAAATATAAAAAGAAAGAAGTAGTAGAAGGATCGACGTTTGCAGAACGAATATGGAGAAGAAGGTGGCATTGGTGATGGCATTGATGTTGCTTATGTCTATGTTGGTTTCCGCCGAGGAAGCCCCAACGGTTGGACAGCATATAGACTCAGCCACAACCAGCGTTGGCAAATTCTGGAATGACAATGCCCGCCCTGCCATTGACTCCGTCGCCAACGCCGTTGAATCCGTCACCTCCACCGTCAAATCCGTCTACGGCTGGTTTCATGATAGAGCTACGTATGTATTCTAAATCTTTCTCCTACTTTCTGATTTTACATGGTACTTTAACGTTATGCAATGTAACTCTTCTGTTGCTGTTGTTGTAACTTGTAACGTTACATGGTAATATTACCATAACTATGTTTTGTTTTGTTTATTTGTAGGGATTTGGGACTCTAAAGATCTGTTAATGAGCGGAGGAAGGGGTTCGGGAAACATTTTCAGCCAATACGTTTGATCTTCATGTACTACTTTATTTCAAATTAATATTATAAAAAAAAGAAAAAAAAAATCTATATTTTTCTTCTAACAAATAAGAACTACACATAAATGAAAGCACAGAAACAAATCAAACAAATGCCACCTATCAACACAACAAACATATAATGATGTTTACAAAATTTACGAAAGTGAAAGAAAACAATGTAATCAGTTAAGAGGAAGAAGAGGGAAGAGAGTGGTTGGCGAGGAAGTGGGTGAAGAGGAAAAGAGCGAGACGAGGCTGAGACAATGGCACTTCATGCCCCGCGTCTCTAACCGTGGCGTACGTTAGCAAGCCATCCTCGTAAACCTGACTCCAACCTCCTACTTGGCCTTGTGCATGGTACCATGGATACCACCTTTTGCTGCTCCTCAATCTCATTGCATTTATCGAATGCCTCGTCCCACTTAACGGCAACACTGCGTCCGAGTCCCCACTAGAGAAATATTTAAGATTCTTATGTTAGAAATCTAAGATATAAAATATTAACTGCTTTGAAGCTCATTAACTTTAACATACATGATACAACAAAACATATACATTATAAAAAGATTATACCTGAAGATCCAAATGCGGAGATGAGCTTGAAGAAGATTCTTGATGATGGGAAGCATGGACTTGGGTGAGTCTTTCCAATTCTTTCTTATCACACGACTGCAAGGGGTCCAAAGTTTACTGCCGTTGAGGCGGGCATGGAAGGATTTTTGCACGTTGGGATCGTTCATATACTTGCGTGTGTATCCCACAACACACTCATCGTTCCCTCTAAATCGCCAAGCTTGCGTCCACTCATTTGATGATGATGATTGTGAGGGGCAGGCAGGTCTATTGATGTTGTAAGGGTCGATGTCACCAAACTCAGAAAAGGCTTGGTTCAAGGCAGCGTCGCAGTTGGTTTTGGGGAAGAGGATGGAGTCGTTGAAGCACCACTTGGTCAGGTCGTTGTAGCTTTCGTCCGATATGAGCCCGTGGTTCCACCAGTAGTCACGCTGCCCTTTGTTGTCATTGTAATTATCCACCAGAGGATTTCCCATCTTTCATTTAAAATAAATCATTTATTGAAGTATTCAACAATTGATTCCTAAATGTGTATAGAATATAAAATTCTTACCAGAACCCCTTTTAGATTGATAATGGGTTTTTTGACACCCTTGTTCCGGTTGACGATCAACTGAGCTAGCTCCGGAATGTAATGTCCTAATTAATCACCAAATAATGTCGTTAGTAACCATCATGCATATCACCCGTATGGTTATGGTATAAGTATTCATATGGTGTCACTAGTGAAGATTCAAGAAGACTTAATTTGGTAAAGTCAGTGTGGGGTTGTTGTTGAACTTTTATTTTTGCCACATTTTGACAAAACCCATTATTCCTCTAAAGTAGTTTTCCTTTTTTATTTTTTAATGACATTTCCGTTGGTTCGTAATTGGAATAGTCAATGAATTAAAAGAAAAAATAATTAAGGTTAGGAATATATCTGGTTTTTAACTATGCACATGCATCGTGCATATATATGCATGTATGGACCGGAAGCACATATCGTGTCGTATGGGTAAACAGTTATATCAAATATTAAAATCAAGTCAACAACCATAACCATTTGGTTCAACTGCTTAATATTTGTAGAATCTCACATGACTAATCAATATATATATTTTTTTTTTAAAAGAACAAAAAAAAAAAGTAAACAGTAAAATGAAGGAAGAGGAGAGTACCAGCGTAGCTCTCGCCGGCGATGTAAAAAGGCCTTTCCTTATACTCAGGGAACCTCTCCATCCATCTCACCAAGAATCTGTATGCATCCTCCCCTGTTTCCCACATCACATTTGGGTTATATATATTATAATTAATATTTATGTAACTCATCAATGTAACACTTTCATAATTATAATTATGAAAACTACATAGTACCTGTCCTCTTGTCTCCCACGGTTACTTCGTCTGACGAAGTGTTTGTGTAAGAGAAACCTACTCCCGCCGGTGAATCCAAAAACAACACATTCGCCACTACATACATTATATTGATATGAATTATGAAAATTACAAACAAACTTGATAGTATAAAATTCCAAAATCAAATGGAAGATTTAATTATACCTTTGTTCCAAGCATAGATATTAAAACGAAGAGTCTTCCCGTCGGGATTGATCCGAAAGGGACCAATCTCCTCAGAAGCACCGTAAGCAATGGAAGAGCACCCTGGACCACCATTGAGCCATAGGACTAATGGCTTCGTGTCGCTGGGCCTAGGTGTCTCGGTTAACCAATAAAAGAGTGCCCGTCCAGCCGTCGAGTCAACAGTGACGTAGCCAGAGAATTGAGAGAAATTGAGTTTAGGAGGTTGGCCTGGCAAAGCGATGATCTTGTCTTTAATCTTTTGCTCCTTATTAGCATCATCTCTACTACTGACTACGTCTACTAATGCAATCACCATGCATACTACAAGCATACATTGATATAGTTTTTTTGTGATCATCATCATCATCAAAGAAAGAGACTGCTTCTTTTTTTTTTTTCTATACTTCTCTCATTTTCCACCTTGATGTTTTTATAGAATAATTTGGCAAACGAGGGTCGTTGTCAACTTATGCCAATTTTACGTATTATATATGTGGTTTATTTAACATGTATATTTATATTATATAAAAACTGTTGATTGTAGTGCATATATGGTCAAATTAGCTTACTTGTAGTTCGAGTATATTGACCACCCTCTAGTTTCTTTACGCATTATTGCGTTTCTGTTTCATTGGCATCTTTAGGGTTGTAAATTGGTCTGTCCATAACCAAATGGGCATGTCCATTTGGACACATACAATTTATGGTCATTTATGTGTCAAGACCCAAATACACCCACACCCAAATATGTCCAAACCAAATAGGACCATGACCAATTGGTCTGTCCATTGGTTGCAGATTGAAGCAAAATTCATAATCTCATAAACTCATAATTATAAAGCTAAAGGTTTATAAACTCATAATTATAAAGCTAAAGATTTATAAATTCATAATACACTCATAATACACTCATAATACACTTATAATACTCATAAATACACGAAGAAAGAGAGAAGCGGCGAAAAAAAAAAAAAAAAAATCCCCCAAATAGTAAAAACCCTAATTTTTTAGGATTATTGGACAGCCCACGTCCAAACTAGTTTAGACCATATATAAATGGGCTAAATTGGTTTTAGGCCCATTTGACCGTTTTAAATTTGGTAATAACCAAAACCAGTCCAAATTAATTTGGACCGGACAGCCCATGGTTTTAGAAACCAATTGACATCTCTAGGCATCTTGTATGCGTACGTATCTCATTTTGAAAGTTAAGTATTTTTTTTATTTTTATTTGTTTTTTTTTTTATTTATCGTTACATGTATAGTCATTGCCGTAATAGTAAACTTCTCTGTTCAGTTTGGTTTGGAGGTTTCATATATACATAATTTGTAGATTTTATTATATTACTTAGCTTTGACTATATAAAAGCTAGATATTGCTTGCTTGCACCGTAATTTAATTAGTCATGTATTTCACATGGAGAGGTGTAGACATATATCGTCTCTGCAGGGATGAACTTTTAATGTAAAAGTGGGAATTTGCAAAAAGTCCCTCATAAACGATATATCCATTTTAAAAGTACACTCATGACAAATAAATTAGTTAATTGAGTTGGTTTAATTGGTAAGCCGATTTAGTTTGACATTTTATGGCTTGTCCGTTCAGATGTATTCACCTAATGCCGATCTTGCTTGGACCATAGCCTTTAATTTGGGTTCTTTTTGTCCTGCTTTTTTTGTTTGTATCTTTATTTAATTATTTTCAACAACTGACATATATGTATTGTCTCTTTTAAAATTCTATTCTTTCACATCAGTTGATAATAATATAGTTTTTAAAAAGAAGCATAAAATAAAGAGATGTTTACAAGGTGAACAATCCCAAAGAGGAGGATCATGTGCCTCTAATTAAATGCATTCCCTAAAATTAGACTTTCATTCTAAACATTTACGTACTATTAAAAACATTGTTTCACTCGTTTTCTTGTGTACCAAGAAAAGCAACGGAAGCCTTAATTCTAATTGTAGCAGCTAAGCAACACACACCGACAGACAACACTCATTATTATTTCCATTTAATATATCAGATAAACTTAATTAGTACTAATATTTATTAACAAAAAGCTTTAAGAGAAAACAAATGAACAAGATAAGAAGACATGAAAGTGCAAATTATCAGCATCTGTTAGGATTTAAACACATAACCTGAAGGGTTGTGTGTTAGTAATGTCAATGAACTGGTAGAGCTGATAATGTGAAAAAGATGTCATTACTTCTTATTTATACACTTGCACAAATGCTCTGCTATTTATCACAGTTTCTTGAATTTACATAGGCAATGGCTTGTTGTCAAGAAACGACTGGAAAAGAAGAAAACCTCGGCGAGGGCGGTGAAGAGGTACCTCATGTCCTGCTCCATGTATTGTCACCAGAGTCAGCCCTTTGTAAACTTGGCTCCACCCACCAACCTGTTGTTTCACTGCTACATTAGTTTAAATCCCACAGAAGAAAGAAATGATATAAAGGAAACAGAGTATTCTTTGTTGTTTTTTTCGACCTGTCCATTGTCGTTCCAAGGATACCATTTAGAGAGTGGTTGTAACTTGAGGGCTCTAATGGAGTATCGTGTTCCAGTAATGGGAACCACAGAATCAGTGTCTCCGCTGCATCAAAATTTACAGAACAAGATGTCAATCATGATACCAAACCGGGGTATAAAACAGTGATAAAAAGAGAATTAGCTACCTGAAAACCCATATCCTGAGGCCTGCAGCGATGAGTTCCTTGTAGATTGGAAGCATAGATAGGGGAGAATCTGCCCACTTCTCTCCAACAATGTCACTAAAACACACACAACTATGTCACTACACATGGATGGAAACAAGATAACTTTCTTGTAAATTTGATAACTGATCAGTTTGTTATTTTACCTGCAACCTTTCCATGAATAAGCAAGTCCCGTTATATTAGCATGCATAGCCTTTTGAACCTCCGGAGAATTGAAATACATGCCGGAGTATCTCTCTGTGCAAGGGTCATATGCTCTCCACATCCATGGCTGAGTTAAAGAAAAAACTTAGCAAAGATTAGAAATTTGTCAAATCTTGTTACATATTGACTGTGCCTTAATAGAGTAACCTGGATCTATAGAAGCAGCCATAGAGCAATGAATTAGCATCAAGTAGCAGAGAGACAATCTGAAACTTTATTTGCATGTAATAGCCACTCTACTACCCTACTTAGACTACTCCAAGTATCTACTTACTGAAATGAGAAATAAGGTTCTTGTGAGGGTCATATATTGGTCATTTGAATCTGGTAGCACAAATAAAGGCTCTAATACCTAGCCAATTCCGCATAGTAAAGTTGGAACCTCTTAATAACTAAAACTACATAACTTGAGCAGGGAATAGTAGTGTCAAAGGAAAATGATGAGCAGTGATGAAAAACTCACATGACGAACCCTGGAGAAGCGAGATCTAAGAGCTGCAGCCTCCTTCTTACAAGTGATAGTGTAAATGCTATAGGGATCAATAGACCCTTGCTCCAAATCTGCAGCTTCCATGACCTTTTTGCATTCAGGGGACGGGTGCTCGGATGATCCAAATTCACATGTGATCCGTAAGTTGTGGTAAGTGAGATCAGATATCAACCCATGAGTCCACCAATACTCAAATAAACCCACGTAATCATGATAGTCATCAATCACAGCATTCCCCACCTACACAAGAAGAAACTCACTTTCATCACACACAAAAAACATGTTTTGTTCAAAATGGGGATTTTGGTGTTTTTTTGTTTGCTTACAATGAAGCCTTTGAAGTTGATAAATGGATTGCGTTTCTCATAAACAATTTGTGACAACTGAGGAACATAATGACCTAACAAGAAAAGTGAAAATGCTTAGCTAAGACAAAAGTGTAAAAAGGCTTCCAATCGAATTAGAGTACACTACTAGTAACCTGCATAGCTTTCTCCGGCAATGTAGAATTCTCTATGCTTGTATTGTGGAAACCTCTCAAACCATTTCACAAGAAACACATACGCATCTTCAGCTGGAATACAAAAAATAATCAGATGTTTCATTATAAATCAAATCGAATCTAGAGAGAAAGAGAGAGAGGTCAAAAGGTCACAACTTTACCAGTTCTCTTGTCTCCGGCAGTGTACAAATCGGAAGTGGTATTCGAATACGAGAAACCAACACCAGCTGGAGATTCAAGAAACAGCAAATTCGCCACTGCCCCCCAATAATAAAAAAAGATTGTTACTTTAAGGTTTTAAAGTCAAACATGGAGATGGAAACAGAGAGATAGAAACAGAGAGAGGAGAGAGAGGTTACATTACATTGGTTCCAAGAGTAAGGATTGTGGTAAAGGGTTTTGCCATCAGGATTGATTCTAAAAGGTCCGATTTCTTCAGCAGCGCCGTAAGCAAGGGAGGAGCAACCAGGGCCACCGTTGAGCCAGAGGACGAGTGGCTTAGACTCGGGGTTTAGACTCGGTGGTGACTCAGTGAGCCAGTAGAAGAGTGCTCTTCCTGCTGGCTCGTTGACGGTGATGTAACCAGAGAAGTGAGAGAAAGAGACATCGTTTGGTTCACCGGGAAGGTGATAGATTCGGTCCTTTTCTTGTTCGTCTCTGCAACCATATGCGTAAGGGAGTAGAGTTAGGAAGAAGAAGAAGAGAAGGTATCGAGACATGGTGGGTGAAGATTTCAATGTTTTGATTAGAGAGACATTTGTATAAAATAAAGGTGAAAAATGTGGTTGGTGGTCCAGAGAGAGAGATTGATTGATTTAGTAATGGCCGTTATATTTGTAGTTTCTTACAGCATTGACTTTATATAACTAACTACTTCACACGATGACCTTGCCAGTGACATGTCCGTATCATCATCCGTTTTACTAGGCTTCATCCAACTTTCATGTTTGTTACAATCTTTTGTTTGTCCTCTATTCTAAACTAGCTTAGACATATAGAAATTGACATACAAGAACTGAGAAATGGAGGAGATGGGTTTTACTTTAGATAGAAGGATACAAAGACAATAGATGGATGGAGAAAAATATTCATAAATACAAGGGAAGTGGGAACATAAGTCCCTAAACAAACATCAAGAAGACACATTGTTCCATTATAATTCTGGTCCGGTTTGATGCCATCCGGTATAACGAAATTATGCACTATGCTCATCAAGATAGGTTTGAGTTTCGCGTCTGAGGTCTTCTGGGAAGCGACGAAGAAGAGATTCTTCATCCGTGCCCCTGTAATTTTTCCATAGGGTTTTCTCGTTTTCCTTAATGCGTTTCTTGAGCTCTTCTGGTAGTTGCCTAAAGGTCATCCATGTTTCTATGTCTTTCTTTCTCTCATTCATTTCGTCTGCTCTGACGGTACTTGTTAGCAAGTATTTCTGTGATCATGACCAAATTAAAGGAATCAGTACTTTTACGTACGATCGACATCAGAATAAATGTAGTTCTCATGTGGTGTACGTATGCATATATATTACCTGAACGTTTCCAATGAGTACAGCAACCAAGAATAAACCACAGGCGCAAATGATGATAGCCAAAAAGATATCTGTTGCAGAGTTGCCTGGCTTGAGGTTTTCACCAAAGGTACTGTAATCAATCATTAAACACAACGTTGCGCTATGTATCATCGTTTTTGTTCTTGTCAAAATTTGAGAGAGAGAGTTTAGATGTAGTACAAACCTAAGATTTCGGAGACCCCACCAAAAGCAGTAGAAGAACTTCTTTGGAAAATCCCTTAGATTTCTACTTCCCACCTCAGACTTCAATACTTCACCGTACATACCATGGTCGTATATTGTTTTGTTTACGATCCCGGCCAAGTATTTGGATGGTTTTGGGATATCGGCAGATTCCTTTACTAGGCATGAATTATTCAGAAACTCTCTGTTGCTTTTACGACCTACTAAATGTGCACAAAACAGCTCCGTGAGATTGCCAGGCATAGTCGGCCTCGTCGTATTCATCCAAAATTTATGCCAGCATATGCTTCGCTTTTCAATTGCAGTAACGTACCAGAAAGCCCCAAACACCTAGACAACATCACATATTTGTAATTAACAATAAATTCTTTGATGTCCTTGTACGTATAACAAAACATTAATAGCAAATTCAAGACTTACATAACTGCACAACAGGAAGAGCGAAAGGTTTAAAAGAGCTCCAATCCACTTTGATTCTGCTATTCCAACAGTTGTTTTTGTCACCGCTTTGTAAACCGGATAGATACGAATGATTCTTGGTATATACTGAACAACTATGGTCCACTTGAGTATTCTATTTGTCACCAGATTGCTAGACCATTCAGTACGGACGAGGAGAACCATTACCTACAAAATTTTGTATTGGAACATCTCTCTCTCAATCAAAAAAAAAAAAAAGAAATGCACAGCACGACGTACGTAAAATATGTCACAAAGGAAGAGAGAATAATACCACAGGAATGGGGAGAAGAGAAACAATGTCAACAATGACGTAGAAGAGTGTTTTTCTTCCGCTCATCTTGCCTCTCAAAGACGATGTTTGAGAAAAAAAGATGATATAAATATATAATGCGTCTATCAAGATACGAAAGAAACAAACGTTTGTTCTAAGCGTTTCGTCGTAACCGATGCATGAGTTTAGATAATCAATTTCAGGAATAAAGAGAAAAAAAGGATCAATAGCCAAAGCAACCCCACAAACTGCCAGAAAGAATTTCCTCCAGCTTTCAAGGGTGCGTTTCTTCAGTCCATTCCCAGTACCCGACCTGTATCACAACAAGATGTCACTACAACAATAAATTTTCATAAAAGTAAAAATTTAAACTAGCTACCTTGCATAACTAGGCATCTCAATATTCATGTTTGTATGTAGTTTCCTTCTTGATCTGCAATGTTTTTTACCAGAGAGAAAATGAAGTCACTATGTAGTCGCAAAATATAGTAGAAACCAAACGGAGCTAATATATAGTATTACACAGTGTAAGGAGTTGACTGACTAAAGAGTAAAGACAATCAGAATCTTAAGAGAAAGAGAGAAAACAAAACATGACAGTGAGATATGTGGGAGTATCGATATTCCCAAGCTTATCCCACTTTCTCATAAAATCCAAATTAAGTAAATGCAGAAGCTCCCAAACTGTGTAGATGATAATGAAGATTATTCTAACATCTACGGCTTAACAATACAAAAAACAAGGCGATAGATGTCACTAATCTCTCGGTTATTACCGACGGCTTACCGACGAATATTTGATAGAAGACTAGTTTGTCAGTTGTTTGTCAGAAAATTACTGACGGACAAATTCTTCTATAATCCGTTAGTTTTTCTGATGGATTACTGACGGATATTTAATTTTCTTCGCCCGTGTCAAATTTTGGTCGGTATTTTTTTCATCTGTCGGTAATCCATCAGAAATAACTGACGGATATTAACTTTTTGTCGGGTGTGTCAAAATTTGGTCTTTGTTTTTTGATCTGTCGGTAATTTGTCATAAATAACCAACAGAAAAACTGATGGATTACATGTGGATAGTGTAAAATCTTCCTAACGTAGCTCCGTAATACACCATTTTATAAGCGTTGTATAAAAGATGAGTTTTCAATGACTAACTACTCTTCTTTGAAACTACATTCTTCAAAATTTGTGTTTTTATAGAAAATAAGTTGTTTACTTAAAGTATTTATGATATGTATTACATCTTATGGGTAAGAGCATCTCCAATGGTCCTCTATTTTTTCCTTTATAATATATAGGGGAAAAAAATAGCAATCTTTATTTTAGAGGTGAAAATAGAGGTGAGTTAAAGTGAAACTCACCCCTATTATGCAGATCTCTATAATAGAGGAAAAAGTAGGGAAAACCATTAGAGATGATGTTGATATCAGAAACAACAACTAGAAATATGAAATTAAAAAATAAGATCTGGGTAGACTTTCGGTGCAAATCGACAAGAACAATGAAGAACAACGAACTGGATTTTTTGTATTGATTTTCTGTATCGAATCTTTAAAGTTACCTGGCCTTTTCGTTTACAAGTGTCGAATATTTAAACTAGAACCCAACACAACTCCTCCTTGATTTCCTCCTATAATCCCGCCTATGATCTTGACCGCGACCTCCGGACCTCATCGTTGGATTGACCTCGCCAAACAGCCGAAATCTCTTCACGGGCCTATGCCCGGCCCATTTAATGATATGGCTTCTGATTCTTCTCGGGCCTTTCTTATGGGCCCTCGACCAGCGAAACCCAACACCAACATATGGTAAGTATTTGTCATTTGTCTTTGAAATTATTTTTTTCTCTAATTTTATCATATAGATGTTTATTTTCACAAATAATTTTATGGTTAGTATATAATACATATTATATGCATATATGTCAATAAAAATTATGAAATTAAGAGTTTTAATCTTAAATCCATCGGTAAGCTGTTGGTAATCCGTCAGAAATAACCAAAGAAAAACCAACAAATATAATATTGACAAAATTTTGATATATGTCGGTAATCTATCGGAAATAACCGACAAAAACCAACGGATATCGAAATTTTTGTCCACGAGCCAGATACAGAGAAATTTTCAAGATGGGGGAAAATGAAAAATTTTAGTCATAACTGACGAGCTATCCGTCGGTACTGTCGATATTACCAAAGCACTTCATCTTCTTCTCCCCAGATTGTTTTTATTTTTCTCAAAATCTTTCTCAAATCCACTTTCCAGCTATGCCTTACCTCCAGCGATTACTTCCTTCAAATTTGGCGAGTCTCTCCTACCACTCTCTCCAACTTCTTATAGCATAAATTCTCTTTTTTATCTTTTTATAGATTTGCTTAGTTCTCTTAGATTTCTTAGGAATAAGATAGATTTGTTAGGTTTGATAGTTTGTTCTATTTGGGTGTTATTAATTTGATGAATTGGTTTTTTAATAGATGTGTGTTAGATTTGTTAGACTTGGGTTTTATTTGATTTGATGATTTGGTTTTGATAAATTGGATTTGATGAACTGTTTAGTTTTTTACAGGGATGGGTGTAAGATTTTTATACATTTTATAATTTTTTGAGATATTACTTGTTTAGTTTTTTACAATGGTTTCTAATATTGGTAAGTATTGATTTTATACATTTTATAATGTTGCTTTTATTTATTATCAGTTGAGTATATAATGTATATTATGAATTTTTAATATTGTTAAGTATATACTGTTTCTTTTGGAACAATTTTTAGTTTTTTTAACAATTTGTTGTTTTGGGTTTTTACAATATATTTTCTTAAACTTCTGAATTTAAATATTTAAACATTTAGATAATAAGTATTTTTAGTATTTAATTAAAATTGTATAATTAGCTAATTTCTTCTTCTAAAAATTTATTTTTTAAAAAATTATATATATAATCCATCGGTAATTCCCTCGGTATAACGAAAAATTTCCAAACCGTTAACTGTCATGAATCCGTATACTAATGCAATCACCATGCATAAAGCATACATGGATATAGTGTTTTTGTGACCATCGTTATCATCAAAGAAAGAGACTGCTTTTTTTTTTTTTTTTTTTTTCTATACTTCTCTCATTTTCCACCTTGATGATTTATAGAATATAATTTGCAAACGAGGGTCGTTGTCAACTTATGCCAATTTTACGTATTATATATGTGGTGTATTTAACATGTATATATATATATATATATTATATAAAAACTGTTGATTATAATGCATATGGTCAAATTAGCTTACTTGTAGTTCGAGTATATTGACCACTCTCTAGTTTCTTTACGCATTATTGTGTTTCTGAATCATTGGCATCTTGTACGCGTACGTATCTCATCTTGAAATTAAGTATTTTGTTTATTTTTATCGTTTCATGTTTAGTCATTGCCGTAATAGTAAACTTCTCTGTTCAGTTTAGAGGTTTCATATATATAATTTGAAGATTTTTATTATATTTACTTAACTTTGACTATATATAAAAGCTAGATATTGCTTGCTTGCACCCTAATTTAATTAGTCATGTATTTCACATGGAGAGGTGTAGACATATATCATCTCTGCAGGGATGAACTTTTTATGTAAAAGTGGGAATTTGCAAAGTCCTTATTAACGATATATCCATTTAAAAATACACTCATGACAAATGAATTAGTTAATTGAGTTGGTTTAATTGGTAAGCCGATTTTGTTTGAGATTTTATGGCTTATCCGTTCATATATTTTCACCTAATGCCGATCTTGCTTGGACCATAGCCTTAAATTGGGTTCTTTTTGTCCTCCTTTTGTTGTTTGTATCTTTATATTATTATTTTCAACAAGTGAGATATATATATATATATATATATATATTGTATCTTTTAAAATTCTTTTCTTTCACATCAATGGATAATAATTTAGTTTCTTAAAAAGAAGCATAAAAGAGATGTTTACAAGGTGAGCAATTCCAAAGAGGATCATGTGCCTCAAATTAAATGCATTCCCTAAAATTAGACATTCATTTTTTTTTTTGTCAATCAAGTTGCATTAAAATTCAAACTACTCAATGTTTGGTACAAACAAAACCGGTTAAACCGGGGGAAATACAACAGGTGGTACAGAGATATTAAGTCGTAAAGCATTAAATGAAACAAGGGTAGATAGAGAGTTTTTCGCAATCTCATATGCTCGTCGGTTTCTCTCACGAGGGACGAAGGTGAAGGAGATTTCTTCAAAACTCGATGCTAACAGGAGGATATCGTGTAGAATCCCGTGAATCTCATCTTATTGGAGTTCCAAGTTAATCGCTTTGATCAGCTGTTGTGAATCTGAAGCGTATAAAAGTTTTCGATAACCAAGATCGGATGCATGTTGCAAGGCCAAATACACTGCTATCACTTCCGCCATTAGCGGGGATCTGACATGGTGAGAGTTGGCACTGCCGGTTTTTTCAGAGTTTGGTACGGAGCCTGTGAAGATCCAGCCGAAACCCACGTCCTAGGATTCCTCCCTCCAAGCCGCATCCGTAAAACATCGAATCAGATATGGGTTAGCCTTAGCATGCTGTTTCTGTGTACATATATGTGTCGATAAGATCTCTGAGGTTTGATTTAGGTACCATTCCCGGATTTGAGAAATGGCTTGAGTCATAGCCTCTAAGTCATAGCCTCTACCGGGGAAATAGATTTCAGTTCAAAAATAAGCTTATTGCGGCATGTCAAAATGGCCTACAGGATCCAAGCCCCCAAAGCTCCATTCGCAAGACCAGTAGGTGGAAGGTAGCTTAGTAATCGGGTTACCTTAAGACCCAACTCAAAACTTTTGATCTCCGATGTGTCGAAAGGAGTTTTGGTTGGGGTCTGCAACCAGATGTTCCTGGCAAAAGTACAGTGAAAGAACAAGTGGAGTCGTGTCTCCTCCTGACCACAGAAAGGCAATTGGCGGTTCGGTTAATTCCACGACTGCCTAAGTTTTCACCAGTTGGGATCGCATTTCACATTATCTTCCAGAGGAAAAACTTGATTTTTGGTAAGCAAGGTAGGCTCCAGATCTCTTTTCCCCAGTTAAAGTCATGAAGTGGATTCTCATGCTGTGATTGTTGTTCCCGTTTCAAAGATAAGGTCTGGTAACCTGATTTCGCTGTATATTCACCAGATTTTGTGGGTAGCCAAATGTAGTGATCTTCTGCTCCATGCTTGCTAGGTCGGATGGCCAAAATCTAGTCTTTATACTCCGGGAGCATTGATTCGAGTCTCTCAGGGTCCCAAGTGTTGGTAGATGTGCAAATGAGCTATGCCACAGTTTGGAATTGAGTGTTCTCAGGGGGAGGTCCCATTGGGCATACAGGGGAGGATAAGGATATCCATGGATCATACCAGATAGTGGTTGAGGTTCCGGAGCCTATTGCTTTCCCTAACTGGGATTTGATCAAATCTTTGCCAATGTAGATGCCTTTCCAACCGTGGGAGGCTGACGAAAGAATTTCGCATTCTAGGAAAGAAGCATCACCACAGTATTTGCCAAGCAGAATTCTTGCCAGAAGGCTCTTTTGTTGGGTTAGTATTCTCCAGCTCACTTTTGCTAGAAGTGCATCGTTGAAATCTGGTATATCTCAAAATCCTAGTCCACCATTCTTTTTATGTGTTGTCATCTTTGACTAAGCTAACCAACAAATTTTCCTTTTCTCTTAAGATTCATCCCACCAGAACCGAGTAAGGGCCGATTGAATACGCTTACACAGGGAGCCTGGTAACTTGAAGCAGGACATAGCGTAAGTAGGCATTGAAGCAAGTTCAGATTTCAGCATGGTAGTCTTCCCAGCAGTAGAGAGTGATCTATTAGACCAGCTTCGTGAATGTTGCTTTATCCTATCAACAATGGTGTTAAACATATCGCGTTTCTTTCGACCAAACAGCTCCGGGAGTCCCAGATATTTCCCAAGGCCACCAACTTGTCTCACTCCTAGTATTTGCATATCCATCTCTCGAGTTTGGTCACACGTCTTTGCAGAGAAGGTAACAGCGGATTTAAGCTTATTTATATTTTGTCCTGAGGCTCGTTCATATTTCTGGAGAATGGACATTAACTCTCTGCAACACTGTTTGTCTGATTTGCAGAAAAATATGGTGTCATCTGCAAACAAAAGATGGTTGACTCGCAGACTATTTTTTGATACTCTGATGCCAGGTATGTGTTTATCTTGTTGAGCCTTGTTGCATAAGCCATATAGGATCTCACTACAGAGGATGAAAATATAAGGTGATAGCGGGTCACCCTGTCTAATTCTTCTTTGTGGTTCAACTTTCCCTTGTGCAGATCCATTTAGAAGGTAGGAGTAGGAGACCGATGTAATACAAGTCATTATCCACTGAATCCAGGTTTGGTGGAACCCCACTCTTTCCAAAACCAAGCAGATACAGTCCCACTCGAGTCGGTCGTACACCTTACTCATGTCAGTCTTGACCGCCACGTAGCAACGCACCTTTGCTCCAGAAGTCTTGAGGTAGTGGAGATTCTCATGTGTTATTAACACATTGTCTGTTATAGCTCTTTTAGGTACGAAAGCTGATTGGTTTTCCGAAATCACCGTTTGGAGGACAGGTTGGAGTCGCTTTGCTATAACCTTTGATATAATCTTGTAGAAAACTGAGCAGAGGGCGATAGGTCGATAATCAGCCATTTTCTGGGGACTTTGGATCTTAGGTATGAGCCTAATATGAGTTTCATTACTATGTGCATGTATTCTGTTTGATAAGAAGAAGCTCTGGACTTCAAGGACTACGTTAACTCCCACCACGTCCCAGTTTGACTGAAAGAAACTGGCAGAAAATCCATCAGGGTCAGGGGCTTTATCAGAATTGAGAAACAAGTGAGTTTTATTTCTTTTGGAGAGGGAATAGTGATGATTTTTTGGTTTGTTTCAGGTGTGACACAAGGATCGATTGCCTCCCGGATAATAGTTCCGAAGTGAAGAGGGTTTGGAAATACTTATTTGTTCTTCTTTATGCATTGCAACCCCATTTTCATCTTCGATCACTGAAAATTTATTGATTGCATGGCTGCCTCTAGTTATAGCATGAAAGTATCCGGAGTTTTTATCTCCCAAAGTTAACCATAGTTGTCTACTTCTCTGCTTCCAGAATTCTTCCTCAGCTTTATAAGCCTTTAACAGACTTAGGTTAATAGTAGAGATTACCTTAGTGGTCGGAGTTTGGCTGGACATGGCTTCCTCTAATTGTTGTCGAAGTAACTAGATCTCCTTCTGACTATCCTAGTGTTTCTGTCGAAACCAGGTTATGATTTCTCTTCTACACCGAGCCAGTTTATTTTGCACTGTTTCATAAGTATCATGATTCCAAGCCTTAAATACCAATTCTTTGACTTCTAGGTTCCCTTTTAGGTGCCTGTCGTATCTAAACATGCCTTCCTTTTTCCTTGTTGATAGATCGAGGCAAGTGAGGAGTGGTTTATGATCAGAACCTTCAAAATGCAGGTATTCGATGCAGCTATGTGGGAACTCCTCTCCCCATATCCCATTGGACATTGCTCTATCCAAACGACAGTGAATGATGTGATCATGTCTCTT
The DNA here is from genome assembly GCF_000633955.1 of Camelina sativa. NCBI lineage: Eukaryota > Viridiplantae > Streptophyta > Magnoliopsida > Brassicales > Brassicaceae > Camelina > Camelina sativa. The sequence goes on along the minus strand of NC_025689.1, from coordinate 7,243,620 downwards.
ACCTCTCCATGAGAGGAAGTTGCGAGAGTGCCGTAGATCGAAGAGATCACATTCAGACATGAAGGATCGAATATCAACAAAGGTGCCTTCGTGCCTATCTCGTCCCCCATGTTTCTCTGATGAGTTGATGATGTCATTACAGTCACCAGTCAGGAACCAAGAAACCTCTCTAGTAATACCAAGCACGGTAAGTTCATTCCATATAACCTTTCTTTTTGTTCTATCAGGTTCGCCATACACAAAGATGGAGTAGAAAGATTTCCCTTCAGTAGTAATGCGAGTATCAATGTAATCTTTGCAGGCAAACAAAATCTCAATATTCATGTGTTGTTTCCATAAGAGAGCAAGGCCTCCTCCCCTAGGAGTGTGGGGTGATACAAGGTTAGTGATTCGGGTATTGCATCCAGTTGAGGAAAGAGATGACATTCTCATCAGTGTTTTTTGTTTCCATGAGGAATATTACATCAGGTGAGATATTGGAGTTTATCTCACGGAGTCGCCGGCCTGTTGTGGGATTCCCCAAACCACAACAGTTCCGACTCAGTACCTTTAAGGAAGAGGAGGCGGTGGATTGTGAAAATCAACTCTTTTCTTCGTTAAAGTTGGGACTATTGAGCGTAGAGGAACTGAAGGGTTGCCAGTTTGTGAAGCAGGTCTTTCTTTCGCATTTGATTTACGGCTGGAACTAGGTCAGAGGCACTCTTCTGTAAGCCATTTTCTGTATTTGTGATTTCTTTGGGGATCCGTTTGCTAAGTTCCTTTTTTGACTTTTTGCTCCTGCTAGTTTCAGATTTTGTCTCGGAGATCCTTTCGCTAAGGGTGGTCGACCTCGTCCTCGCTTTGAAACAAGGGATGATACCTCCATGGTGGGAGAGTTCCGTACATTAATTGTTGGTCTAGCTTCAGTAAGAGATCCTTCAGGTTGAGGGATTATAGAGCCAGTTGGGGCAGAGGCAGATGCAGCCTGGACAATTTTGTCCGCTGTTTCGGCCATTAGGTTTTTTTGCTTCTCTCAGGATTACTCTCTGTTTTCTAGCCGCTTTCTCTCTTGGGTCTGGAACCGCCAAATATTGGATAGTAACATCTCTAAGCTCATCCACGACCTGTTCTTTTGTATGGATTACCACAGGAGGGGAAGGTTGATCCGGCACACAGGGACCACGTGGTGAGGAGTTGAGGTACAGTCATGGGGGGTGAGTTTTGGGGAGGTTCTTCCATGTTTATTTCCAAGGGGGAGGGGGGGGGGCGTCTTGGTCTCGATGAGTCTAATCTCTCACCCGTCTCTTTATTTTCTGGGCCAGATTTTTCTTTCCATTGAAGATTTCAGTATGGATCTCGTCTATGCTCCTTTGAGAGGTAGGGAGGGTGATAAGAATCCCTGTTGTACTCTCTCCTTTGGTAAGGGTGTAGTCTTTCTCTCTCCAAGTGCCTTCTAGCCGTGTATGCATTGCGTTCTTGGTTTTGGCTTCTTGACCTGTAGTCGCTTTTGCTATCTACCGATATAGCTGCCTGATTTGTGTACTTAGTGTTTGCAGAGACATAGTTCTTTGGGTCTGAATGGCCTGAGAGAGTGCTAGGGGCTCTAAAGTTATTCTCTGGAGTATAGTAGTTTCTCTGGATTTCCTGGTTAGTGTAACTTGGGGTTGGAACACTTGGGTTAGGGATACGTTTTTCTTTTGAAAGGCCAGGGCAGTACCTCGTCTCATGCATGAGTCTGAAGCAGTGAGAGCAGTGATTTTTCAAAGTTTTGTAGTCTAGGGTTACTATGGCTTCCTTACCATCCGGGAATTCGACATGGTTTCTTTTGTCAAAGGTTGTAGGCCATCGATATGGACTCGGATCTTGGCAGAGTCACAGGTAATCTCCACTTTTTCGAGTTCACCTAATTCTTTACCTATCGTTTCCAACAAATATGTCTGCCAGTAGTGTTTTGGTAAACCTTGTAGTTCGATCCAGAAAGGGATCTTGGAGGGGAAAGTTTCGGAAATCACTGGTTCCCATTTTTGTAGGATTACCATACATTGGCCATAATGATAGGGTCGGTTATCCAACACCTGTTGCATATCTTCTTCAAAGTCGAATCTGAACTGAAAGCAGCCACGTCCTAGGTCTGACCTTGTAGCTTTACCTTTCAGGTTCCATCTATTAGCGAGGAAAAGAAAAAGAGACCATAGCCTTTGAGCAGCAGGATTTGTTAGCCGTCCCATTAGGGTGAGAGAGTTTTCCTCTATCAGAGCAGAGGTATCTAGATCCGGGGCTTGGATTCTCTTCCGAGGTGGGGGAGAGAAGCTTGGATCGATTTCCTTGCCTTTTAGGTAATACGGGATTTTGTTCTCCATGATAAGCTTATGTGATGGAGATTGAAGGGTTTACAGGGACTGAGGTAACGGAAACTTTCGGGAAATGGTGAATGTTGCAGGGTTATACAGTTTACAAGGGTTATCAAGGGTGAAGAGGATTAGACAAAGTTAGTAGCAGGATACGTACCAGAAGGTTGAGTGGTTCAGATGGGAGCTTTGGTGGTGGAGGGCGCTGGAGAAGGGAAGCACACAGCTTAATCTTATCGGAGACATTGCATGGACTAGCATGTTTTCCTTGTGCCCCAAAGAAACCAGGGAATAATACTTTTAACCGTTAAAAGGTAGTTGGTGAGATTTGGTTTTTTGAAAAGTTCTTTCTGTTTCGGGGGAACATCGAGACCCGTGCCCGAGAGAGAAAAAAATTCAGACCCTGCTCAATGTATGTTATGGTCTGCTAGACATTCATTTCTAAGTGTTTAGGTATTAATAAAAACCATTTCTTACTCGTTTTCTTGTGTACCAAGGAAAGCAATGGAAAGCCTTAATTAAATATGTAGCAGTTAAGCAACACACACCGACAGACAAACAAAGCTCATTATTAATTTTATTTAATATCAGATCAACTAAAATTAATACAACACAAAGCTTTCAAGAGAAGAAGACATGAAAGTGCCAATTATCATCAGCATTTGTTAGGATCTAGACACATAACCTGAAGGGTAGTGTGTTATTACATATTAGTGTCATTGAACTGGTAGATGATAATGTGAAACAAATTTCAGTACTTCTTATTTATACACTTGCAGAGAAACTCTGGTCATATCACATAGTGTTATAAATTTACATAGGCAATGGCTTGTTGTCGAGAAACGATTGGAAATGAAGAAAACCACGACGAGGACGGTGAAGAGGTACCTCATGTCCTGCTCCATGTACTGTCACTACTCACTAGAGTCAGCCCTTTGTAAACTTGGCTCCACCCACCAACCTGTTGTTTCACTGCTACATTAGTTTAATCCAATAGAAGAAATAAATGAATCAAAGGGAACATAGTACTTTGTTGTTTTCTTCGACCTGTCCATTGTCGTTCCACGGGTACCATTTGGAGAGTGGTTGTAACTTGAGGGCTCTAATGGAGTATCGTGTTCCGGTAACAGGAACCACTGAATCAGTGTCTCTCCGCTGCATCCAAATTTACAGAACAAGATGTCCAATCATGATACCAAACCGGGGTATAAAACAGTGATAAAGAAAGAGAATTAGCTACCTGAAAACCCATATCCTGAGGCCTGCAGCGATGATTATACTATATCTAAGACTATACTATTTCGGGTACCCGCCCATTTTTTATCCAGTTTTTTTCAGACTGAAAAAACGGGTCCGGAAACCCTCTATTAAACATTGGGTTTCGGGTGCCCAATGGGTTTTAACCCACTTTTAAGTCTTCACACGATGATGACCTTGCCAATGCCATGTCCGTATCATCATCATCCATTTTACTAGGCTTCAGCCAACTTACATGTTTGTTACAATCTTTTGTTTGTCCTCTATTCTAAACTAGATTAGACCATAGAAATCAAATACGTGAACTGAGAAAAGGAGGAGATGGGTTTTATTTCAATAGAAGATACAAAGACAATAGATGGATGGAGAAAAAGATTCATAAATACAAAGGGAAGTGGGAAGATAAAAGTCCCTAAACAACAATATAGTAAACATTAAGAAGAAGACACTTTCTTCAATTATAATTCTGGTCCGGTTTGATGCCATCCGGTTAAACGGATTTAATCGGACCAGAAACATTTCCTTTCAATACTTTTTTTATAGGGAGATTTGCACCCACACCTACTTTGCATCCATCTTCTTTCACTTTCACCTACTTTCTGCTATTGCTATACTTTTTCAAGTTTCATTTTTGTCATTTTTAATGGCAAAAATGCCCCTCTCCTCTTTCTCTCCTTCTTTTCTCTCTTTTTTCTTATTATTTTTTCTTTTTATTGTTGTTAACACTTTAAATGATTACCATAAAACAAATTATCTATTTATTTATATATAATATGTTATGATTATATATTTTCTACATTTTAAAATACATATTGCTACATTTATTATGAATTTTTAGATTATACAGTATCCATTTGTCATTATTGCTATATTTATTATGAATTTTTAGATTATACAGTATCCATTTGTCATTGAACAAATGTTCAATGATAAGTGGTTAATCAATTGCAGTATTATGTTATGTTATGATCTCTTTGCAAAGTTCATGTGTTACCCAAAACTCAAAGAACATAAAAAAAGAGCTTATGATGATTAGTTACGGACCTTAACTTGAAAAGAAAAGAAAGAAAAATAAACAAAGTTTAAAGTTTAGTGGATAAATAAATTATGGATAGGTCTCCATGGATTCATTCAAAACAAAGTAAATTTTTCCAAGGTTAGACTCTTTTCCACCACCAGTTCGGAATGTGCGGCAATAACAAAGTATATTCATACTTTAAGATTCATGATTTCCATCCAAGCCCATCCACTTAACTTTGACCACATGAACATTAAACTTAATTTGTTGACATATGTTTGTTGGACATGAGCACATGCTTTCTTCTGCTATGATATCATTTAGTTTAGTTTGATGCTACAAATGATAACCATGTGTACATGGTAGCATGGATATTATTGGTGTTTTGTTCATTCATATTCTGTAGGCATAGTATTGTTATTGTGGGATATCATTTATTTTAGTTTGATCGCTACAAATGATAACCATATGTACATGGTAGCATGGATACCATTGGTGTTTTGTTCATTCATATTTTGTAGGTATAGTATTGTTATTGTAGGATATCATTTAGTTTAGTTTGATCGCTACAAATGATAACCATGTGTATATGGTAGCATGGATACCATTGGTGTTTTGTTCATTCATATTCTGTAGGTATAGTATTGTTATTATGGGATATCATTTAGTTTAGTTTGATCGCTACAAATGATAACCATGTGTACATAGTAGCATGGATACCACCGGTGTTTTATTCATTCATATTCTGCAGGTATAATATTGTTATTGTGCAAAGAAATAAATAGATAGTACACATGGTGTAGGAGTTAAATTTAAAAATTTTAATTACAAAAATTAGTATCTTGTTTATTATTTTCAGATAGCTTAACATATGTTGTTAATTTCCCGTTAATATATTATGTTAAATTATGCGATGTTAAGTGGCAGTTATTTTTGTTTTTTTTTTTGGTTTTTTATTTATTTTAATTTTTCTTAAATGTGTAATTCGATTTTTTTTTTTGGTTTTGTAGAATAGAAAGAAAGTGCTCTTTCTTTTATCTTTAAACTGATAAATTTAATATATTTTTTGTGAAAATATATGGTGGAACACATAAAATTCAAATTCATGAGTTGTTTAATTGAGAGTAATTTTAAGATTCTTTTAACTAAGATCATGCGGTAGAGTAATTAAGATTTTATAGCATAAATATTATTTGTTTTGATATATTTTGGAAACTAAAAAAGTAATAATTGTTTTTTAAGGTAAATAAGATATCTGATTTTTAAAAAATAAATTGTGACTGTTTTCTTATTTTGTTTTTGGATTTTTTGTTAATTACTAAATTATGAAAATAAAATCGGGAAAAATGCCAAAAAAAACCCGAAGTTATTTTTATTTGGACGTTTAATACCCAATGGTTTTGCATTGGAATAAAAATACACCAAATAATAAAAATGTGTCATTTAAAACCCAAAATAATAAGTGTTGTTATTTTCATACCCACGATTTTTCAACAAAATCAAAATTCCAATTTTATCCCTGATTTCCAATTAATTATTAAGATCTAACTGAAAAATTTTCGGTTTTCTGTTAACCATATCAAACCGAGAATTAATCCCGGTTATCTTTTTTTTTTTCTCTCTTCTTCCTCCTCTTTCTCTCTTCTTCATCGTCCTCTTGTTTCTGGAAATTTTCTGCTTTTTAAAGCAAAAGAAACTTAATCGATTCCTTTTTAAACCGGGAATTCTACTTCTTTCTTTTTTTCTTCCTCCTCCTCTCTCTAATCGTCGTCGTTTTATCTCCTTCTAACGATGCGTACAGATCCTGGAACTTGACGACAATGTTGGCTCGTCTGGGATGGATACTCGGACGAAGAATTGGAATCTGAGATTGGAGTTCGATTCCTTTTTGGGTTACGTCTGCTTTGGATCCCAAACACCCTACGACAAATTCGATTCATTGTTTGTTCTAAGATTGTTTGAATTTCATATTATTTTTTGGGTTTCCGTCAAATTCAGACCAAGCACCAACACGAAAACATAAACACCATCAAGTAATTTCTGCTACAGAGAATAAGAAAACGAAATTAAAAAAAAAAAGAGAGAGACGCTATAACAAAAAAAATCAGAGCAAAATCTGACTGATACCTTTGAATATAATAATTGTTGTCACATTCTGCAAACGTTATCACTTCTCTAAAACACCTAATCTTCTCCCCTACGCGGGCACACACAGTCAAAAAAAGATTAAGTTTCTTTTGCTTTAGAAAGCAGAAAATTTCCAGAAACAAGAGGACGATTAAGAAAAGAGAAAGAGGAGGAAGAAGAGAGAAAAAAATAGATAACCGGGATTAATTCTCGGTTTGATATGGTTAACATAAAACCGAAAATTTTTCAGTTAAATCTTAATAATTAATTGGAAATCAGGGATAAAATTGGAATTTTGATTTTGTTGAAAAATCGTGGGTATGAAAATAACAACAATTATTATTTTGGGTTTTAAATGACACCATTTTATTATTTGGTGTATTTTTATTCCAATGCAAAACCATTGGGTATTAAACGTCCAAATAAAAATAACTTCGGGTTTTTTTTGGCATTTTTCCCAAATAAAATCTGATGTGGAGAGAGAGAGAGGAGAGAGAATAGAAGGGATTAGAAGGAGTGAGGGCTAATATGTAAAAAAACTTAAAAAAATATATGAGTAGTAGAAAGTACGTGTAATTGTAAATAGTTTTGGAAAAAGTGGGTGTGGGTGCTAAAATCTCCTTTTTATACACTATGGCTATGCAAGATAGGATTGAGTTTCGCGTCTGAGGTCTTCTGGGAGGCGACGAAGAAGAGATTCTTCATCCGTGCCCCTGAAATGTTTCCATATGGTTTTCTCGTTTTCCTTAATGCGTTTCTTGAGCTTTTCTGGTAGTTTCCTAAAGGTCATCCATGTTTCTGTGTCTTTTTTTCTCTCCTCCATTTCGTCTGCTCTGACGGTACTTGATAGCAAGTATTTCTGTACGTGATCACACATTCCAAAAGGAATCAGTTTTACAAAGACATCAAAGGAATCAGTGACTTTTACAAGCATATATACGTACCTGAACGTTTCCAATGAGTACAGCAACCAAGAATAAACCAGAGGCGCAGATGATGATAGTAAAAAAGATATCTGTTGCAGAGTTGCCTGGCTTGAGGCTTTCGCCAAACGTACTGTAATCATTAAACACAACGTTAATAAAGCGTCTTTTGGTTTCATCGATCTCTTTTTCTTCGTCTTCTTCTTCTCACAATTGAGAGAGAGAGAGAGAGAGTTTAGATGTAGTACAAACCTAAGGTTTCGGAGACCCCACCAAAAGCAGTAGAAGAACTTCTTTGGAAAATCCCTTAGATTATTACTTCCCACCTCAGACTCCACTACGTCACCGTACATACCAAAGTCGTATTGTGTTTTGTTTACGAGCCCGGCTAAAATTTTGGATGGCTTTATGATTTCGGCAGGGTCGATTACCGGGCATGAATTTTTCAGAAAAAGACTGTTGTTTTCACCACCTACTAAATGTGCACAATACAGATTCGTGAACGTCCTAGTCGTCTCATTCTCATGCATAGTCTTATTCCAAACGTCATGCCAGCATATGCTCTGCTTTTCTATTGCAGTAACGTACCAGAATGCCCCAAACACCTGCCCACCACAGCACATGCATTATATTTTTTGTAACAACATTTCTGAGTGAGTCACGCGCGGTATAACAAAACATTAATAGCAGCAAAATTAAGACTTACATAACTGCACAACAGGAAGAGCGAAAGGTTTAAACCAGCTCCAATCCACTTTGATGTTGCTATTGTAACAGTGGTTTTTGTCACTGCTTTGTAAATCGGAAAGATGCGAATGATTCTTGGCATATACTGACCAACTATGATCCACTTTAGTATTCTCTTTGACACCAGATCGTTAGACCATTCAGTACGGAGGGAGATAACCATTACCTACATGCATGATTTTGTATTGGAAAACATCTCTTCAAAATAAAATTTATATAAAAAAAGAAAAAAGGAATGCACGACGTAGAAGTAGATGTCGTCACAAAGGTAGAGAGAAATATCATACCGCAGGAATGGGGAGAACAGAAACCAAGTCAATAACAATGTAGAAGAGTCTTCTTCTTCTGCTCATCTTGCCTCTCAAAGATGTTTGAAAACGGAAGATGATCAACGCATAGAATGCGTCAGCCAAGAAACGAAGGGCACAAACTAATGTTCTAAGCGTTTCGTCGAAACCGATGCATGATTTTTGATAATCAATTTCAGGAATAAAGAGAAACAAAGGATCAATAGCCAAAACAGCCACACAAAATGATAGAAAGTACTTCCTCCCGTTTTCAGGGGTGACTATCTTCTCGTAAAACTTCTTTAAGCATTCTTTAACACCAGTACCCGACCTGTCTCAACAAGATATATATCACTAGTACACAACAAATTTATATATATATATGTATGTAATGTATAAGTTATTTTAAACGAACTAGCTAGCTACCTTGCAGAACTACTCATCTGAATATTCATGTTTGTATGTCGTTTCTTTCCTGATCAGCTGCTCAATCTGCAATGTTTTTTTTTACCAGAGAGATAATGAAGTCACACTCTCTAGTCGCAAAATATATTAGAAACCAAACGGAGCTAAATATATAGTAGTATTACGTACACAATGTAAGGAGTTGGCTGACTGGCTAACGAAAAACAGAATCCTAAGAGAAACTGAGAACCTCAATTCTTTTTATATAATAAAGAGAGAAAACAATACATGACAGATATATTGTGGGAAGATTCAAAGTAAATGCAGATGATGAAAGACTATTCAACATCTACTACGGTTTAAGACATCTTTTAGCTCTTCTGTCCTTTCCCTGCAACTTACATTCATATTTAATCCAATTTTTACTTACAACTTGCTATTTTGGAATATTGGTTCGATTCGGAGAACCTTTCAGCAGTTCTAAATTTAATATGCCTTTAATATATATATATATATATATATATATATATATATACAAATAGAAAGATAATTGCTAATTTTATGAAGAATTTTGGCTTATAGTCTCCGTTTACTTTTCTCCCTTCCCCTGAGCCAATTATTTTGACCATGCATGTTACTAGAACTTTGGATGAAGGAACTCAAAGTGCTTGACGCCAAGAGGCTGCTAGTGCTTAGAGTGTAGGGGCTGTGTCTTTACTAGTTCAACATTGGATAAGCTTCTTTTGTCTCTTTAAAGTGCATCCAAAAAGAAACGTTAATCAAATTACAATAATTTCGTTAGCGTTACCTGAATATGTCAAAAAGCTTGACTCAAAGAGTCTGCTTATAGTCTCCGTTTACTTTTTTTTTTTCTCAATGCCCTAAGCTGTTAGAATATTGAAAGGAAGAAGAAAAGAAACAGAACAAAACAGAGCAAGAGACCTTTGTCTCTTCTCTTAGACAGAAGACAAGAACGAAATTGAAACTTATATTTACATGAAACTTGTTACTTTTATGTTTTACAACACACCACACTTATATACAAGTCCTACGGTCGTAACCTTTCGTAACTTGTCACAAACGACATGTTGAAACAATACATCTACTAACACTTGTGTATACACACCCCTCTTCACTAACTAGAGACACATTGGTTCATTTAATTATAGAACATAATAGGACCAAACTCAATTACAAACTAACATAAGCCAATTAATTTTGACCATGTTACTAGCTAAACCATGTCTCCGAGTGGCTTAGACTCGGGGTTTAGACTCGGTGGTGACTCAGTGAGCCAGTAGAAGAGTGCTCTTCCTGCTGGCTCGTTGACGGTGATGTAACCAGAGAAGTGAGAGAAAGAGACATCGTTTGGTTCACCGGGAAGGTGATAGATTCGGTCCTTTTCTTGTTCGTCTCTGCAACAAGAAGCGTAGTAAGGGAGTAGAATTAGGAGGAAGAAGAAGAAGAGAAGGTATCGAGCCATGGTGGGTGAAGATTTCAATGTTTTTGGTTACAGAATCATTTGTATAAAATAAAGGTAAAAAAAATGTGGTTGGTGGTCCAGAGAGAGATTGATTGATTTAGTAATGGCCGTTATATTTGTAGTTTTTTTTTACAGCATTGACTTTATTTAACTACTTCACACGATGATGACCTTGCCAATGCCATGTCCGTATCATCATCATCCGTTTTACTAGGCTTCATCCAACTTTCATGTTTGTTACAATCTTTGTTTTTGTCCTCTATTCTAAACTAGTTTAGACCATAGAAATCAAATACGTGAACCGAGAAATGGAGGAGATGGGTTTTATTTCAATAGAAGGATACAAAGACAATAGATGGAAAAAAAGATTCATAAATACAATTGGGAAGTGGGAAGATAAGTAGTCCCTAAACAGTACAGTAAACATTAAACGAAGGTACACATTGTTCCATTATAGTTCTGGTCCGGTTTGATTCCGTCCGGTATAACGGATTTAATGTCATCCGGTATAACGAATTATGCACTATGCTCATCAAGATAGAGTTGGGTTTCGCGTCTGAGGTCTTCTGGGAAGCGACGAAGAAGAGATTCTTCATCCGTGCCTCTCAAATTTTTCCTTAGGGTTTTCTCGTTTTCCTTAATGCGTTTCTTGAGCTCTTCTGGTAGGTTCCTATACGTCATCCATGTTTCTATGTCTCTCTTTCTTTCATTCATTTCGTCTGCTCTGACGGTACTTGATAGCAAGTATTTCTGTGATCACACCCCAAAGGAATCAGTTTTACGAAATCAAAATAAATAAATGTAGTGTCTGTACGTACGTGGTATGAGCATATATTACCTGAACGTTTCCAATGAGTACAGCAACCAAGAATAAACCACAGGCACACATGAGGATTGCCAAAGAGATATCTGTTGCAGAGTTGCCTGGCTTGAGGTTTTCGCCAAAGGTGCTGTAATCATTAAACACAACGTTAAGCTATATATCATCTTTTTTTCTTCTTCTCACAATTTGAGAGAGAGTTTAGATGTAGTACAAACCTAAGATTTTTGAGAGCCCACCAAAAGCAGTAGAAGAACTTCTTTGGAAAATCCCTTAGATTAACACTTCCCACCTGAGACTCCACTACGTCACCGTACATACCAAAGTCGTACTCGTGTATAGTTTTGTTCCCGGCCAATTTTTCGGATGTTTTTCTCATTTCGGCTGGGTCGATTACTGGGCATGAATCTTTCAGAAAAAGACTGTTGTCTTTACTATGTGCACAGTACAGCTCCGTGATATTGACTTGTTTCCACCTAGTGTCACTCCCAAAGTCATGCATAGTCTCATTCGCACGCATAATCTTATTCCAAGCGTCATGCCAGCATATGCTTTGCTTTTCTATTGCAGTAACGTACCAGAAAGCCCCAAACACCTGGCCAGCACATGCATATATCACATATATAAATATTGGTAACAATTCTCTTGATGTCGTATAACTAACAAATAAAAATAGTAAATTAAGACTTACATAACTGCACAACAGGAAGAGCGAAAGGTTTATAAGAGCTCCAAGCCACTTTGATCTTACTACTGTAACACTGGTTTTTGTCGCTTCTTTGTAAATCGGAAAGATGCGAATGATTCTTGGTATATACTGACCAACTATGATCCACTTGAGCATTCTCTTTGACACCAGATAGTAAGACCGTTTATTACGGTAGAGGTGCCAAATCATTGCCTACAAGATTTTGTATTGGAACATCTCTCAAAGTATAAGAATTTACAAAAAGTAGATGTCACAAATTAAAGGAAGAGAGAATAACATATAATACGTACCTGAGGAATGGGGAGAGCAGAGACAATGTCAATAATACTGTAGATGAGTCTTTCTCTTACGCTCATCTTGCCTCTCAAAGATGTGACTAGAGAACGAATGATGTGAAATAGATAGAGTGCGTCAATAAAGCTACGAAAGGCACCAACTCCATAACCAAGCTTTTCGTCGAAACCGATGCATGATTTTTGATAATCAATTTCAGGAACAAAGAGAAACAAAGGATCAGTAGCCAAAGCCATCACACAGACGAACAGAAAGAAAATCCTCCGGAATTCAGGGGTGACTATCTTCTCGTAAAACTTCTTTAAGCATTCTTTAACACAATTCCCAGTCCCCGACCTGTATCAACAAGATATCACTACAACAAATTTTCAAAACAAAATATGTGTATGTAATATAAGGTTATTTAAATTAGCTAGTAGCTACCTTGCAGAACTACTCATCTCAATATTCATGTTTGTATGCAGTTTCCTTTCTGATCAGCTGCTCAATCTGCAATGTTTTTTACCTGAGAGAAAATGAAGTCATTCTGTAGTACGCAAAATATATTAGAAACCAAACGGAGCTAATATAGTATTACGTACGTAGACAATTTAAGGTGTTGGCTGAACGAAAATCAGAATCCTAAGAGAAACTGAGAACCTCAATTCAATTTATATAAGAAATTAAGAGCGAAAACAAAAACATGACAGTGAGAGATTGTGGGAATATCGATATTCCCAAGCTTATCCGACTTTCACATCAGAAGGAAGATTCAAAGTAAATGCAGAAGCTCAGTGCCGTGCCTACCACGTAATAAAAGGGCAATAGCCCTATAACCACAAGAAAAATATTATACATAAAAGGCCACATTTTTTATACAAATTATTTGTTTTTTTTAATATACGAATTATTTCCCAGAATGTAGGAGATGAATAATCCAGTTTTTACAACTTGCCATTTTAAAAATATTAGTTCGGTTCCGACTTCCGAGAACCTTTCAATTCTAAAATTTAATATGCCTCTAATACATAAAAATGCAAAGATAATTAATTGCTAATATCCCTATATATTAAAAAATAAGAATTCTTTAAAAAAGCTGATTTGTTGTCACCAGAAAGCTCTATCTCCAACTAATTATTTGTTTTTAATATTCCATAATATTATATCAAACTGTTATTGATATTCATTTTATTTATATACAAGATATTTTGCTCCTATAAATTCTAAAATTGGTAAATATTATTCAAAAATTGATAAATATTATCCCCAACATATTTTCAAAATTAAATTAAAACATATTATAACTATATTATAAGATGTAAAATATATATATTTAAAATTATATCATCAGACATATAAATAGTTTTACCTTTCTAATAATTTTATAAAGCTCTAATGGTGAAAGAATAGAAGATCATTTGAAATTGGCTCAACGTTTATTCTTTTGTAAAAACAATACCTATATTTGCCCAAAAAAATGTATGATCACCAATTGAAATGACATGAATATATATTTTAATTTGGATAAATATGTAGTTAAACCTTGCCCTAAATATGTAGTTATAGTATTTTTATAGAAATCTTAAAATTTAGAATATCCAGTCCAATAAAAATGATAAAAAGTAATAATATTATACCAATAGCTGAGAGCCTGAGACAAATTTAATTAATTAATCCTCATTTTGATTTATTATTTTACAGCTAGATGCTATTGTGTTTTTAACAAAAAAAGAAAAACAAATATGTTATTCTTAAAAACTTTATTACATAACTTTATTAATATAAATAAATTTTAAGCTTTAAATATATTTTATATATGAAAAAATGATTTATTGAAATGCATGTGGGTTAACAGCCAATCTCACGAATTCTAGAGGGACAGATGCAAATACATTTTGCGGCTCAAAATATTTAATCCCGTTGCGGGATGCCTTAGCGGACGGGTTTGACCGGGTTACCAATTTTATTTAAATAATTTGGTTCATGAAATTTTAGTTCATTTTGTGGTTTTTATCTGATTTGATAGTTCAAGATTTTGATAAAAATCTAACCGATCACTAATTCGGTCCATATTTAATCCAGATCCGCCATCATGTCAATCTAAAATTTATGGTGAAACAATTAATATTTTAAAATTTCATAAACTTGATGAATTCAAACCAATATAAATTTGTATTATAAATGGTATACTAAATAAATATATTTACAAATGTAATATCTCAAACAAAAATTTCATCCCGTACAACAGCACGGATTATTACCTAGTATAATTTTATGGAGAATTTTGGTTATTTGATTCAGCATTTAATTGCATGAACTAATTAAATTATATAAGTAAACTCTGCGAGTTTTTTTTAGTTCCATTAATTATAATTAATTTGGTTTATAATTTTTTTGTTTAAAATATCCAAACTAGTTCTAAAATGATAAAACAAGTTGCGCCATATAACGAACCCTAATTAGATCAGATATGATTGCGATTCAACCGCTTGTCAAAAGGTTGTTCTAGGATTAGCTAGTTCTGGTTTCGTCATCTCTTGTTTTGCACCCTCTGGCTCAAGGTGGCAAGAAAAAAAAAACGATTGAAAATTTAGCATATACTATCTTTAATTTCGACTAAACTTTTTTTTAATTAGCATCAACTAATGAAATTGTTCTTGGCTTGAAAGAAAGGGACTAAAAGTGCTTGACTCAAAGAGTCTGTTATAGTCTCCGTTTACTTTTCTGCCTGCCCCTATGGCCCTATCCCAATTATTTCGACCATGTTATACTAAACTTTGGATGATGGGACTCAAATTGCTTGACTCAAAGAGTCTGCTTATAGTCTTCGCTTACTTTTCTCCCTGCCCTGGCCCTATATATCCCAACTATTTCGACCATGTTACTTAACTTGGATGAAGGGGACTCAAAGTGCTTGACTCCAAGAGAGTCTGCTTAGAGTTAGAGTGTAGCTGATAAGCTTCTTTACTAGTCAATTAAGTTACAATAATTTCGTTAGAATATATGTACCATGAAAACCCATATCATGAGGCATGCGACGATCAGTTCCTTGTTGATTGGAAGCATATAGATGGAAGAGAATCTGCCTATTTCTCTCCAACGATGTTACTAAACAACATAACTATGTGTCACTGCACATGGGCACTAGAGATTTTTTTTTGTGAGGCTCATATATGGGTCATGTATTTTATGAGGCTCAAATATGGATCATTTGAATCTGGTAGCACAAAGAGAGGCTCTGATACATAGTCAATCATATACATTAGTATTTTGACTATCATTCTTGTTCGAATTCGAGATCTTTTGAATCCAAAAGAGGGATTGATTGGTTGCTTGATTGGATCTTTTGGTTGCTTGATTCGAGATCTCGGATTCACTGGAGTCTCTTTGTTTAGGTCCAAAAAGGGGTTACACGTTTTCTACTTTACCAAAACTAACAACTCTTCGTCTAATATTTTTTTACTGACATAACATAACTGTCATCATATTACTTAAACAAACCAGAAATATGACTTCTTCATTACAAATTTACAATGATGCTCTTTATTCGCTAACTAAAATTTATTTTGGCGTTTAAAAATCATTTGCAAAATATTAAAATAATAGGTTAGAAATTACTTATATATGAACTTATGGATTAAATCTTTAAAATATAATAAATTAAATTATTTAACTTTAAGAATAAATAAAAATGTAACATGTAAAAGAAAAAATTATCTTATGGGTTACTAAAGTAATTTAAGTAAATACTAAACTAAATACTTCTACCAAATAATTGTTGTAAAATAATTATAGTTTTGAATATCACATGTTATATAGCAGGACAGATTTGGGTTGATATATATATATAAATTAAAATATTTTTAAGAACAAATCTTGGAATCGAACACACCACCGTCTCAATATCCAATAGACCAACTCTCGCCACTAGACCACCAAAATTAACTAGGCGAATGACAAAATTCTAATAAAATAAACATAAACAATTATATCTAAAACCCTACAACACATTCATTTGGGTGGGGAGGAGGACCTGAATCCTGCAATCGAGCAGCAACAGAAACGGCGATGGGAAGATCAGCTCTGATTCACTTGATTCGCTCCCAATCACGACGTCTCTCTTCCTCCACCTTCACTACTACAGGTTCTTTTTATCTCTCCACTATATTATCATCTTGCCTCGATCATTGTTTTTAGGATACGGCTTTAGAATTAGAGAAATGGCTGCTATTATTATCTTTCTGGGTTTTGTATATCCAAATGCTATAACCCACTCTCTCGCGATTCTGTTTTCGTTTTTCGATTTTATGGTTTCAGTATTGTTCTGATCAAATCCAATATACTGAAGTTGATTTGAAATTGATTTTGAGTATTATATACCATACCAGAGCTTCTCAAATGGATGAGAAATGGTCAGGCTAGGGTTTTGCCAGTTCAGTTATGTATTTTGAGTCTTAGCAGTTGTTAAGGCAATATATTATAGTCTGGGTCTGACATTTTCGATATAGTTACAACATATTTGAAATTGAGCTTCATTTGGTGAGAAATGGCAAAAGATAGGATTCTTCCAGTTTCATTGAATCGTTTTTGAGTTTTAGCTGTTGTTTTAGGCAATACTCTGGTTCCAATGCAATTGATAGTTTCTTCTGGTGCTTGCTGTGGTTCTATCCCTCAAAAGTCAGTAATGATCACGAGATCAGATGTAGCCCAGGTCTTCAACTGTTTTAGTCTTTAAAGCTCTACTTCACCTAAATCGAGTCTAACCATTTAGTCATATTCCCAGGTTTGTTAGTGTCTTATTAAGTAGAGGAATGGCACAGATTTGTTAAGCTTCATTTAGATGAGAAATGACAAGCTAGGGGTTTTCTAATTCAGTGAAGCATTTCTGAGCCTTAGTTGTTGGACTACAGTCGGAGTCCAATGCCATTGATAATGTCTTGCTGTCGTTCTATCTTCCAAAAGTCAAAAGTGGTCACAGGAGCAGTTTTAGTCTAAATCTTCCGTTTACTGAAATTGAGTCTAACTATTTGGTGGAACTTTTGTGTTTGTTAGTGTCTTATGCTAAACGTAGACGAATGGCACTGATTCATCAAGTATGTTATTTTCAGGATATCATCATCGGTCAATAGCAGGATCATGGTCATCATCATCAGTGATCCCGAAGGTCAGATTCCAGGTTCCATCTCTTAACCAGAGAAGCTGGGCATCATCTGGAGCAAAGACTAGAGAAGATGATGATGATGATGAGCACAAGATCAGCATCGGACCTCAAGACAAGAAAGAAGAAAACGATGGAGGAGTTGTTTACTATGGCCAAATCTCATCCACGATCAAGAAAGTGAAACTCCTCTCACTCTCCACCTGCTGTCTCTCAGTGTCTCTTGGCCCAGTCATCACATTCATGACTTCCCCTGGACTGAACGTGATCATGAAAGGTGCGGTTGCCTCCACTGTGATTTTCCTTAGTGCATCCACAACCGCTGCTCTCCACTGGTTCGTTAGCCCTTACGTGCACAAGCTGAGATGGCAGCCTGGTTCAGACACTTTTGAGGTTGAGATGATGACATGGCTCGGCACATTTACCCCAAAGACATTGAAATTCTCAGACATACGTTATCCAGACACGCAAAGACCGTATGTTAGCTTCAAGGCTAACGGGGATTACTACTTCGTGGACGCAGATCATTGCCCTAACAAGGCATTGTTGGCTAGGCTCACTCCTCCAAAGGATGCACATGACTCTGCTTTCAAGAACTTGTAATCCAAAAATCCACTTTTCGTTTCTTTGTTAAACTGTCTCTTTTTTTGGGTGTGGATTTTGTTTGGGGGTTGTAGCTCTTTTGGATCATTGAACCTCCCCTTTCTCATGGCTAACACCCGAATGATGCAAATAATGAAAGACTTAAATTTGGTCATTCGAGTCTTGTAAGTTTAATCCAATTGGTAAATCTACTGACAAATTAAAATAAAAAATCGGTTACGGAATCAATTAGACGAACCAGGATAACCGGTTGGTATTAAAAACCGGTTTCGCACAAAGGCTTTTGATTGTTTAGTCCCATTTGGTTACAGCAGCCATTGGAGAGCTCTGGAGGCACCGGTGAGTCACCCACCAGTGACGGCTTTACAAAACCAACTCTGAGAAAGCGATTCCAAATCAATCTGTGGATGAAACGAAGAATCCCAGATTTTTGAATGGTAATTTGGGAATACTACTCTCTTTCGGAAATTAGGGTTCATCCATTAGATTTAGATTTAGCCATCTGGTTTCATTTCATGAATTAGGATCCGTAGGTAATGTAATTACTGGTTAATCGTTTGTTTTCGATTCGATGTTGGAGAATCACTGGACATTAAGTCATATGGTTCATTTGCAGTTTTGAAAATGAACATTCATGTTGATGATTTTGTGAATCTGGGTGGTGCTTCATAAAGTCTTGATTTTTATGCAACCTCTGTACCAATCATGCTCACCTTCGTTATGATTAGTCAAAGTGATAATGATCCTGAAGGATAATTTTCAAGTTAAATCGATGATTCTGTTTATACCCCCTGGCTCTTCTCTTCCAAATTACAAGGAATTGACTAGTTGAGTCTTTCGCCAGTGGTCTTGAAAGGGTTTGTGTTTGGTTTGAGTTCAGCTGCTGTAGAGTTTAAGCCGGATAAGGTTTAAAAACTTGACTGCAATCTACTTATTAGCTCAAGCTTCTTTCATTGATGCACTAGTGTCCTAGTTCCCTCTGGATTCTCCTTGTTTGCTTACCTCTTAAATCTTAATGTTGTGTGCTTTATTGTACCTTCTCCTTATTAGTCAGTCCTTTTTGCAAAAAAGTATATGTTTTGAATATGCTTATTTTATCGAATGGATCTTGAGAAACTGAAAGAACAGTGGATATATAGAACATCTTACACTTCATCCGATAAGTGAGTTTGATTTATTATTCCCTGTGAATTGGAGGATGATGAATGATAAGAAGAATAAGTATTCAAATGAGTAATTTAGGTTATGTGTTTTTTGGTATTAACAGGCGACACCATTTATAGCGGGGGTTGCGGTAGCTGCGACTGCACTTGCTGGTCGATATGGAATCCAAGCATGGCAAGCATTCAAGGCAAGGCCACCAAGACCCAGAATTAAGAAATTCTACGACGGCGGTTTCCAGCCTACAATGACGAAAAGGGAAGCTGCTCTTATTCTTGGCATCAGGTAAAGAAGTAAACACACACAGAAAGAACTCTGTTTCTCTTTGGTCTTTAGCATAATTCTTTCTATGAAAGTGTAACATTGTTTGAAATGCCGGTTTATGGGATTGATGAATCACAGGGAGAATGTAGCGGCAGAGAAGGTGAAGGAAGCACACAGGAAAGTAATGGTAGCAAACCATCCAGATGCAGGTGGTAGCCATTTCCTAGCCTCTAAGATCAATGAAGCTAAAGACGTGATGCTAGGCAAAACTAAAAGCAGCGGATCCGCATTTTAAAACCTCAAGCAAAGAAGACTCCGTAGAATCCATCTCTCTGTCTCTACGATTTTGTTCTAGAACTGCATTGTCAAATTGTATCATAAATTATACCAATAAGCCTTATTGTGTGGGTCTGTTTGTTGTGACACTGAAAAAAATCTTTTCGTTTCACTTGTTGTTGTGGTCGTTTCTGATAAGGGCGTTCGAGTCTTTGTTGGATATATTTTAAAATCCAGTAATAGAAATTTTAGTACACGTGTCGGGTGGCTCCAGGAATGTCTTACGTCAACCTCTATCCATTCGTTCCCCTTATTAGCAACTCCCTCCACAAAACTTTTTTTTCCTTTTTTTTTAATTGGTTTATTTTATTTTATTTTCAAACTATTCTACAGTCTATTTATTGTTTTTGTGAATATAATAAGCTCTTGTTAAAGCCAAAGTCGACTTTTTATTTTTTAAAAAAAATATTTTTAATAGCTTAAAACTAAAGAAAAAAAAAGCATAAAACTGGATTACGATGATTTTATGAGACCCGGTCACGATTTATCCATTACATGAAAATTCGTAAATTAAATACTATTATCTGTTATAAATAAATATCCATGTCTTTATCTTCTTCCAATTTTTCATTTTTCATTTTCTTTCTAAACCGAAAAAAAAAAAGAAAAGAAAGAAGAAGGGAAGGAACTAAAAAGGCAAAAGAGGGGTCATCATCATTTCATGGTTACCTCCTCCTCTCTTCTCATTCTTACTCTCACCATATCTTTGCTCTCTCTCTATCTCTCTGTTTTCAAGCTTTTAGCTCTCACTCAATCTCATCTTCTTTTGATTCTCTGTTATCTCACCCGCCTTTGCTTAACGCTTCTGTGTTCCCCCACAATAATGGCCAAAATCGATATCTGAATCGTCTTCGCTACGCTTCTTTCTCTTCTTCTTCTGATTCTTTTTAATTCCTTTCGTAGCAGTTTTTTAGGGTTTCTTTTATGTGAGAGGGACTTTGGGTTTTCTTTGAGAACTTCGATTCGTTTCGATTCCTAGGGTTCGATCTTTGTGTTCTTTTGGTATCTCTCCCATTGAATGGTTTGTGTGGTGTAACAGAGTATCTGACGCAATGGTGTCTAGTAATGATCCTATGGAGACTATATTCAATTCAATCCAAGTAGTAGTTAAAGATGCTCTTCTTCCGATTGAGCTCGGTGTTAAAAAGGCGGCAAGAGATATTGAAAACTGCTGGGTTACCAAAGAAAGGGATCTGGGTCTTGCTTTGAGATCATCTGGAAGAAACAGTAAGAAGAAGAAACGGATTTGTGCTACTCCTCCTGAATTTGACGACAATGCTAATGTTCACTGTGGTGTGGTTGCTAATACTAGTGTTCACTGTGTGGTTAGTGAAGAGAGGAAGAAAGGTTTGTCTATCAAGATCCCTGTGAAGTCACTCTTTGGTATGTTTTCTCCCAATTTAGCCAGTCGTAGTAGAAGTGAGGTTGGGTTGAAAAAGAAAGACAAGTCTTTGGAGAAAAAAGATGATGATGATTCTTGTACCAATTGCTTCAAGTTTGCCATGACTTGGTCTTTGTTGGTTAGTGGTTTTGTTCATGCTTTTCCTATTCCTTTCAAGATTGGTAAAAAGAGGATTCACAAATTGGAGGATGATGATGATGACAACAGTCTTTTGCATTCACGTAAACACGTCCTTAAATCAAAGGCTGAATCTTTAGTAAAGGAAGGGAACCCTTTTTCTATTGAATGTGCCATGGGTTTTGTTGTTGAAATGATGACTCAGAATCTCCAGAAGCTGGACCAGTTCATACAGGATAATTCAGAGAATGAATCTTGTTCTTCCAAGGAAGCTACTCGTAATGATAGTCCACTTATCTTTAACATTTGGGAGGCTAGAAAACTCGACGTTAATGGATTCCTCGGGAACTTGATGTTTGCCAGAGTTGGAGATGTGGCGTCAGGTATTGTTGGTCTGACGTCTCCCATAAGTGGAGATGTTGATGAAAGTAATGTCAGTACTGCTGGTAAGGAGGAAAGTGCAGTTGATTCTCCACAGAGCCTTGCAAGTGGACTTCTCAGTATACCTTTGTCTAATGTAGAGCGCTTAAAATCCACGCTGTCCACGATTTCATTAACTGAGCTTATTGAGCTTTTACCGCAATTAGGACGACCTTCAAGAGATCACCCGGACAAGAAAAAACTAATTTCTGTTCAGGATTTTTTCAGATACACCGAGTCTGAAGGTATGAATCCTTCCTTTTCTATTAATAATACCCTTGCATATTCTTGATAACTTAGTAAGCAAAGAGAGCTGTGTGCTAGCATTGCATATTTATTACTCATCTTACCAAAGCTTGAAGTTGAGTGTTGAACGCATTTTGTGTTGGTTGAAATCATTGAAAAGGAAACCCTGTTGTTGCTATGGCTAATTGGACATAGACATACTTTATCATGTCTTCGCTTTTATTGTCTGCTCTTGTCAGCATCCTAAACTAGTGTCTCAACTGTTATAACTAAACTAATATATGTTGCAGTTTCTCAATATTAGATTGTCTGCTAATACAAGGAACACATTTCTTATTTGCTTTTGAAAATTGGGTGTTTACGTTTTGTATGATAATATAATCCATTTCGTCCAATATAACTCTCTGTGGCTTCCAGGCAGGAGGTTCTTTGAAGAATTAGATAGAGATGGTGATGGTAAAGTAACTTTGGAAGATCTGGAAATTGCAATGAGGAGGAGAAAATTGCCAAGAAGATACGCCAAGGAATTTATGCGACGAGCTAGGAGTCATCTTTTCTCGAAATCGTTTGGTTGGAAGCAATTTTTGTCCTTGATGGAACAGAAGGAGCCAACCATCCTCCGTGCCTATACTTCTCTCTGTTTGACCAAGTCTGGTACTCTTCAAAAGAGTGAGATATTGGCATCACTAGATAACGCAGGACTTCCTGCTAATGAAGAAAATGCTATAGCCATGATGCGATTTTTGAAGGCTGATGCCGAGGAGTCTATATCATATGGACATTTCCGTAATTTCATGGTTTTGCTGCCATATGAGCGTTTACAAGATGATCCTCGGTAAGTATAATTCTTTGCTGTAGAACAAAGTTGATGTTTTATTTTGTAGCATTTTGTCTTTGCACTAATGAGTAAAATTGTTTGAATTGAACCGGACCAGTTCCCCCTTGGTTTCCCTTATCTAAATCATGTTGATTTCCGTAGACACTTCAAACCTGTAACTTGTGTTGTCCTGCTACTTGTATAGGAATATCTGGTTTGAAGCTGCGACTGTTGTTGCTGTTGCACCCCCTGTGGCCTTACCTGCTGGAGATGTTCTAAAATCTGCATTAGCGGGAGGGCTTGCCTCTGCTCTCTCCACTTCCTTACTGCATCCGATTGACACAATCAAGGTGAGTCCTCTTCCTCTTGTTGCTTTTGGAGCAATATAAGTAAATACCACAACGCTCAGCCTCCATCAGGGCATATTTGACATCTGCTTCTACGATGTTAGAATGTTTAGATAGATGTAGTATGCAAATATTCCTCATGGCTTATTGTGTCATACTGTTGGTTTGACGGTTTCATTATTACTTTCTTGCCAGACACGTGTGCAAGCATCAACCTTATCATTTCCTGAAGTAATAGCAAAGCTTCCTGAGATTGGTGTACGGGGAGTATATAGGGGTTCTATTCCTGCAATTCTTGGACAATTTTCAAGGTCTTTTCAGTTGTTTCGAATCAAAGATACTTTTACTTATATTTGTGAAATTTCATTTCAATGTGGTTTAATCTCTTTCATCATTGTAGCCATGGCCTGCGGACAGGAATATTCGAAGCAAGCAAACTAGTGTTGATCAACTTTGCTCCCAATCTCCCAGAAATTCAGGTGATGATCACTCTTCTCACTGTTCTAATTTTTGCTACAAGATTATGTATTATTATGGGTTCTTATAGATGTTGCGTTACTGAAGAAGCTATATTAAATGACTTCAAAACTCTGGAAAACCCAACATTATAGCGTTTTCCTAGAACCTCACCACTGCTTTTGCCCTCTATAGTTCATGGATATAGTTGTATATGGTTTCTGAAGAAGAACCCAACTGCCTTCGGTTAACGGTTACATTTTTTGCATTTGCGCTTTCTGATCTTTGTGTTTTGTACTCAGTAAGCAATGTTGAGCATTTGATGCAGGTTCAATCGATTGCATCATTCTGCAGCACGCTATTAGGCACAGCTGTGCGGATTCCATGTGAGGTGCTGAAGCAACGGTTGCAGGCTGGCATGTTTAATAATGTTGGGGAAGCCATTGTAGGGACGTGGAAGCAAGATGGTCCAAGGGGCTTTTTCCGTGGGACAGGCGCAACTCTTTGTCGTGAAGTTCCACTATACGTTGTTGGCATGGGACTGTACGCAGAGTCCAAAAAGGTAAGAAAACCGAAATGATGAGATTATCAAAATGGTCAAAACTGTATTTGTTGTATTGATTGGGGTTTTGTGTGGGTATTGTAGATGGTGGCGCAAGCGCTGGGAAGAGAACTCGAGGCATGGGAAACAATAGCGGTTGGGGCGGTGTCAGGAGGTATAGCAGCAGTTGTAACAACCCCATTCGATGTGATGAAGACGAGAATGATGACTGCAACACCAGGGCAACCGATCTCAATGTCGATGGTTGTTGTCTCGATTCTGCGTAATGAAGGACCGCTTGGTTTGTTCAAAGGAGCAGTCCCGAGATTCTTCTGGGTGGCTCCTCTAGGTGCTATGAACTTTGCTGGCTACGAACTAGCCAAGAAAGCTATGCAGAAGAACGAGGAAGCTGTGCTAGCGGATCAGCTTGGTCAGAAGAAGCTTTGCTAATGGGATTTTACTAGCGGATCAGCTTTGGTCAGAAGAAGCTTTGCTAATGGGATATTACTTTGCTTTGCTGCTACGAAGTTTTTTTGGGGGCAGTTTAAGCCGGAGACTCTCCTCTTTTGTTAAATGCTACTTTGCAAATTTTTGACAAAGAAATAGTTCATTATTTTGTTGTGCATTGAGGACAGTTTCAAACTCTCTGGCTAAAAAAAGAAGTTATTTTTTGCGCTCCCTACAAGTTACAACTACTTCAATGGTATATACAGTTTCCTCAAATCGCCATAATACAGAGTGTGAAGCTAAATTTGTTACTCCCTTTGTCACCAACATAACACACCTCAATCAATAAGCTTTTTTCCTGATGGTAGATGTTAATTAAAGAAAGAAAAAAAAACGTTGTGAATTTGCTAAACACAAACCAAAGGAGTCTTATCAGTACAAAATCACTGCTTATTGTTATGATAAACTTCACAAATTCACAGTGAAAACAAAGTAGAGTGTCTTTTGGAAATAACGCTCTCAGTATCCCCAGTTGTCGTTGCGGATTTCATCATCAAACTTCTTTTTCAGCTCTGGATGCTTCTCAAAGTACTCATCCGCCGTCATTGTGCTTAGCTTTTTCTGTGATCAACCCCAACAACACAAGCAAGATATATGTATCAGAAACCCTCCTTGTTCTTCATCTTATCTTATGATCATAAATTTGTTCCAAATTAATTACTTACGCTAATCTCTTGGACATCAATGATTTCTTTCTCCAGTCGCTCAGATTCCTTTAGTGATTTCTGCTCTGCTTCTTTCAGTTCCACCAACTAATCATAGCATGAGACAAAGCCACTATAAAACTTGGTATGAAAAAACTTTTTTTAAAAAATTGAAATATCTTAACAAATCTACTACTTTCTATATGGTATAACTCACCAAAGCATCAAACTTGGGCTTGTACTCAGGAGTTACATTGTCCACGTACTTGGGAATTTCAACGCCTGCAGCAATAAGAAGATTTCAACTTTAGTTCTTACAAAGCAAACAGAAACAGCAAAAGAATGCTTAGTTTCGTCTGTCTATACCCAAAATTTATAGCAATCACAAAAGGAAACACAAATGAAAGAGCAGAGAGTAATAAGTATACTTACTGTCATAAGCTTCTTTGTACATGTCAACAATGCCAGACCCAATCCCTTTTCTATACAAATCCCAGTCAATAGGTTCCGGCTCCTGATCAAAAACAAGAACTTAGGTAAGGGATGATTCAAAATAGATGATCTAAATATAAAAGAGATGGAGAGAAAGAATAGGAAGAGAGAGAGAGAGAGACCTGGCTGAATTTGGTCTGGAGCTGAGAGTTAACCTCATCGAAAGCAATACGAAGACTTGAGAACTCTTTGCGAGCCGCATCTGAGACAAGAACCTTAGCCATAGCATCCCAATCTATCGTCCTCGAAGCTTTGAATGCCACATCCGCCACTTTCTTACCGGCTCCGCTCATTTTCTCTCCCCCCAACAATGGTCTGATCTGACCAAGGAGCTCACAAAAGGAAGGAGAAGAAGTATAGTCCTTTATTTTCCTCACAATTTTCACTTTAATCACATACTTTTAAAATTAAACAAGAAAGCCCAAAACTGGGTGTTTTCTGATTATTATTTTAAATATTTTTTTTTTTTTTGGGGTATAAATAGCTCGGAATCTTGATTTTCTTGTGGAGGAGGTCAACGATGGAGAAAGTGATGAATCTGATCCCGATCGAAGCTACTTCGGAGACATTCGCTGACTATGGTCAAATCATCGAAGCCTATCGTGATGATGATCATTTCGGTCCCAAGGACGCTCAGTTAGATCTCTCCAGAGGAACCCCACGGTACTCTTTCTACTCTACTCTGTCCCGATCCAAAATAAAATTCAAGATTTGTTTTTTTTTTTTGTAATCACACTTTTATAATTTATTGACAGGTTATATATTATGCCGCTACAACATACATCCTTTGGATTTTCCAAGATCACTCATCACGCAAACGTGACACAGTGCATAGGATCAATAGGAGCTCGTGTTTGGTATGTCGGAGTGGCTAAGCCGTCTCTTATTGAAGGTGATGATGCAAGGAGAGTAGTAGTAGATACTACAACAGTTGTAGAATCAAAGTATGGTCACTTGTTCGCTCCTCCTCCTGTTGAAGAGGTGCGTGTCTTCAGGGTCTCAGGAACTAAATTTGTTAAATACAACCGTGGTACTTGGCATGTTGGGCCGCTCTTCAGTGATAGTTCCATGGACTTCTACAACCTTGAGCTCAGCGACACTGATGTGAGTGATATATTATTAGTAATCGCTGATATATTCTTGTATCGACGACATTAATTAATTGATGATTGATATATATATTCTTTAGGTGGTGGATGAGACGACATATGATTTCAAGAAGAACAATGGAGTCATCTTCCGATTTGAAGAACCCAAAGAGGAGGAGACATCATCGTCCTAATGCAGCTGCTGAACCGATTGAACCGGAGACCACCAGTTCAACCTTTGTCATGTTTGATTATATATGCTTATTTTGTTTCAAGTTAAAATAAAGAGAAGAGAATTGGTCTTCCTAATGTTAAGGAAGGAACCATCTCTTCCACATTTCCACGTTTCTATGTACTGTAAAATGAATGTAAAAAAAAAATAAAAAAATAAGCCCAAAATATACAAAAGATTAACAAACAATCCAGAAAATACAAAACGAACCGTTTATTTTATCTCTTTTTTTAGTTTGATCTTATATGTTTTCAATCTACAGTTAAACCCAAATATATTTTGGGTGTTTTCTGATCGATTTTGAACTTCTTTTTTTTTATTTGAGTGGATAAAAAAACAGCTCAATCTGCTTCACTTGCAATTATTTTAGTGTCGTGAAGTCACAATTTTACAATAATGGCGAAATCACTTGTGGAAGTGAATCTGATCCCGATCGAAGCTACTTCTGAGAACTTCGCAGAGTATGGTCAAGTCATCGAAGTCTCTCGTGATGGTGAACGTTTCGGTCCCAACGACGCTCAATTGGATCTCTCCAAAGGAACCCCACGGTACTCTCTCTCTACTCTTACTCTCTCCCTAGATGATTCTAGAATCCCTCAACTTTGAGCGGGAACTAATATACCACCAGTCTATGTGATGTGACTTGAGTATATATATATATATATATGTATGTATGAGATTTTTAGGTTTTCAGATTTGTTTGATCTCTCACTGTGGATTTGTACACACACTTTGGGATTTGGGGAACAGGTTCTATCTAATGACGCTCAATGATGCACCCTTGAGATTTGGCAGCATCACTCATCACGCAAACGTGACACAGTGTCTAGGATCAATAGGTGGTCACGTTTGGTATCTTGGAGTGGCTAAGCCGTCTATTATTAAAAACGATGATGATGTTGGAAAGGGAGTAGATAATAAAGTCAAATCAAAGTCTGGTCATTGGTACGTTCCTCCTCCTGTTGACGAGGTGCGCGTCTTCAGAATCTCGGGACCAAAGTATATCAAACTCAACCATGGTACTTGGCATGCTGGACCACTCTTCAAAGACAGTTCCATGGACTTTTACAACTTAGAGCTCACCGACACAAATGTAAGTTGAGGTTTTTGTTTTTATAAATCTAAAAATAGTAATGAGTGATTCTTTTGTAATTGTGACATAAAATTGTTGGTGTTTCAGGTGGTGGATCACACGACACATTACTTCAAGAAGGATGATGGAGTCATCTTCCAATTTGAACACCAAGAGGATCCATCTTCTTCCTAGCTCATATCCTTTATCTTATCAGTGTGCGCTTATGTTTGTTTTTGCTTGCTTCTGTTCTCATGTGTAATATATGCAACTGCCAATAAGACTGTGTGTGTGTAAGAAGACCAAATTGGTTTAAGTTGTTTCCATTGCTCCTTTCCTTTTCTCCTCAACTCTTGAATTGGTTCTTTGAAAAAAGAAACCAAATCTTGAATATATTAAATGAATAATGTTTTGTTAACATCATCATCATCATTCGATGTTTCTAGTAACGAATATTTTTAGTTATTAAGTAGTATAATAAAAACGAATATACGTGTAAATTTATTCGTATCCGTTGCCGGTTAGATATGTTACACGTGTAATCATCTTCTTGGATCGCACAAACCAAAGGCCAAGAAGAGATCGTCGATCCGAATTTGAGGTACACACACATAGAGATAAACACATTCGTAACTGTAAGAGTGTTCACGTTCGTCTAATTCTGATCCGACGACATTCTCACAATATCAATCATGGAGCGGCTAACATCACCACCTCGTCTCATGATTGTATCGGATCTTGATCATACTATGGTAAAAAATCAAACCTTTTACGCCTTTTTTTCTATGGTTGTTTGAATTCATTGATACATGTGTGTGTGTGTATGTGCAGGTGGATCATCATGATTCTGAGAATCTCTCTTTATTGAGATTCAATTCATTGTGGGAACACGCTTATCGCCATGACTCGTTTCTTGTTTTCTCAACGGGGAGATCACCAACTTTGTATAAAGAGCTTCGAAAAGAGAAACCTTTGTTGACTCCTGATATTACAATTATGTCTGTTGGAACTGAGATTACTTATGGTGACTCTATGGTTCCTGATCATGGTTGGGTTGATACTTTGAATAATAAATGGGATTTGGGTATTGTCAAAGAAGAAGCTTGCAAGTTTCCTGAGTTGAAGCTTCAGGTACTCACTATCTCACTGGGTTTACAACAGTTTCTTATCTCTCTCTCTAGTGGTCTACTCAATGGTTACAATGATGACAACAGTGTGTGAATTGCTGATTGTAGGCTGAAACTGAGCAGAGGCCACATAAGGTTAGCTTTTATGTTGATAAGAGTAAGGCTCAGGAAGTTACTAAGGAGCTTTCACAACGGTTTGAGAAACGTGGGGTGAGTTTTGCTTTGATAATGCTATCTGTAGCATCTGAGCTTTTGTGTTGTCTCTTTTGAGGTTTTGTTACTTAACAGATTGTTTATGTTGGTTGTTTTAGTTGGATGTCAAAATCATTTACAGTGGAGGCATGGATTTGGATATTTTACCACAAGGTGCTGGAAAGGGACAAGCGCTTGCGTATCTGCTTAAAAAGCTGAAGACTGAAGGAAAGCTCCCTGTTAATACTCTTGCTTGTGGTGACTCAGGAAACGATGCTGAACTGTTTAGTATTCCTGATGTTTATGGCGTCATGGTTGGTTTTTTGTTTTCAAATCATGTTCAGCCATCTCTCTGCATTTCATTTTCATATCGATGTTGAGATCTGTTTGTTTGTTCTCCCAGGTAAGCAATGCTCAAGAAGAGCTGTTGAAGTGGCATGCTGAAAATGCAAAAGACAACCCAAAGGTGATCCATGCAAAGGAGAGGTGTGCAAGTGGGATTATAGAAGCCATTGGTCACTTCAAGCTTGGTCCTAACCTTTCTCCAAGGGATGTCTCTGACTTCTTAGAGTGCAAGACGGAGAATGTGAACCCTGGTCATGAGGTTGTGAAGTTCTTTTTGTTCTATGAGAGATGGAGAAGGGGTGAGGTTGAGAACTGTGAGGCGTACACTGCTAGCCTCAAAGCTTCATGTGTAAGTATTGTAACAGTATATAAAATGATGTGTTTCAGTGGCGTAATAATATATCTGACTCTTGTGTCAAACCACTTACAGCACCCGAGTGGTGTGTTTGTTCATCCTTCTGGTGCTGAAAAATCTCTGAGAGATACCATTGATGAGCTGCGCAAGTGCTACGGAGATAAACAAGGGAAGAAGTTTCGGGTTTGGGCAGATCAAGTTCTTGCAACAGATACTACTCCTGGGACATGGATAGTAAAGCTTGATAAATGGGAGCAAAATGGTAAAGCCTTATTGCCTAAAACTCCATCATCCTTAATATATAACCCAAGAAAATGTAATACTATTTTGTAACTTGCAGGTGAAGAACGCAGATGCTGCACAACAACTGTCAAATTCACCTCAAAGGTATGAGAAGAGATTGTGTAATAGGAGCTGGCTCATTGAGGTTTGTTGGTTGATTGGTATTGTGGATTGTGCAGGAAGGAGAAGGGCTGGTGTGGGAACATGTACAGCAAACATGGTCGAAAGAATCAGAGGTGAAGGATGATAGCAGCTGGATCATCTGAGTCACCTCATCCCTCTGAAGCAGACTATGGCTTCTTCTCTTTAGTATCTTATCATCTTCTCTGCCATAAAACGTTGAACCTTCGGTATAAATATACACGAGATTCGATAAAACATTGTCTTTTCAATAAAACTTGGATCTCAAAACTCAATTCTTATTTCTACATCAATGATCTATATCTTCAAGTTAACTTTTACTTTTCTTTAACTACTACACTATACAAACAAATATATATGATAGAGTCCATTTGCATAAGACTCAGCAATTTTTTGAATTGGTAAAGTCAATTCATTAGCATTGGATTGATGGATTCCATGGGTTGGCCACAAAAAAAAAAAGAGTCTTTGAATGGTCAATTAGAATAGCTTCTGATTTTTGTTGTTTAAGTTGTATTACACTGTGTAAGTTACACATATAAAAATCAAACGATTTGGGAATAACTTTCTTGGTTCACTCCTCATAATTTTCTTATTTCTTCTCAAAGTTTTTCTAAATATCTTTTTTTTTCTTCCCTTTTTTGGTTTTCCAAAATTTATTATTTTAGAAATTTTGTATTTTAAAAAAGAACCACACAGGATAGGCTGGTTGGTTGGTTGCTACTGTTGTCTTTAAGAAAATAAAATAAAGAGATGTGTGTAGTCAATTAATGCCTTAGAATATTATTGGCCACAAGTAACTTTATAGCTTGTTTACAATTGTTATGTGAGGTGATTATAAAATTTGTTACATACGCCTAAAAAATCATTTGCATGTATCTTACTCGTTTTGTTCAACTTTACAACTGACCAGAATGAACTTAACTCTATTTATAAGATACGTTTTTCTGATATCTTGGAGTTTAGAGATTGTTTCATATAGGGAGGCTCTATGAAGAAAATATTACTATTCCACTTGGACTTAGGAAAAAAATTATTCCTAATTGGATTAGGATTTACGAATCAGAGTAATCCTTTATAAAAGAAGTTATTCACGTCTTAGAAATATATAGCAAAAAAGAACGAAAATCCCAAACCTTAAGACTAAGATCAAGAAGTGATTGATTAGGTGACCAAAAAAAAATCTTTCACTGTAGAAGAAACGAAGACTTGTGCAACATATCCGAGAGCTAATTTTCGCAAGTCGCAACACAAGCGTTCCGCAGTTGAAGTAAGTAGTACACAACCTCAACTTGTTCTAAAGTTCGTCGATATGTACATAGTATCTACACTAGTCCAAAAAGAAAAAATCCTGATTCATATTTAATTCTTACAAAGTCCACCTTCCATTTATTACCAAACCTTCCACTTCCATGCCTTTATTTATTTTTCTTTTGTTCTTTTTCAAGTTTTCAACTCTCTATTATAACTGTTTCATAAGTTTGGAAAATTAAGAGAGTCATCATTAATGGAGAAAATTTTCAACACAATGCTTCCCTTCCTCGAAACTCAGATGATGTCACAATATCTTCTGATCTCTTACATCTCTCATTTAAATTTAAATTAACAGCAACCAAATCTCATAAGATGGAGAGCTCAGTTGGGTTCATGACAGTCTTCGCTGTCTCCGGAAGCGTGGTGCTCCTTGCAGCTCAGCTTCACAAGCGTCTCCTATCTGATTACATGGACAAGCTGGAACCTCAACATCCTAATAAGGAAAGCAAGAAAAAGAAGAAGAAAGTGAGCTTTGCTGAAGATATGGTGGAGCCATCAGGGAACAACGAAGAGTATCGCCGGAGTTTTCGCAAATCAAAGTTGGAGAATCCCACAAAAGAGTCAAGTTGTATAACAAGTCAACATTCAACACACTAGTTTTTTGTATAAAAATTCTCTTTATCTTTTTTTCTTCCTTTCTAATTTGGTATTATTTCTACATCGCTACATACCCCATTCAATGTTTTTTTTTTGTTTTTTTATGTCAAATTGTGTCGATGGACGTAGATGTGTTGTTAATGTTCTGAATTCGTATCGACTAGCGTATTAATTGGTACCAGCCAGGCAGCCAAATATGCAACATTAGCTAAAAATTCGAAGTTGACAACAACCAGTTTTGTTTTCTCGCAAAAAAACAATATGGGCTTTCCGGACAAGCCCAATCGTATTTGGGACTTTCACAAAATCAGTCTTACCCGTATGCCATTTATTTGTTTGTCGCTTTCTTTTTCCTATTACAGTTTTCTTATGATTTAGTACAATTTTTGGATCGAACTCTAAAATCTTTAGAGTCGGTTCAAACTAACATTTAACAATTTCATAGTTTTAATTTGGACGATAACACAACAAACGATGTCAATATAAATCATTAGATTGCAAATTTTAGTTGATGAATGTATTTTTTTGTCGATCAATCATTAGTACTACAAATAATGCCACACCTAACATTTACCATTGAGTTTCCTCAATCTTTGTTTTCGTTCACCATTGATTTCGCCTCCATCAACCTAAACTATATATATACATAAGTACATTACACTATATTGTAAGGTCTGTAATGTGATATACATAAGTACATATATAACACAATAAATGGATATTTCTAGTTAGGTAGCGGATTATTAATTATTGTAAACTAACTACAAACATACAAATATAAATACGTAGATTCACATTATATAATTGTCCTATCATTCTTTAAATCTGCAAGAATCGAATCAATGGTAAATTAATTGAAGGATTCTCTCTTTAATAACGTCATATAACAAGATCTTCGTAATATCTCGAATGGCCATACATCTCGCATCTACTCGAAAAGTTTATGTACAATGCATTCTTTTGTCAATTATTGTCTAATTAATGTTCTTTTCTCTAATATAAAAATCGCTTAAAATCAATTGACTCTTCTTTTCGAAAACAATGTATCTCTCCTCTACAATTGGTGTTTATAAAACAAAAAAACATATATATTGACACCTAATACAATCTAAAGCAAAATGATTAGAAGAAGAAAAATAAAAACTTAATAGTGAAGAATTCGGTTCATGTTACGGGTGAGGAGCTCTTTGGCCAAATTTAATATCAAGAAAATGAATCCCAAAGCTGTTTTTCTTTTTTCGTATTGTTATTTGAAGATTTGTGTGTCCTCTACAATGTTGGTGGGTCTGACTCGGAACGGAGCTTCGAATCAAAGAAGGAGCAAAGCCAACTACCAAAGACAGTGTCGGTTCGAAGGCGATGTCAAATCTACCGGCAGGGGAAACGTCGCCGTTTCTGATCATTTATTAACAGCGATTTTATATATCAATCATACGTTACGACTTTGTCACTCGTTTTTCCACCACACGTACGCTAAAGCAAACCCTACTCTTTATTTGTTTTTTTATTGGCTTTGCGTAAGAAAAGTAAAAAAATATGATCTTCACATTTCCATGAGAGGACCTATTATGTTACATCAGTACATCTGTCTCACAAAACTTACTACTTAACCATATTCATTTATTGATCAAGTAAGATCCCCATCTCGAGATGTATTTTATTCATCATCACGATATATTTATGTACGTAGTGGTAAAATTATATTTATGTTGTATGCATTGGTCTTAAGTCTTATAATTATAAACAAAGATTCTAATTATTAAAATGACACATTGTTAGATCAAAAGTTTAAATCGATACATTAGGACGAAAGACATCTTACCTTCCTTGGTAATTTTTTTAGTTGGAGACTTGGCGTTCAATACATAGTACAAATGTATTTCCTGCTATACGAGACTAATAATTATATAAATTAACTCAACAATGCTAAAATCCATTGGATCAGTAATGTAAAATCTTACAATGCAGTATATCAACATAATATATGTAATTTTGAAAATATTTTGTGGTTACGTTCATTAAAATATAAATAATTGATATGACTACGTATATCACCAAGTATACTCTTTAGTTTTTTTTTGTTGTTGTAATCCATCAAAAGAAAAATTCTACATTAAAGAGTGTTTGAATAAAACAACTTAGACCATCTCCATCGCACATATCTGATAGAAGGTGAGAAGAATTAAAAAAAAATGAAAATGAAAAAAAGATGGAGAGATGAGAAAAAAGTGTTTCTGCCCAAAACAATTAAGACACAAAGTCTACTGCTGTTTTCTTTTTATTAGTTGGATAAATTAAAATATAATTAAATTAAATTAAAATATTATAAATTAACATTTTGACATCAATGTGGCTATATATAACCGATGGAGTTGCACTTAAGAAGGGATGACTTTAAAAGAAAGGAATTTTAGTGTCGCAAGAGCAGGACAAATCATAGAAAACAAGTTTTTTGTGATGATTTTCATAATAGCTTAGCTATTCGATAAAATCTTGTAGGCTTTTGGAGTAATGAATGATGAGGAAAAAGAATCCATAAATCAAAAGAGCACGTGGAAACCTAGAGACCATGACGCCATGAGAGTTGCAAGTGATTCATTATGACCAATCGATAAATCTTTCAAATTTTACTAAAAGACTACACAATTCTTTGGTTTTGGAATAGTGAATGGACGGTCATGATCATGATCGGATCCACGTACAGTGGTGGCCGAGAGAGCCTTAATAAAAGTTTTTTTTTTTTTTTTTTTTTTTT